>NC_092759.1:69679128-70005284 GCF_047496795.1 Chiloscyllium punctatum | reverse complement strand
ATAGTGTTCTGGAGACCTGGGTTCAAAGCCTACTGCAGCAGATGGGGGGAATTTGAATTCAATAAAAACAAACTTGTGAATGTAGAATATAATGATCACCATTAATCAATTGTCAGAAAAACCCATCTGGATCACTAATGCCCTTTCAGGAAGGAAGCTGCCATCCTTACCTGGTCTGGCTAACATTGTGACCTCAGACCCACAGCAATGTGGTTGACTCTTACCTGCCCTCTGGACAATTAGGGATGGGCAGTAAATGCTGCCGGGCCAGCGACACCCTCATCCTGTGAATGAATAAAGGAAAATAAAAGTCTCTACCCAGTGTGAATCTGTACATGTTCAACAATGTTGTGAACATTTCCAAAGCTAAGATCTCTATGTGCACAACTTTATGAGCTGCCAAAACCATTGTTCATTCGTTGGCGTGAAAAACAGAAAAAATTCCTTCAACTGTAGCTATCAGTAAATTGACTGGTTTCTCAGCAGGATGGATGCCTGAGTGAATCCCTTCCTCCCCCCACCCCCCATCTTCACGAGTCTCTGCCTTACCCACAGAGACAGCATATTTAATAAGAATTAGACAAAGTCATATCAGTCACATGGGCAATTGCAATTCCATAGTTTAAAGCTGGTAATTATGAATTTACAAAGCTTGATGAATGCCAGTGTCCTGTGATAATGTGTGATGGATTACAGAAACTGATTATCGTATTGTTCATGATTATGTGTTGATGGGAAGAGATTAAGGCAGAAGGGTTCATCTTTCAGTAAATGGAGGATTCACTTACCTATGCTAACATGGAGGGGTAGTAAGACAATGGGAGCAGGAGGCAGTTTAACAGGGTTGTGCCCAGGGCTCTCAGTCTTGTCTGGAAAGGGCAAATTGCTCTATCTGGGGTTACGGTGGAATCCACATGTGTGGCTCCAAGAGGTTCTATTTCGAAGATACGGTCTGCCTCACCCCTACTGAGGTGTTCAGTCTGTATTGGGAGAGAGCAGGCCTTGTACTCTTACATTACGGCAGTAAGATCTTTGGCAGGAGAATGTTTAACCCTTGAGTCACCAATGCATCCTGAAAGAGAAGCAAAGTATGGAACAGGCCCCTCTGTGATATTTTAACTTCCTCATCCTGACCAGGAATCTGTTGACCACAATTGGATGCAACCAGCATCCTATACGTTTACTCAAAACACGTTATGTTCTCTCTCCTTTAAGGATTTGTATACATTGACCCCATTCCTGCTGTCCTGCTCTCTGTGTCTGTGCCATTCAAATATATATTCCCTTTCTACATTGTGTCTCTCAAAATGCATCAACTTACTGTGTGTTCGAAAGAAGAGACATATTATACTCAAAATATTATCTCTTAATCCACACATTCCACCCCCCCCCCCCGACCGAAAAACAGAACAGTACAGCATTGGAATAATCGGCCCACCATGTCTGTGTGGATCATGATGCCATTCCAAACTGATTCCATCTGCCTGTACATGATCCATATCCCTGCCAACCCATGCCTGCTTATCTGTCTGTCCAAATGCCTCTTAAACATTCTGATTGTTTCTGCTTTTACCATCTCTCAGGCAAGTACATTCTAGTCACTGACCACCTTCTGCATCAGAAACTTGTCTGACACAACTCCCTTTTAACTTGTACAGATGTGGTTGAAAATGCTCAGCAGGTCATGCAGCATCTGTGAAGAAAAATCAGTTAATGTTTCGGGTCCGGTCCCCCTTCCTCAGAAATGTTAACTAATTTCTCTTCACAGATGCTAGAACTGCTGATATTTTTTAGAAACTTCTGTTCTTCTTTCTGGTTCACAACATCTGCTGTTCTTTCGGTTTTCATTTCCTTTAAACTTGCCCCCTCTCCCCTTAAATCTATGGCCTGTGGAATTGGTCATTTCCACTTGGAAAAAGATTCAGATTATTCACTCTGTCTGTGCCTCTCGATCACTCCACAGCCACTGACTTTCCAAAGACAACAATCCAAGATTTTCCAACCTCTCCCAATCCAGGCAACATCCTGGTAAACCCATTTTCACCCTCTCCAAAGCCTCCACATCCTCCTTATAATGCGGTGCTCAAAACAGCCCACAATCCCCCAAAGGTGGCCTAATGACAGTTTTATATTCAGTCCCCTGACAGAAGAAGGCAAGCCTGCCATCCACCTCCTTCACCACTTTCAGGGAGCTGTGAACTTGTACCTGAAGATCCCTCTGTATATCAATGCTGCTCAGGGCACTTCCTTTTAGTGTATACATTCCTCTTACAAAGAGCCGCCCAAAATGCATCACGTCACACTTGTCTGAATTAAAATCTATCTGCAATTTCTCCGCATAACCTTCCAACTGATCTCATCCTTGATGTTTCCTTTGACAACATTCTTCGTGATTCACAATTTCTTCACTTTGTGCCATCTACAAACTTGCTAATTAAGTCGTTTACATTTTCAGGCTAATCATTGATATGTATTACAAAGGACAGATGTCCCAGCTCTGACCCTTGTGGAACAGAGGCACTGGTCACAGACCTCCAGCCACCAACATACCCCTGCACAACTGTTACTGGGAGAAATATCAAAGAGGAGCCTTGAGTTCTGTGCTGAGCTGCACGACCAATGTTTATTCAGAGCTCCTTACTAATGCAGGATGGAAGAGTTCCCTCTCTGGAATTCTGTGACTCCCCCAGCCAAGTCCAGCATTTGGATGTGTTTCTTTCATACGTTCCACTAATATTTCCCCCCGACCCGATCTCCTGGGTTCGGGATGTCAGCTCGGATGTTTATGAGCTCCCTTTCCCAGTCTCTGATTCTCTGTCCGTCTGCAACTTCCCCTCTCAGCTCATGCAGTTGCTTTGTCAGTTCTTTCACTAATTGTTTCACCCTATCCTTGCCATTGTACATCTCCTGCCCTCCCACTACCATACCCTCTGGCAGCTGCATAGTCCATCCGGTCACTAATTCAAAGGGGGATTGCTCGGTTCCCTTTGCTGGGGTTGACGTCAGTTTCATTAGGATTGTGGGGAGTACACTAACCCATCCCGGCCTGTCTCTGTCAGGGCCTTAGTCAGACTAGCTTTCAGTGTCTGCTTCATTCCTTCTACTGTCCCTGAGCTCTGGGGGTGGTATGTGACATGGGATTTCTGCTCAGTACCAAACAGGCCACAGAGCTGCTTAACTTCGTTTCGTGGAACATGTGTCCCTTGGTCAGAATCTGCAGGGGAATGCTTCCACCCACTGAGTAAACCTGTTTATTAAGAGCCAGCAGGATTTCCTTCCCTGAGATTGGGATGGGGGTGTAAATAAAATCCATCTGTAATTTTTCATGTGGTCCCTGCGGCTGTCTCCATTTTATCCTGATTGTTTTCCCTGGCTCACACTGTGTACAGACTACACCCCTTCGACAAAACCTTCTTGTTCCAGAACACCCCTGTCGTTGATCATCCGATATTGCATTTTATCCTGCTCAATATGGGTCAGCCCATGATATGTTTTTCATAATGTTTGTCTTATACAGTGGCACTGCTGGATCATCCTATGTCCTATTACTGCCCCACCCTTTTCCCATTCCTGTTTCTCCTGCTATGGGACTGTTTCTGGAAATGTCTTTAAACTTTCCTTTCTTGCTTCTGTGGCTACTGCCACTGCATCCTCCTCAAATGTCTGCCCTGTTTCAGTAAGTATGCTCACCCATGCTCACCAACTACCCCGTTGTTGTGGGGTTTCTACTTTCCTGTGAGCTCTAATCTTCATTATTGCTGCTTCACTGGGAAAGTTAGCTGCTTCCACTAAGTCTCTGACTTGTTCTTCATGCTCAATGTGGCCCCCAGACAGAGTGATATACCTTCACCGAGCCCAGTCATGAACTATACCAAAGGCATGCTGACTGTGTGCATTTTGCCTCCCTCACCCCTGGTTAATGTCTGCGCTTCTGCCAGGGCTCGTGATGGTTCTCTATTTCTAGATAAATTCCTCACAAAATTGCCACAATAATTAAACAATCCTAAAGTTTGCCTGATCCCTTTACGGTGTGTGGATGGATAATTTTATAATCATAGTTTTTGTTCCCGCTGGGACTGTCCCCTCTCTCTTCATGATTTGATCTCCCCAATATGATGTCCCAGTTCCGTCTCTCCTACCTTCCCAGTTGCACTCTCTGTGCATTAATTTTAAGCCGGACCTGGCTAACCTGATCCAATACTCTGTATAATATCTGGATATTTTCTTTCTCACTGCTTGAGGTGATGAGGTGTTGTGGTTATATCAGTGTGATGAAATCCATCAAACACACATCAGTGGGATATACTGGAATATTGCGGGATCCCTGAGGTAATCGTATCCTGGTGGACTGTTATCCTCGGTCAGTAAACACCACTTTCATCTGCCATTCAATGTCCACAGGTATGGACCCAGACTATTTCCAGCTTATGTCAATCTATCACTGTCACAATTACTGCGTCTTCAGCCCCAGCTTTGAGGAGATCCCATTTGTGTGGGGAATGAGAGGGCCCTCAATCTCTCCAGGGTCGATAGAAAGCAACCCACATTCCTGTTTGAGTTACGCACACCACTGAGTGAGTCTGAGCTATAACCCACCAGATTCTCTGACTGTCCCAGTCTCCCTGCAATGTAGCTACTCTGGAGAGGTTGCCTCTCCTTTTCTTTCTGTCCCAGTCCTGGCCGGAGCATCCCCATGTTTAAATTTGGGTGTTGATGTCAATAGTTGCCATTTTAGAATCAATAGGAGCAACTCCCAGAATGGTCCCTTCTTGAGTGTCACACCTCCATATCTGAATACGCTTTGTCATACTCCCGGTCTATATCGGGGCAGGTTTGCTTCATCCAGCTTCCTAGGTTCCCTCTCCGACTGCTCTCATTTTAGTAATTGAGGGGGTGAGGGGTAAATACTTGTCGGTAACTGCCCTTTTCTGCTTCCCTTGTAACATTGTGGGTCCGATTACCCTCCCTGCACTGCAGCTATTCCCCAGTGTTTTCCGTTTGCCTCAGCTCTCATTGCCCAATTCAGAATGTGGTTAGAATTATCTCCCACTGGGAGTCCCATGTTTATAATTACAGTTAAATCCATTCCCATGTCATCTTTTAATTGCATCAAACCTATTTCATTATCACAAATTTGGCTTTGGTAATCCCCCGTGGTCCTTACACACCTCAGGCTTCCTCTCTGTATGATCCTCGATATTACCCTTGGTTCCCTGAGACACCAAGGTTATTTTAGCCCATTCAGCCTGTCCCCTCCCCAGTGTGTCCCTGTAATATCTGTAAATGCCTGGAGCCACTGATCGGCTGTGCATTGGGGGAACCGACTCACACCCTCACCCTCTCATTGCAGGGACAGATTCTGCTGTACACGTCAGGGCATCTTGGCCCGAGGGAGGGTCTGTACATCATTTTCGGTGAGACTGTGTACCTCTACTAATTCATCCATATTGTCCCAATAAGGCCCATTATTACCATTTCTCTATCAGGCTGGGTGTTCATTCACCAACATCCGTCGTTCAGCTGGTTCAGGTTTCGTTTCTGTCAGTTCCGTTTGTTGCTCCCTACTGTCTGTCCAAGTTTGAGCTTTGATGCACAGCGGAGCCATAGACAGGGCCTTCTGGGCCTTATAGGGCGGTGGGTCATCCCACCCATTGTGTTCCCTCTGTCCATACGTGGGTGCTTCACCATCCAAACCGTTCTAGTCAGTGTCACCATCCTCACTGCCTTCTGAGGAGAGCGGGGCAAACTCAGAAACACAAGGGAATAGCTGCAGTACAGAGAGTGTAACCAGACTGGCAATGTTACAAGAGAAGCAAGAAATGACACATAGCCAAGGAACGTAGGCAGAGAGAGGGAGTTAGATGTTCACATTGTATGTGTGCATGTGTTCATGTAGGCACATGAATATTCATTGATGCTGTGTTTGGGAACCAGCAGAACAAATATTAATACAGGAACATCTATATCAATGACTGATATGGATTTGTCCCTTACCACCTCAATTACTAAAATGAGAGCAGTCAGAGAAGGAATCAAGGAAGCTGGATGAAATAAACTTCTCCCGATGCAGATCATGCATATGGCAAAATATATTCAGATGTGGCCTGTGGGAAACTGAGGAAGGGACCACTCTGGGAGTTGTCTGTTTCGAACAGTTAGGAACAACTATTGATGTAGAGACACAAACTGTAATATGGGAACAACCTGAACAGGCCTGGGACAGGAAGCAAAGGAGAGTCGACATCTCCAGAGTAGTTACCTTGCAGGGAGACTGGAACAGTCAGGGAATCTGGGGAGTTATAGCTAGGACCCAAGCAGCAGTGTGGGTAACTCAAACAGGAATGTGGGTTATTATTTGTAGATCCTGTAAAGATCAAGGGCCCTCTCACTCCCCACACAAACCGGATCCCATTAAAGCTGAGGAGGCAGTAATTGTGACAGTATCAGATTGACAAAAGCAGTGAATAGTCAGACCAACAGTATCCCAGACTAACTCACAGAAGCTGGACAGCTCATACCACCTCACTATTGAGTATACCTCCCTCAGTGAATCCGCCACTAAAGAGTATCCTACATTAGCGAACCACACCACTGTATTTAATGGATTGAAATCGCAACAGGATATAGTCTCAGTCCTTGATATTGTGAATGGGTTCTGGTCCATACCTGTGGACCTGGAATCCCAGAATAGGCTGGCGTTTACTGGCTGAGGAAAACAGTACTCCTGGATCCAGTTACCTCAGGGATCCCACAATATTCCACTATATCCCACCGATATATGGCTGATGGAGTTAGTCACATTGATCTTTCCAACACCTCATTACCTCAGATATTAAACAGAATATAGGGTCAGGTCAGGCAGGCCGGGCTTAAAATTAACCCACAGAGAGTGGGAAGGTAGAGAGAGATGTACCTGGGACATTGTGGGCGGCACGGTGGCACAGTGGTTAGCACTGCTGCCTCACAGCGCCGGAGACCCGGGTTCAATTCCCGCCTCAGGCGACTGACTGTGTGGAGTTTGCACGTTCTCCCCGTGTCTGCGTGGGTTTCCTCCGGGTGCTCCGGTTTCCTCCCACAGTCCAAAGATGTGCACGTCAGGTGAATTGGCCATGCTAAATTGCCCGTAGTGTTAGGTAAGGGGTAGATGTAGATGTAGGGGTATGGGTGGGTTACGCTTCGGCGGGGCGGTGTGGACTTGTTGGGCCGAAGGGCCTGTTTCCACACTGTAAGTAATCTAATCTAATCTAATCTAATCACATCAGGGAGATCAAATCAGGAAGGAAGAGGGGACAATCCCAGCGGAACGATAGACCATGATTTCAAAACTATCCACCCCCACACCGTAAAGGAGGTAAGGCAAACTTTAGGATTGTTTAATTACTGTGGGAATTTTGTGGAGAATTCTCCAGAATTGGCAGAACCATCACAAGCTGAAAATGTGTTGCTGGAAAAGCGCAGCAGGTCAGGCAGCATCCAAGAAACAGGAGAATTGACGTTTCAGACATTAGCCCTTCTTCAGGAATGAGGAAAGTGTGTCCAGGAGGCTAAATTAAAAGGTAGAGAGGAGGGACTTGGGGGAGGGGTGTTGGGAATGCGATAGGTGGAGGGAGGTCAAGGTGAGGGTGATAGGCCGGAACCATCACAAGCCCTGACAGAAGCACGGACATTAGTTAGGGGTCAGGGAGTCAACGTGTACACATGTACAGTCAGCATGCCTTTGGTATTGTTCATGACCATGTGTTGGCCTGTGCTCAGTGAGGGTATATCACCCTGTCTGGGGGCCACATAGAGCATGAAGTACAGGTCAGAGAGTTAGTGGGAGCAGCTAACTATCCCAGTGAAGCAGCAATAATGAAGATTAGAGCTCACAGGGAAGTAGAAACCCCACACCAACGGGGCAGTAAGTATGTGGGTAAGGCGAGTGAAATACTGACTGAAACAGGGCAGATATTTGGGGAAGTGGCAGTGGCAGTAACTGCAGAAGTGAGAAAGGCAAGTTTAAAGACCTTCATAGATACAGCCCCACAATTGAGAATAATTTCATCAATAGGCTTATAATTCTAGATTTGTATTGAAATCAAATTCCACAGCTGCTGTGATGGGATTTGAATCAGGGTTCCCAGAATATTACCTGGGTCTCTGGATTAACAGTTCGGCAACGATACCACGGGGCTGTTATCGAGCTACAAAGGGACAGTGTTAAGGGTGGAAACCAAATCCTTGATCAAACAGGTAGAAATTAAGGAGAGCTGATAGAATGGAGGAGAATTGAAGGAAATGGGGGAAGAGAATGACCACGTTTAGGTTCAAGGCAGCTAGAAACTAAAGCCACCGACAGGGAGGAGAATAAAAGAAGAAACACTGACACACAGCTGGAATGGGATAAATGCAGATACCTCAGGGAGGTGTGGAACTATGCTGGGAGGACAGGGTGAAGTCACGGGTAGGTTTAAAAGCAGTGGACCACATTTTGAAATGATCTTTCTGAACATAATATAGATCAGGTTAAAACTGAAGTGGGTGTCTTCCACAACTTGCTGCAAGGACACAGACAGTAGAATCTGAGGTGATCATGAGGATGTGGAGGTGAATGTGGGAGACAAGCTGGGACTGGATTGGATTAGTCACTGTGAGAGGGAACAAATGCTGGATGGAGGGTTTCAGCAGCTGATGGACTGACGCTGAGGTGAGCCATCGGAAACTGAGCAAGTGACCACCATCTAATAGGACAGAGAAACTGATCCATCAGCCTGAAACTGACTGACCACGTGGCTGTCAGTGACTCTAACACAAGGGAATGGAAACATTGCTCAGAGCCTGTTTCTGTAACATACAACACAACCAGGAAATGGAAAGTGAATAATTAGCTGAAAACAAAGCCACTGCTCTGTTAGAGTTAAAATCATTCAACGTTCAGTTATTGAATATTACTGACTCTCACAATATTCTAACCTGCAGAATCACAGTAAAAGGGGAAATTAAACAACATTCTTGGCAAAGACAGAATGAACCAACTGCTTGTATAAAACCAACTCAAAACAAAGGTGCTGAATCCTCCACAAACTGAAAAACACAGGTACCATCAGTTTATAGATAGACAATGAAATTCTTCAGAAAAACACTTCCCTGTTTATGGTGTGTGGGAAAAACCATTCTCAGTGAGAACTGCCACTTATTTCCTTTGAAAAGAATCTCTGTTTCCCCTCAGAAAAGCAGGTATGTCGCGCACTTACAGACTGACTTACAATGGAGACCTGATCTGAGACTCGCTGGTTATTAAGCTATTAATAACAGTCCATTGCACACAACAAGAGTTTAGACGATAACAGATTCTAGTGAAACCAACAATGAAATGAAAAAGGTGAATTAGTCTTAATAATCATGCAGCCTCTCTCGATCAAATAATTCTAGTCAACTTCCAAACATTTTTAAATTATTAATACCAATGTATATATATTTATTTCCTTTCCTAAGTTTCCTCCAAAAATATTTATCTGACTATTCTCTTCAAAATACATTCTAAATGGTCAATTCATAATCACAATTCATTTCCAATTATTTTTAGAGCAAAGTAACTTGCAAACTAAAATAGTTTTCATGTCAATAATGACACTGGAAACTTTGTTATGTAGTTTAACCATATTTCCAAATATTGTTTTGGTTCATTATTGCAGTGAAGCTAAAATTAAAGTCTTTTTATTTTCTCTGATATCCTTCCATTACTTTATTCCCTAATAACAATGCCCACGGTGTAATCGGTGACAAGCATTAAAATAAAATTGAATTTTCAATGCAAGAACTGGTACAAATAATGACATATTATTCAGTTCATTCATTGTTGTTGATTATCAGAGTTATTTTCATTGTATGATCACGTTAAATTCACTTAAATAATCACAGTACAATTCTCACCTCTATAGATATGTCAAAATGAATGTCAAATTATTAATATTTCAAGTAAAACCAAATTTACATTTTGCTCTGTTTTATTCCAGGAATGACAGGATGTGTTGAATTATTATGTGAAACAGGAACAAGTGAAGGTGGTGGCTCTCAGACGTGAGGCCTTAAAGCCAAAGTGCCAGGTGGTAGTTACAGTGGGGGAGGTACCTAGTGCCCCGCTCTCCTCAGAAGGCACTGAGGATGGTGACACTGACTGGAACGGGTTAGATGACAAAGCGCCCACGAATGGACAGAGGGACGGCAATGGGTGGGATGACCCACCGCCCGATAAGGCCCAGAAGGCCGTGTCTATGGCTCCACTGGGCATCAAAGCTCAAACTTGGACAGACAGTAGGGAGCAACAAGGGGAACTGACAGAAACGAAACCTGAACCAGCTGAATGACAGATGTTGGTGAATAAACACCCAGCCTGATAGAGAAATGGTAATAATGGGCCTTATTGGGACAATATGGATGAATTAGTAGAGGTACACAGTCTCACCGAAGATGATGTACGGACCCTCCCTCGGGCCAAGATGCCCTGACGTGTACAGCAGAATCTGTCCCTGCAATGAGAGGGTGAGGGTGTGAGTCGGTTCCCCCAATGCACAGCCGATCAGTGGCTCCAGGCATTTACAGATATTACAGGGACACACTGGGGAGGGGACAGGCTGAATGGGCTAAAATAACCTTGGTATCTCAGGGAACCAAGGGTAATATCGAGGATCATACAGAGAGAAAGCCTGAGGTGTGTAAGGACCACGGGGGATTACCAAAGCCAAATTTGTGATAATGAAATAGGTTTGATGCATTTAAAAGATGACATGGGGCCCTATTTAACTGTAGTTATAAACGTGGGACTCCCAGTGGGAGATAATTCTAACCACATTCTGAATTGGGCAATGAGAGCTGAGGCAAACGGAAAAACACTGTGGAATAGCTGCAGTGCAGGGAGGGTAATCGGACCCACAATGTTTCAAGGGAAGCAGAAAAGGGCACTTAGCCGAGGAACGTAGGCAGAGAGAGGGCGATAGATGTTCACATTGTGTGTGGCTTGTGTTCATGTAGGTAGATGCATAGCCCATGAATATTTATTGACGTGCTGTTAAGGGGCCAACACTTGCATGATTCTAACACCGGAGCATTTTTGTCAGTTACCGATAAGGATTTACTCCTCCCCCCCTCAATTACGAAAATGAGAGCAGTCGGAGAGGGAACCTAGGAAGCTGGATGAAGCAAACCTGCCCCGATGTAGACCGGGAGTATGACAAAATGTATTCAGATATGGAGGTGTGACACTCAAGAAGAGACCATTCTGGGAGTTGCTCCTATTTATTCTAAAATGGCAACTATTGACATCAACACCCGAATTTAAACATGGGGATGCTCCGGCCAGGACTGGGACAGAAAGAAAAGGAGAGGCAACCTCTCTGGAGTAGCTACATTGCAGGGAGACTGGGACAGTCAGAGAATCTGGTGGGTTATAGCTCGGACCCACTCAGCGGTGTGCGTAACTCAAACAGGAAAGTGGGTTGTTATCTATCGATCCTGTAGAGATTGAGGGCCCTCTCATTCCCCACACAAACGGGATCTCATCAAAGCTGGGGCTGAAGACGCAGTAATTGTGACAGTGATAGATTGACATCAGCTGGAAATAGTCTGGGTCCATACCTGTGGACATTGAATGGCAGATGAAAGTGGTGTTTACTGACCGAGGAGAACAGTCCACCAGGATACGATTACCTCAGGGATCCCGCAATATTCCGGTATATCACACCGATGTGTGTTTGATGGATTGAGTCACACTGATCTTACCAACACCTCATCACCTCAAGCAGTGAGAAAGAACATATCCAGTTATTAGACAGAGTATTGGATCAGGTTAGCCAGGCCAGGCTTAAAATTAATGCACAGAGAGTGCAACTGGAAGGTAGGGAGAGACGGAACTGGGACATCATATTGGGGAGATCAAATCAGGAAGGGAGAGGGAACAGACCCAGCGGGAACAAAAACTATGATTATAAAACTATCCACCCGCACACCGTAAAGGGATCAGGCAAACTTTAGGATTGTTTAATTATTGTGGGAAATTTGTGAGGAATTATCCAGAAATAGAGAACCATCACGAGCCCTGGCAGAAGCACAGACATTAACCAGGGGTGAGGAAGGCAAAATGCACACAGTCAGCATGCCTTTGGGGGGGGGGGGGCAGATGGGAGGATGGGGGGGGAGGGGGAGGGGCGGGAGGGGGAGGGGGAGGGGGAGATGGATGGGGGGGGTGGAAGGAAAGGATTCACTCAGGCATCCATCCTGCTGAGAAACCAGTCAATTTATTGATAGCTACAGTTGAAGGAATCTTTTCTGTTTTTCACGCCAACGAATGAACAATAGTTTAGGCAGCTCATAAAGTTTTGCACATAGAGATCTTAGCTTTGGAAATGTTCACAACATTGTTGAACATGTACAGATTCACACTGGGTAGAGACTTTTATTTTCCTTTATTCATTCACAGGATGAGGATGTCGCTGGCCCGGCAGCATTTACTGCCCATCCCTAATTGCCCAGAGGGCAGGTAAGAGTCAACCACATTGCTGTGGGTCTGAGGTCACAATGATGGCCAGACCAGGTAAGGATGGCAGCTTCCTTCCTGAAAGGGCATTAGTGATCCAGATGGGTTTTTCTGACAATCGATTAATGGTCATCATTAGACTCTACATTCACAAGTTTGTTTTTATTGAATTCAAATTCCCCCCATCTGCTGCAGTAGGCTTTGAACGCAGGTCTCCAGAACACTATCTGGGGTTTTAGATTAACTGTCTCACAACAATACCACTCGGCCAATACTTCCCCACATCGCTGTCCATCTGCACAGAGTGAACAGGGATTTTCTGGTTCATCAGAACTGGGTAATCACACAGACGTTTGCTCAATGATTGCAGGAGTTGGATGTTTGGCAATGATTGGCAATTGAAATCCATCTCCGAACCATGTATTCTGGGGTTTGTTTCTGGTGATGATTGGAAGCACCAGTAGTCTTGTTATCTTTTGGGGATAAAAACAGGTTCAATTAGCTTTCTGTTAAATGCATGGCAATCAATTCTATCTCACAACTCTCAGGCAGATTAGTTTGTTTTGAAGGGCTCTCCATCTCCCCAACCTCCTCCATCCTCACCCCAACAGTACAATAACCTCATAGAGTCTCTTTGTGACTATGAATGAGACAATCTGATCAGCTGCTTCTTTCCCAACTCCTGTGTCAAGTTGGATCTTAAACTCCCCTTACTGCAATTGTGATCCTGCATAATTGTACAGTGCTGCTCGTATTTCATGTCTTGGCCGATCAGTGTGCATGATACTGCATGTAGTATATGGGGCCAACAGTGTAAGAGTTTAGTTCTTTCCTTCCAACAACAGCAGTAGAATTGTACTCCAACAAAACTTACAGAATCACGGCCAAGCATATCCCCCAACTTACCTCTTACCATCAAACCAGAGTATCAATCCTTATTCAACTGAGAGAATTCAGGAGGGCATATCAGTAACAGCAGCACGAATACCTAAAATTGAGGTGTTAACCTGATGAAGTTCCCAAAGAGGACTAATTGTGTGCCTAACAGCATAGTAGCAAATGATAGACAGAGTGAAGTAATCCGAGAAACAACAGAACAGGTCTAAGATCTGCAGTCCAACTAAATCCAGTCGTGAATGAAGTCAGAGCACAGCTGGAATTCTGAGGACAGTTCTCTTCAAGATATTAACCAACAGGAATGTCAGACTGGATTAATTATCATAAACCTCAAGTCCTTTTGATATTCATATATTTACAATCAGTGTTCAATTCACCAAATGTAGCTGAAGGTAAAGATAATCTTCAAGTGATAGTAACAGTGGAGACATCTTAAGACTTGATCAGCAACTTAAAGCCTGTCGTGTTTAGATCGTAATATTTTTAAAGAGATTTTAAAAAGTTAGGTGACTTGAGTATAATGGAAGAAGTTGATTGGTGGGGAGCTGATAATGTTGTTTTAATCTGAAGTTAATTTAGGTTTAGTTAACAAATAAACACATGGTCGGGAATCCCAGCCCCATGGAGTGCACATCCAGTTCCATATGGGAAAATCAGGACACTTCTTGTGTGAGCGACAACCACAAGAACACAGAGGTGACATGGGAAATGTCAGGAACACTCGTTTGACTGCGGTTAAAGTACTGCACACAGTTCTGATCCCCTTATTCCAGGGTTGATGTGATCACATCAGAGAGGGTACAGAGGAGATTGATCAGAATGTTTCTACAATTGGAAAATTTCCGCTCTGAGGAAAGGTTGGATAGGCTGGGAATGATTTCCGAGGAGGATGAGGTGAGATTTAATTGAAGTGATAAAATGCTGAGGAATCCAGATCGAGTGGATAGGAAGGAGCTATTCATTAACTGAGAGGTCAGAAACTGGAGGATTTAGATTGAAACTAATTCCCAGAAAGAACGGGAAGGGCGAATTCATTTCACTCGGAGATGGTGGGGAGCAGGAACTCATTGATGGGGTGGCAGAGGCAGTAACCAGCATCACATTAGAATAAAAGGACATGGATGTAACTGAGATGCTGGAACATGCAGGGCTGCGGACTAAAGTCTGCAGAATGGGATCATTGTGATTTATTTAACATTTCTCCAGAATATTAAACTCAAGTCCAATTAGAGAATTTATGAACATCACCCGACCTGAATTCCAAATGTTAGAATAAATTTATCAGAAAGTTACAGCACAGATCGAGGCCACATGGCCTATCCTGCACGTGTTGGCTGTAATAGAATGACCCAGGCTTTACAGCGTTCTGTACTCACCAATGAGAGCAACAATTTCAGACTGCATACTCTGTTTTGTCAATGTATTTCTTTGACAGCTGCTCACCTTGTTTCCTGGTTTCTTTCCCAGCCCTAACTCCATTCCCCATGGCCTTGAGGGACTACCATTTCTGCAATTTAATCTCTTCTGCCTTCCCCCGTGTTACAGACTGTCTTTTTGTCCTTGTCTCACCCACAACTTGCTCACAACTCATTAGATTTCTGATGGCTCCCAGATCTCTTTGACTTCACTGCGCCCTCTGGGTCGGTGGCACGAGTTTTGAAATCTCTTCCTCATGAGATAATTGGAAATCTTCCTGGCTGAAGTTTCCCCCAGATTTTATTTTGAAAAAAAAGAGAATTTGCGTCAGAGTCAAGTATTTGTGAGCCTTCATTCACAATCCTGAGCACTGAGACATAATATGTGACCCTCCCACAGATGTGCAGGTTTGATGGATTGGCCGTGCTAACATGGCCTGTAGTGTGTGGGTTGGGTTAGCCATGGTAAATGTGTGGTTATGGAGGTAGGGTGGGACAGCAGGTCATTGCAGATTCGATGGACCGAATAGTCTCTTTGTGCGCCTAAGGGATTCTGTAATTCTAACTACTTGTGATTGTTGTCACATTTTCCTAATTCCAGGTTCATTCAACTCAGGTACATATGCTGCCTTTTGTGTTTCTGTGGGTTCTTACTCAATCCTTTCCTTCTGTTTTACATCAATTTCACACTATGTGAGGGAATGAATGTGTAAATATAAATACTCCAACCGAAAACCCTCACATGTCAGGAACTGTTTCTGCTACTAGCATCACTCACAACAGGAAAATAAAGGTTCAGTCACAAATCTGACAGAAACACAGAGGTTATAATCACCAGGAAAGGCTTAACAGCTTAAAACTCTTAAGAAAAGAGGAGGCTGAGAGACAACCTGGTACATGTAGGAAGCTTTGTGTCTGTGTTTTCAGAGATTTGAGGTTGAAATCATTGGGTGAAGCATGTTTCATTGCCCTGGGTCATCAAAGGTGCTATCTAAGTGTCCATCTTTCTTTCTGCCTATCTGTCTGAGTCAACAATCAGATGGATAGGTCATTGTCTGAGTGTTTTCCCGAATCCCTGATTGTGGGGGGAGGCAGATTCAATCTCAGGTGCCAGCTGCCTCTAGTCCACCCGCATGGGCAAGTTTAACAGCATGACAGGAGAATGGATTTAAACTGAGAGTTTAATGCCAGAATGAAATAGGACGAAGGAAATAAATGGGATTTTTGGATCCCACGGGATACAGACTCCAGGATTAGTCCTTATGGGCATTCCCGCAGTAACACGAGACAGCATTCCATGATGAGAGTTAAATCCGAGTGGCAGTGGATGGAGCCACTGAACCTGAGCAGGTTTAGTTCAAACACAGGAGGCTTGTTCAGTCAGTAACAGTGTGTTCGACATGGAGGTGAAGTGAGCATTGACGGGGAAGTGTTACCACAAGCTGCAGCTGGATAACTTTCATTGGAACAGGAGGAGGCCATTCAGCCCTTCAACCCTACTCTGCCATTCAATAGATCATGGCAGATTTGTGGCCTAAGTTGCAATGTTCAAAACTCTCCAAATTCATCAATAAACTCCTCTGCAACAGACAAGATCAATATTCAAAACTGAAACATCTGCAAATGCTGGGAAATCAGGAACAAAAACAGAAATTGCTGGAAAAAGTCAGCAGATCTGGCAGCATTTGTGGAGAGTGAACCTTTGGGTAAAGTGACCTTTCAGGTGACCATCTGCCTCTTCTGTAACACTCTCTGGAACAGGTTCTGGTGTGAGGGGAATGAGACCGTCAATAACAACTGAGAAAATAGGAGGATGTGCTCAATCAGAATAAAACACATTTTGGTCTTTCACTTTCAATTCAACTGTAAAAATTATTCATTATCATTTCAGAAAAAATATAATAGGCCAGAAATCAACTTTCATGTCATTGGGTCTGAGAAACTGTTAATTCTGACCTGGTCCAGCCGACGTGAATCTAGACACTGAATAACATGGTTGACTCTGAACCATCTCTTGGGCAGTAAGAATGGATGACAAATGCTGCCCCAGCAAGTGATGCCATGATGCCACGAACAAACAAAACAAATCCAATTGTTGTGGTTACTTGTGATCTCGCTGGTGTAATATTTGAAGAGAATGAATGGGAAGGTTTATGGGGTAAAGGGAGAAGAATAGCATTCAGTGAGGTGATCCTTTGGACAGCTGATGAGCCAATCAGCCTCCTTTTGTGCAGTAACAATTCAGTGAATATTTCATTCTGAGCCATCTGAGGAAATATCAGGGCAGGGTTTGTAAAGAGGTCAAATTGAATGAGTGTCTCAGTGAACACAAGTGAGACACAGGTAGAGAGAGGTTTTGGGATGGATTAAATTATATTTTATATATTTGCATAGTCATCAACATGACAGCAGTTAAAACTGGGAGTGTAATTAAAGCAGCAAATAAATCTTAAACATTGATGCCGCTAAAGGGGATGCTGGGTAAAGATACCTTAATTAGTGTTTATTTTATTCCAGACACACCAGCCTAGGAGCACATCCTTCCTGTATCTATCCTCTCGAGCTCTTGAAGATTTTTGTTCCTTTGAAGTGTTTCATGTTTAGATACTCCAGAGAAGACAGCTTCAAGCTCCTCAATCTCTCCTGCCAGGGCAATGCTGCTGTTAGAATTCAATTCACTGGTGCATGTTACTGGCTGTTTCATGGACTGGAACTGGCAATTGAGACTGAAAGGTTACTGTATAAAATATCTTCAATGGTATTGCTAGACGTGAGTGGTTTTAGGAAAATGATCTTGGCTTACGGGCATTGAGTGTCAGAGCACTTCCTGTTTAGATTCAATCTATTGATAACTATTAGAACTGACTTGCACTGGCTCTGTCAAAGTGGTCAGAGCATTATGGCTGTCATCGAAGCTGGTAACAAACTTCCCCTGGGTTAAAAATCGTAAATGATAGAGTAGGTACGAGATCTGATGGCACTGTTGGAGTATTGATGTCGTTGTTAATCACATTAACTCGGATGGTGTTGACTGAATTTATATTGTCTCTTTCTGAATCTCAGGATGTCTCTCTAGGCAATAAGTCTCCACAAACAGCAATGTGACAATGAGCAGGGATCATCTGTTTTGATTTAAATTGGGATTATAGCACTGCTGCTTCACAGCACCAGGTACAAGGTTGGAGTACAGCCTTGGTCAACGGCCTGTGTGGAGATTGTACATTCCCCTATGATTGTGTGGGCCCCCTCCAGGTGCTCTGGTTTCCTCCCACCGTTCAAATATTTGTGCGTTAGGTGGATCAGTTGTGCGAAATTGTCCACAGTGTCCAGGATTATGCAGACTCGGTGGATCAGCCATCGGAAATGCAGTGTTACAGGGATGGAGTGCTCCAGGTGGGATGCTCTTTGGATGGTTGGTGGGGTTTGATGGGCCAATGCTCTCCTGCCACACTTTTGGGATTCTATTCTATGATTGAGGATAAAGGCTACACAGCAGGGTGTCCTTGGAGAAGGAGCATGTGGTATGTATCAATGCTCTCGATACCTTTAGATAGAGGTGGGCATCGCAGGGGATACAGTGCTTCACCCCCACTGCTTCCCCCTCACCCCTAACTCTACTTTGATTTGGTCCCTTCCCACTGTGTCATTTGTAATGGTTTGCATTACCCGTAATGGGCTTTGTTTGTAAATATTGAATTGGTTAGATGGATGGTTTACTGCTGGTGATGATATATTAACAAAACCCAAAATGACGTAATGATGAACGTGGGAAGGTTGCTCAGCTGTGAGAGATAACACTGGAATCAACCAATGAGAAACAAAGAAGTATATGACCCATTCACACAGCTGTGTGATGGGCAGCGTGGTGGCACAGTGGTTGGCACAGTAGTTAGCACTGCTGCCTCACAGCGCCAGAGACCCAGGTTCAATTCTGACTGTGTGGAGTTTGCACGTTCTCCCCACGTCTGCGTGGGTTTCCTCCGGGTACTCCAGTTTCCTCCCACAGTCCAAAGATTTGCAGGTCAGGTGAATTGGCCATGCTAAATTGCCCGTAGTGTTAGGTCAGGGGTAAATGTAGGGGTCTGGGTGGGTTGTGGACTTGTTGGGCGGAAGGGCCTGTTTCCACACTGTAATGTAATCTAATCTGTAATATAAGCTAACACTTCTGGGTAGGAGAAATGGGGGGGAAACAGAACACTTCACAGCTCACAGAAGGAAAACTCAAAAGCAGTTAAATCAAACCAATGGCTCAGAAAGGGAGGGAATATTTCCATGGAGTTTGAGTAACTGGAAAGTGATGGTGTCCAGGAATAGACAGGATTTTGTTTTACAAGGTGTTTGAAATTTTTAAAAACTGTTATGTTCAGATAGTTTCATTTCTTTTCTTTTAGTTTTATTTGTTGTGGAATAAACAGCTACAATATTTTAAAACCAAATTCACAAACCTTCTGTTAAAGACAAATGTTAAATAAAATCCATCAAACCATCCCTCACTGAAAACTGAGGTGGAGGTGCAATCTCCTGGAGAATCCCTGCCCTGCTTACCTCTTCCTACCCAGGCTCCGTGACTACATACATACCTGGGAGATAGCAGCAGGAGGCCATTCGGCCTTTCAATCCTACTCCATGATTCAATGGGAAACAGCTGACCATCCAGCTCAGTCTCCTGTTCCTGCTGTGTTCCAATCCCCTTTCATGACTTTACCTTGAAGAACTATATCTAAGTCGTCCTTTGGCTTCACTGCCTTTTGTTCCAGTGATGTTGCTGTGTTACTGTGTGAGTGTAGGCGGGGGTAATGTGATGGTGCTGCCTCCTGGAGGATACACTCAGCGTTCCTCATCATCCTGCAGTAACATCAATTGGGTTTCAGCAACTAGAGATAGAAACCGTTTCCAGGATATGGGCATCACTGGCGGAGCAGGCATTTATTCCCCATCTCTCGTTACCCTTGAGAAGATGGGAGTGAGCTGCTGTCTTGAACCATTCACAGTCCATTTGTCACAGATAGACCAACAATGCTGGGAGGGGGAGTGTTGCAGGAATTTGGCCGAGTGATTCTCCATCTTTGGTTCTTCAAATGCTGGGTAACTTTATCACGATCGGCACATGATTTTGAGATTTCAGTCTGCAAATCTTCACCATCTAGCACCCAGTGTAAAGGAATATGTACAGATTAGAAATTCAGAAGAGACAATTCTAGTTTCTCTGGAATCTCTTTTTCCCCTTTCTTCCCCCAAAGCTGTAACCCTCCAGCCCACTTACTCTCTCCCACCATTCTGACTCTGCTACCCCCTAATGTACACCCTCCCCATTCTTATGGAGTTGTTGATAAACAGATCTATGCCACCATTTCCCGTCCCTGGTTAGACTCTGCACCCTTTCTGAGTGTAACTTCCTTTCCCTTCAGTTGCTGCAAGTCAATAATGTAACAGCAGAATGAAACAAAAGGAAACAAAGGCAGATGGCAGATCCTGGACAGAAGAGGAACCTTCAGTTTGGGAGAATGGGTCACATCCTTTTTTGTTTCTCATTGGTCGATTCCAGTGTTATGGCAAGTTGCGAATGGAACTTGGTCCCATGTGGGTGTGGTGACACTTTGACCCTCCAACAGATCAATACTACAAGCAAATACTTTCCTACTCCAGACAATCACAGTGTGAAATCAGTGTGAAATACTTTCCACTAGTTACCCCAAAGCACATGCTCCAAAACTCACCCACATTCTGTACTTGTGCAGTGCCAGGTTTCCCCACAGATGTGTGGTCCCTGCCTTGGAATTTGGGAGTTGCAGTCCTCATGCAGCCACTGGAGCCCTGTCTCTGGAACGTAAATGAAAAGTGTGGGATGGAGGATGTTGTGTATCGGATCCCCATTCAGACACACGGGACATGTGGGCTGTCACTGGGATTTACTGAGACATCCGCTTAGACAACCTGATTTCTGATGTAAGGAACATAGATTCAGCCAATTGGGGGATAGGGAGGTTAATAAGGCACAATAGGTTTTAAGCAGAGGTGGCTCAGTGGCTAGCACTGCTGCCTCACAGTGTAAGGGACCTTAGGCGACTGTGTGGAGTTTACACATTCTCCCCATGTTTGCATGATTTCGCACAGTTCTCCAGTTTCCTCACACAGTCCAAAGATGTGCAGGTTAGGTGGATTGCCCATGCTAAATTGCTGACAGTGTCCATGCACGTGCCGGTGAGACAATTAGCCATGGGAAATGCAATGTTACAGGGAAGGAGTGGGTCTGAATGGGATGCTCATCATAGGGTTGGTGTGGACTCGATGGATGAATACCCTGTTTCTGCACTATATGGACTCTATTCTATTCTCATAAGAAAGAATGTACCTATCTCAATGTGTTGTGAATCTGTGGAATACCCTATTCAAAATGCGGTAGATGCCAGGACAATGAGCCAATTTAATGAAGAGATACAGATGTTGAATTTGCAATGAGATGAAGGGTGAGAGAGAGCAGGCAGGCAAATCCTGCTGAGACCGATGTGAGCTCAATCATCACCGTATTAAATGGTGGGGCTGGTACTCCAGTGCCCAGTGCTTATCTTCTTACGGTAATAACTGGAAAGCTGAATCCAAAACTCACCACTTTCACCAAAGGAGATTTTCAGAAAATGACAGATAGTCAGGTGGATTCGCATTCCAAGCTTAGATAGTGAGGAAGCGTGTAGGAGATAATGATTTTGCAATTTTAAACTAAGGGGAGACGGTGATTTATGGTTTTAGACTGTGAAGTACATTCACACCGTCCAGAATACTCTGTTGTGAATATCTATTCTGTACTTTATTACAAAGCCAAGGTCTCTGACAATGAAAACCAAAACTCCCAGGAAACATTGCCTCCCCTCATAATGTGATGAAAGGCTTCTGCTAAGTCTGGTTGAACTTAGAACGCAGATGGAAAGCTGGAAGATTAGATCCACTCCCAAGATCCAGTGCTTAAACAAAAGGAGACTACAATAGGATGAGGCAGGAGTTGGCTAATGTAGACTGGAAAATAAGACTTTATGGTGGGAAAGTTGACGGACAGTGCGAGAATATCAAAGCATTCTTTTGAAGTGCTCAGCAGAAGTATATATCAGGGAAAAGGAAGGACTGTAGGAAAAGGAATAATCTGCCATGGGTGGCTCAGGACATAAGAGAGTCTATCAAACGGAAATAGAATACATACAGATTCGCAAAGACCATGGAGATTAGAAAAACTTTAAAGATCAACAGAAAGCGAGATGGGATTGGGGATAAAAAGTGATGAGTAGCTATCCCCAGGGACAGAATAGCAGTTTACACTGTTAGAGGGAAACCTATTGTTTGGTGAACATATGGCCTCTGTAATTGTTGAAGCATTTAACAGTTACCAGAGATAATTCTGATCAAGTTAAAAATCACAGCACACTCCAAAAGCTTGTACTTCCAAATAAACCTGTTGGACTATAACATGGTGATGTGTGGTTTTTAACTTTGTCCACCCCACCACCGGCTCCTCCACATCAGAATCCCGATAGATACCCCACTGAAACTGAAGGGCCTGTCACATACTTGAGGGAGCCACGGGGGCGTGGGGGAGGGGTGTGTGGTTTAACCACAAAGTGCTGAACTGAACTAGACTTTCTAACTGCCGTTGCCATGGAGATAATACAGAGAGACAGTCTCTATTCAAAGTCCCAAACCACATTGGGAGCTGTCCATCGGACAGGCGGGGAGTTACCTGATGCTGCCTGAAGGTGATTTTTATGTACACTCTCCATGTAACTGCCATGTGTCATCAATAAAGACTCAAAGAGGACCTCTCAGAGTTCTGTGCCTAGTTATTCCTATCCAGCAGGGTTTAGGAATGTGAGTGCACAGCAGTCAGTCTTCACAGTGGAGGATACGAAGAGCATGGCTGTATTGGATAAGGAGACTAAAGGAGGGTGAGGACCTCGATAATAACCATTATTGTGAAAGGGTTAGAGCTGGACAAGCTAATGGAGCTAAATGTAGAAAAGTCTCATTGCCCTGATGGAATATATCCCAGGATACCAAAAGAGTTAGTGGGAGAAATAGCAAATGCACTTAGAGTTGTAGAATCCTACAGCAGAGACAGGCCCTTTGGCCCAAACTGGCCCATGCTGATCAGAATGTCCATCCACGCTAACCCCATTTTCCTGCACTTGGCCCATTTGCTTCTGACCCTTTCCTATCCATGTATTTGTCCAAATGTCTTTTACCTGTTGAGAATGTTCCTGCCTGAACCACTTCCACTGGCAGCTCATTCCATATACATACCACCCTCTGTGTAAAACAGTTGCCCCCTCAGCTTCCCTTTTATTCTTTCTCCTCTAACCTTAACCTGATCCAATCATGCCGTCCAATCCTTGAGTTCCTGGGAAAAAGACTGAGTGCATTCACCTTATCCATGCCTCTCATGGTCTTATACACTTCTAAAAAAGAACCCCCTCATTTTCCTCTGCTCTAAACATAAAATCTTCACTTGTCCAACCTCTCCCTATAACTCAGATCCTGAAACCTACATTACATTAATCATATTTCCAGTGTTTCCCCATGATGCTGGAACCGACGTGACAATGTCAATGGATTACAATCCATGATCGAGAATGTAGTCCTTTACAACAATCCCGTTTTCATCGTGTTTCCCACGGTGCAGGTATCCATGTGTCTTTCTGGTTGCATGGTTAATTAAAGACTTGTCCTTCTACAAAGCAAAGTTGTGGCTTAATTGTTCCTGGGAAATGTGCCATGATTTTCCAGACTTTCAAAAACAAATGAAATCTCTCTCCACACTCACCATGCTGACATGGACTTGGCTGTGTCTCAGTACTTTTGCAGTCACATTGAGATTTGAAATATTCGCCCACAGACAGAATGCACACCTTTCCTTCCAGATGAAAAGGCCAATGATATTCAGATCGGCACAGATCAAGTAACCATCAGATCTGAACATGAAGTTCAATTTGAATTTCTCATCCGCAAATCCACCCTTTCAGTACCATACAACAGAGCACATAAGTTACCACTGTTAATACAGGATGGAAATTCATAAGACAATTGTAGTATTAAACTGTAGTTTCCTTGTTCCCCCAAAGCTTTAAACCTCAGTCTCACAATTTCTCTCTTCTGTGAACTGAAATCCAAACCAATCCCCCCACTCCTTTCCTCCACACCCAGTTCTCACAGACTCTCTCTTCGAATTCAGTTTCCTCGCTCCTGCTGAGAACCATCCTGCATACACTGCTTCCTGCACACTCTGGCCAAGACCCATCTGACTAAAATGAGCCAAATTAGAATTCTAATTGCAGGCCCATCCTTGTCCCTTTCCATAACAACCCTGAATCTTCACAAAAGAGTTCTGATAACTTTCTGCAAAACGCTGCACCACTGATAGTCTGATCACATGTCAGGGTAGCAAGAGAAGGGCCATTCACCAGGGTCCTGCTCCTAGAGGGATGAAGCTGCTAATGATAGAATAATCCCTCACACCCACAGCCTCCTTCCCAGGCACTGACCTATATTGTGCATACTCCCACAGTTGCCAGCACTGCACCCGTGCACTGGTCTCCCCTCCTACAGCACGTGCTCCCGATCATACAGGAGTCTGGGTGATTGACAGCAGCTGCTGCCCAATATATCAGAATCCCGACAGTATGGAAACAGGCCCTTCGACCAAACAAGTCCATACTGACCCTCCAAACAGTAACTTACACAGACCCATTCCCCCTAACTAATGTAACTAATACTATGGGCAATTTAGCATGGCCAATTCACCTGCCCTGCACATCTTTGGATTGTGGGAGGAAACCCCCTCAGACACGGGGCGAATGCGCAAACTCCACACAGTCGCCCGTGGCCGGAATCGAACCCGGGTACCTGGTACTGTGAGGCTGCAGTGCCAACCACTGAGCCGTCTCTATAGAGTGGAGGGGGCGGGACTGGAGGACTGGGACAACGGGATTGTAAACGACGAATGAATGTGGACGACACTGGGGGATGGACAGGTCAGTGAGGGACAGGATCAGTGCAGCAGCAGGAGGGGATCCTGGACAAACTGAGCAATGGGAGAGTTTGACAGGAGAGAAACCACAGGAAGGTTCTGTTTGGAGGCTCAGGCAGGGACAGCTGGGAGACAGTATGGCCTGGTGGCTTGGGCAGGTTTACTAATCAGCCTCTTCAAAGATGCTGTTACTCAACTCTGAGCCTTATCCTCCTAGTCCAGGGGTAAGGACAATTACACTATTTCCTGGTGGGCAAGGGTACAGGGACTGCCTTTCAAAAGGAACTCACCTGTGTTGGTGACATTAACAAGACTCAATACAGACTCACTGACAAAATGCTGGTGTACTTGAACTTCATCCAGAATATTAACACCTATAACTGGGCAACGCAGACCCCAATGTACAGAGTTAAATCCTCGATACTAATAACAGCTTTGTGCATGGGAAATCATAGCTCATGAATTTGACTCAGTTTTTTTGAAGTAGTAACAAAGAGGATTGCTGAGGTCAGAGCATGGACTTCAGTAATGTGTTTGACAAGGTTCCTCATGGGAGACTGGTCAGCAGGGTTAGATCGCATGGAGTACAAAACTGGCCCGAAGGTAGAAGGTGCTTTTCAGGCTGGAGGCCTGTCACCAGTGGAGTCTCACAAGGATCGGTGCTGGATCCACTACTTTTTGTCATTTATATCCATGATTTGGATGTGAACATAAGAGGTATTGTAAGTAAGTTTGCAGATGACACCAAAATGGGAGATGTAGTAGACAGTGAAAAAGATTACCTCAGAGTACAAGAGGATCTAGATCAGATGGTTGATGGACTGAGGAGTTCAGTTTAGAAAAATGCGAGCTGCTGCATTTTGGAAAAGCAAACTTCAGCAGGACTTATACAGTTAATAGTAAGTTCCCGGGGAGTGCTGCTAACCAAAGAGTCCTTGGAGTGCAGGTTCATAGTTCCTTGACAGTAGAGTAGCATTTAGATAGGATAGTGAAGGTGGCAGTTGGTCTGCTTGTCTTTACTGGTCAGAGCATTGAGTATAGGGGTTGGGAGGTCATAGTGCGGCTGTACAGGACATTGCAAAAGTTGCCGAATCAATATTCCATAGAATTCTGTTCTCCTTCCTATCAGATGGATGCTCTTAAACTTTAAAGAGATCAGAAAAGAATTAAAGCATGTTGCCAGGGTTGGATAGGCTGTTTTCCCTGGAGCGTCAGAGGCTGAATGGTGACCTGAAAGAGATTTTTAAAATCAGGCTGGGCATGGATAGGGTAAATAGGCAAGATATTTGCCCTGCCATGGGGGAGTACAGAATTAGGGGACTGGGAGGGAGGGTAGGTAGGTAGACAGGGAGTGGGTGGATCGAGAGGGGTGGGACTGAAATGGGTGGAGAAAGAGAGAGGGCATAGAGAAGGGTTGCATAGAGACAGATGAGGACAGAAAGTGGGATTAGAGAGAAGGGGAACAGACAGGGGGAACAAAGGGGGTGGGGGCGCGACTGACAGAAACGGGGAAACAGTCCGGGGGGAGGGGGCAGGGGGAACAGGCCGACAGAGGGGGAGAACAGGCCAACGGGTTGAGGGGGTGTGGCCGATGGGGGGAGGGAAGAGTCAGGCCGACAGAGTGGAGGGGGGAACAGGCCGATGGGGGGGGGCGCAGACACGAGTGGGGGGAGACGGGGGGGGGGTGGAGCAGACAGAGCAGGGGAAGATGGGCAGAAAATGTAGAGTTATTTTATAGATCTAAAACTCAACCCTGTTCCTGTTTTCTCCTCCTCACTTTAATTCCCTCTGAAGGGCTCAGAACAACTGCGTAGTTCTTGGAAAGTAGAGTTTCAGGGAGATCAGGTTCTGAACGTGGCATTTAGGACACGAACATTGAATGGAATGTGCTGATCAATAAATGGACTCTGGTTCGATTCCACTGTCTGTGTGGTGTTTGAACATTCTCCCTGTGTGTCTGCGTGGGCTTCCTCTGGGTGCTCTTATTTCCTCCCACAAATCCAAAGCCATGCAGGTTAGCTGGATGAGCTTTGGGTAACGGTAGGGTACAGAGTTAGGGTGGAATGCTGTTCCGATGGTTGGGATGGTCTCATGGTCCGAAAGGCCTGCTTCCACACTGTAGGGATTCTGTCACTGAGTATTGGGATTAGGAGGGCACGTTGTGGCTGAGTAGGGCATTAGTGAGGCCAGTTTTAGAATACTGAATTCAATTGTGATCTCCCTGATTTCAGAAAGGTTTTACCAGAATAGGACTTAACCTCTTAATGACAAGTTCCTGGGAAGTGTTGACAGACAAACAGACCGCGCAGTGTGGGTTGATAGTTCCTTGAAAGTGTGGTTGAAGGTAGACAGGTCGGTGAAGGTGGTGTTTGGTATGCTAGCTGTTATTGGGCAGTGCATTGAGGATAGGATTTGGGAGATCATGTTTCGGTTTCACAGTTTATTGGTTCGGCCACTTTTGGAATCCCCAGACTGCTTTCAATTCCAGTCTCCCTGCGAAAGATGTTGGGAAACTTGCAAGAGTTCAGAAAATTTTTTCCAGGGTGTTGCCAATATTGGAAAATTTGAACCATAGGGAGAGGCTGAATAGGCTGAGGCTATTTCCCTGCAGCACTGGACACTTTAGGTGGCTTTATTGAACTTTATAAAATGATGAGGAGCAATGATAGTGTGACTCGCCATCGTTTCTTTTTTCCCCCAGAGTAGGGGAGTCCAAACAAATGTGAATCTTTTTTCCAAGGTGGAAATGACAAATTCTAGAAGAGAGATGGTAAGTTTAAAGGATATGAAAAACGAACCAACTGAAGATGCTGTAAATCAGGAAGAGAAACAGAAGTTTCTGGAAAAGCTCAGCAGGTCTAGCAGCATCTGTGAAAAGAAAGTAGAGTTAACGTATCAGAGGAAGGGTGACCAGACCCGAAACTTTAACTGATTTTCTTCACAGATGTTGCATGACCTGCTGAGCATTTCCAACTACATCTGTGTAAGTTTAAAGGGAGTTGTTTGGAGTATATACCTGAGAGTAACATTACTTCATCTGGAGTAATGACAGAAGGTTTGGTCACTTTATTTAAGGAAATACATCATTTTATCAGAGGCATTTCACTGAAAATTGACTGGGATGAACCCTGGTTTGCAGGGATTATCTTTTAAAGAAAAGGCTGAAGACGTTGGGACTCTACTCACTGGATTTGGGAAGAATGAGAGGGGATCTCATTGTAACATGTAGGATTCTTAAGGAGTTTGACAGGGTAAAGACTGAGAGGATGTTTCCCATCATGAGAGAGTCTGGAACCAGATTCTGGGATAGTTGTGGAATCAGGGGTCCTGTTTTTGATTCGTCAAGTTTAAGGCAACACCGACACGTGTCAGGGGTTTCAGTAGCAATGGAGCTGGTGTGAGGTGGAGACGAGCAACATTTAAGAGATTGGAATTCCTGGTGTTTGTGATTGTGTAGATGTCTGATCAGAAGGTCACCTTGGGGTCAGATATGACAGCAATATTGTGAAGAGTGTGGTTCTCTCTCAGATATTCCCCAGGGAGAGGGAGGGGCTCAGCAGTAAGGGAAAGTAATTTGTAATAGCAACTGAAGGCAATGGGTTTAACCATAGCAACGTTCCGTTGCAGGAATTTGCAGCCAATTGCGTATTGGGAGCATGATGAGCAGTTTAATAACTGAGTAATGGACAGGGATGAGGGGGAGGGAGAGCTGGGCATTGTCAGTGTACATGTGAAACCTAACACGGTGCTTTTGGACGATGTCACCTCCTGGCAGTATGTAGGTGAGAAACAGGAGGGACCAAGGAGAGATCCTTAAGGGACACCAAATACAAGGAATTCATAAAGGAAAGGGAGAGTCGGGGTGGAGTAGGTTTTTGCAACAACGGTGGGGTCAAATATTAGTTTGTAGCAGAATGGGAGAGGAGGACATAACCAGGAAAGACAGACAGACAGAACAAGGAACAATATCTGTGAATTGGGGAGGGGGAGTGATGAGGAGGAGGGGCAGCCCAACTCCAAAAGCACTATTCCTACATCAGTGATATCACCCAACTCCACCCTAGTCTCAGCTCATTTACTGAAATATTCGTCCATCCCTGTGTTATCTCCAGACTTCATTATACAAACACATTCCGGGCCAGCCTCCCACATTCACCTTCCATGTAATCTCAAGAGTATCTAAAACCCTACTGCCCAAGTGCTCACTTGTACCAAAACTTGTTGATCCATCAAAAAGCTCCTATTTACAAGCAACAATTTAAAATTCTCACCATTGATGTAATTCCTGCCTGTGAACATCCCTGTCTCCCTGCACCACACAACCTGTGAGACCCCAACAACTCATTTTCTTTCAGACTCCCAACGATGTGTTTATTCATTGCTTCACCTGTCTGGCTGTTTCTCCTGTTGCCAAGGCAACACGGTCTGGAATTCCCACCCGAACCCCCTCAGACCTGCTTTCCTCCTTTAAGGTCCTCCTGAAAACCTGCTTATTTGGCAATTCTTTTGATCACCTGACCTAATATCCCCATCTGTGGCCTTATGTTAGAAGTTCTCAATAGTATTTCTGTGTAATTATAAACATGATTAAAAAAAAACTGTTGTTGATTTGCACACACATTGTCAACTCTTCACTGTCACTGAGTGAATAATCTATAACAGCTCTTACCCAAACACACTGTGCAAGCACCTTCACCACACGAACTGCAGCTGTACAAGGAAGTCAAACATCACCTTCTCCACGGGCAATGGGGCTTTGGCACTGATCACTAGTATCTGTGGAGGGAGAAACACACAGTTGATATTTCAGGGAGTGCAAAATGCATTATAGGGAGGGAAAATGGTGCAGACTTTGGGATTTTCAAATGTGTGTTTTACAATGTGCACTAAGTTCTGCAAAACCTCTCATCCCATACCATGAAAATTTCCTCCTCTTCCTGGTCAATATGTCTTTCCTTTCCCCTGCCCTTCACCTTCACACATTCCCAATGCCTTGGCCACAACATCCCTGTGCTGCCAATGAAGTTTATCACGTGGTTGAGTATTGTCCCGCCCCTCATTCACTCCGATTGGTTGAAGGACCAACTAGTACCTCTAGCCCCCGTTCTCCCACTCTTATTGGTCCTGCGCTGACATCAATAATCCGAGGCTCATTGTGGGCTGGAGCACGCTCAGTGCTTCCTGCTTTTGCTGTTGTTCATCAGGTGAGAGAGAGAGAGGGCTCATCCCTGTTTCTCCCGATATCAGACAATAACAACAACTTCCTGTATTGTATGGAGCCTTTCACATTGACAAATCTCCTCAAATGCTTCACGAATGATGGAAACGTTGATTAAAGAGAACGATTTTTAGATACATGTTTAAGGCGGGGAGAGGGAGTGAGGGAGGATATTCCAAAGGTTTGTGTCCTCGGCAGCTCCAATCGTGGAGTGAGAAAGGTGGGCAACAGCTTACAATGGAGACAGTTAGTGGCTAACCATAAGTTAACAACCTCATGTCATAGCCCCCTACCCCACACACCAGGCCTTGTTCTTACAGCCTGCCATTACATACTACCTATGGTTAGCCACTAACAGTCTCCATTAACAGCTAATCACCCACCCCCAGCCAGATCGTTATCCACTCCTTTATCCAAACGTTCTTCTCACTCTATCCCCACCTATCCTTTACTCCTTTTATCTTCCCCCCCCCCCCCACACTAACTTCTGCACATAAACTGACTTTTTTTCTCAGTAACATCTGTCCTGAGGAAGGGACACTGGATCTTAAACGTTAACTCTGATTTCTCTTCACAGATACTGCCAGACCTGCTGAGCTTTTCCAGAACCTCCTGGTTGTTGTTTCTGATTTACATCTTCCGCAGTTCTTTTGCTTTTAATTTACCGGGAGTTTGTAATTCAGGTCCAACAGCCTCTGTCCCAGTCTCTGCTGTCTCTCCCAACCCCAAACAGTGACACGGCACCTGCACAGCTCATCGACAGGTGTCATCTTGCTGGCCACACCCCTCATTCACTCCCATTGGCTGCAGGACCACACAGACTCTCCTCCCATTGGTCTGGAGCTGCCGTCAATTAGCTGGGCCCCATTGTGATGAGAGCGGAGGGCGAATCCCTCTCTGCCCTGCGATGAGCTTCATCATTCACAGTGAATGGGGCAGTATCACAGAGCACAGGGCCTGGGGGCTATTCAGCCCATTGGGGCTGTACTCTCTCCCCCTGGAGATGCTGCAAATCTGTCCCAAGTCCCCTCCCATGTGCCCATAGCCCCCCAAATCTTTCCTGAAAAAGTAAAATTCTAAGTCTGTTTCAGAATACCTGCTGAATCTGTGTCGTTCAGACTGTTCCAGATGCTCAGAAATTACTGAGTAAAATCGTGTTCACATTTTCACCTTGTATTATTTGCCAATTACTTGAAAGTAGTTCTAAAAATTGTGACAGTGTTCACAATTCCTCTCTCTCTCTGCAAATTCAAGACCTTGGAACCAAATCTGCTTCAGATCGAAATCACTGCTTCTACTTCTCAGCTCCAAGGATAATTATCTGTGCTTCAGCTAGCTCTCCACAAAATAGAGGAATGCATCTTAATTTATTGAGATCAAAGAAACAGACTTCAGTCCAATTCGTCAGTGCCAACAAGGAATCCTAAACTAATGGATTCCCATTTACCATCTATTGGCCTGTATCCATCAAAACCCTTCCTATTCATGTACTCAATTGGAAGCCTTTTAAATGTTGTGATTTTATCAGCCTCCACTACTTCATCTGGTAGCCCCTCCCATACACAGGTCACACTCAGCTTGAAAACGTTGCCACTTAGATCCCTTTTAAATCTATGCCCTCTCAACTTAAACCCAGGTGCTCTAGTTTTGGACCCACCTAACCTGAGGAAATAGGACACCGGCTGCCCACGTTATTCACACCCCTCGTGATTTTATAAATCTCCATGAAGTCACCTCTCCATCTTTGACTCTCCAGAGAAAATAGCCCCAGCCTATTCAGCCTCTGTTGTGGTTCTGTTTGCCGAGCTGGGAATTTGTCTTGCAAACGTTTCGTCCCCTGTCCAGGTGACAACCTCAGTGCTTGGGAGCCTCCTGTGAAGTGCTTCTGAGCTGTTTCCTCTGGCATTTATAGTGGCCTGTCTCTGCCGCTTCCGGTTGCCAGTTCGAGCTGTCTGCTGTAGTGGCCGGTATATTGGGTCCCGGTCGATGTGTTTATTGATAGAGTCTTTGGATGAGTGCCATGCCTCTAGGAATTCCCTGGCTGTTCTCTGTTTGGCTTGCCCTATAATGGTAGTGTTGTCCCAGTCGAATTCATGTTGCTTGTCGTCTGTGTGTGTGGCTATTAAGGATAGCTGGTCGTGTCGTTTCGTGGCTAGTTGGTGTTCGTGTATACGGATCGTTAACTGTCTTCCTGTTTGTCCGATGTAGTGTTTTGTGCAGTCCTTGCATGGGATTTTATACACTACATTAGTTTTTCTCATGTTGGGTATCGGGTCCTTCGTTCTGGTGAGTTGTTGTCTGAGCGTGGCTGTTGGTTTGTGTGCTGTTATGAGTCCTAGTGGTCGCAGTAGTCTGGCTGTCAGTTCGAAAATGCTCCTGATGTATGGTAGTCTGGCTAGTCCTTTGGGTTGTGGCATGTCCTTTTTCCGTTGTCTCTCCCTTTGGCATCTGTTGATGAAATTGCGAGGGTATCCGTTTTTGGCGAATATCTTGTACAGGTGTTCCTCTTCCTCTTTTTGCAGTTCTGGTGTGCTGCAGTGTGTTGTGGCCCTTTTGAATAGTGTCCTGATGCAACTTCGTTTGTGTGTGTTGGGGCGGTTGCTTTCATAGTTTAGGACTTGGTCTGTGTGTGTGGCTTTCCTGCATACCTTTGTGATGAATTCTCCGTTCGGTGTTCTCTGTCCTATCACGTCTAGGAATGGGAGTTGGTTGTCCTTTTCTTCCTCTTTAGTGAATCGGATTCCTGTGAGTGTGGCGTTGATGATATGGTGTGTGTTGTCTATTTCTGTGTTTTTATTTATTACAAAGGTGTCATCCACGTATCTGACCCAGAGTTTGGGTTGTATTTGTGGTAAGACTGTTTGTTCTAACCTTTGCATTACTTCTTCTTCTATGAGTCCAGAGATCGGTGAGCCCATGGGTGTTCCGTTGATTTGTTCGTATATTTGGTTGTTGAATGTGAAGTGTGTTGTGAGGCACAAGTCCAGTAGTTTAAGTATGCCGTCTTTGTTGATAGGTTCAACGTCCTGTTGTTTGTTATGTCTGTCCAGCAGGTTGGTATTGGCTAGTGGTGGAAATGAGAAATGAGAATTGGTCATCACTTTGATATGACTGCACTACAGGCCCTCAATAGTCAGTGGGAAATTGATCAGTAAATATTTCAGGCAATCACAGATATCTGTAAGAAGGATAGGGTTGTAATTGTCGGCGATTTTAATTTTCCAAATCTAGACTGGGACTGCCAGAGTGTTTGGAGGTTGGATGGGAGGGATTTGTTAGGCATGTTCAAGAAAATTGTCCCAGTCAGAATGGAAATGGTCAGACTGCAGGAAGGGGTAAAACCGGACCTCCCCTTGGGAAACAAGTGAGGGAAAGGGACAGAGGTGTTAGTGGGGGAACACTTTGGAAAAGTCACAACAATCGTATTAGTTTGAAAATAGTGATGGAAAAGAACATGGCTGGTCCACAAGTTAATGATCAAAACTGGCCTTGCCTGAATCCAGAAGATATGAGTCAAGAGCTTTTAACAATTGCTTGTGGAGGCTATTTGCAGGTAAAGGGACGTCAGGCAGGTGGGAAGCGTTCAAAAGAGAGATAAAATGAGAGTTCAGTGCCAGCATATTCCTGTTAGTGTGAAGGATAATGCTGATGCAAGTAAGAAACACTGGATGACTGGGGATATACAGGTTCTGGTCCAGAAAAAGGGGCCACGTGTCACGTATAGCCAGCTGGATTAAGGGAATCCCTTCAAGAACACTACGGGTGAAGTAATACACTGAAGTGAGAGATCACGTGGGGCCAAAGAGGACCACAGAAAGCTCTGGCAGATCAAACTGAGGAAAATACAATCATATTAACAACAGAACATTAAACACTGATTGAATATGGCTTAATGGGGCCAAGCAAGTGTGGAACCAGAAGAGATGGCTGAGATCCTAAATGAAAATTTCACTTTTCAACTTACTGTGAGGAAAAACTGGGCAACTCAGGGAAATAAACAGTGATGTCTTCAAAAGAGTCCACATAATAGAACAGGAGGTGCTGGAGGTTTTTAAATGCATAAATGGTAGACATATCCCTGGGAACTAATCAAGTATATCCCTGGATATTGTGGGAAACTCAGGAAGAAATTGTGGGGTCCCTTAAAGAGATTTGTCTATCACTGACAGCCACAGGTGATGAGCTGGAAGCCTGGAGGGTGGCTAATGTTTTGCCAGTCCTCAGGAAAGGCTGTGAGGAAAAGCCAGGGACATCAACGCCAATTAGCTTGATGTCAGTGATGCATACGTTGTTGGAAGCGATTCCGCTGAACAGGAATTACATGCATTTGCAAAGGCAAGGATTGTTTAAGGACAGACAGCACAGCTTTGGAACGCTGCGTAGAATTCTGATCCTCGCGGTTTAAGAAGCATTTACTGATGCTGTAAATGGAGCAAAGATTGACGAAGACGTTACTGATACTGGAGGGTTTGACAAAATCCGAGAGGCTGGATAAGCTGGAAAGCAACATTGGGCGGGGTGGTATCGTTGGGGGGAGGGGGGGGGGAGTGAGGGTGAGATAGATTTGGCACATAAGTTTAAGGAGAATGCAAAAGAATTTTCTACAGCACACAAGGACAAAAAAGCAACTGGACAGACAAAAGGGTCGCTGAAAGATCAGTGAGGCCATCCAAATATCGAACCACAGGAGATGGGCGAGACCCTAAATGAATATTTCATGTCAGAACATACTGTGGACAAAGACTAGGAAACAAAGGGAAAGAAACAGTGATGTCTTGTACAAAGTCCCCATTACAGAAGACCTAGTACTGGAGGTCTTAAAACACAAAGGTAGAGAAAGCCCCAGGTCCTGAACAAGTGTATCCCAGTACATTGTGGCAAAGTAGTGTTGGGAACGTTAACAGAAATGCATGTATCATCGTTCTTTGTATTTCCACTGGGCGTAGTTGGCTGAGAGGTGACCTCATAAAGGTTTATAAAACAATGATGGTTACAGGTAAGTTGATTAGCCAACGTCTTTACCCCAGGGTAGTGGAGTCCATAACTAGAAGGGATTGAACTACAGAAGAAGGAGGTGTTAGCAATTCTGCAAAGTGTAAAGCTAGCTATAACTCCCCTGGGCTTATTCGGATTTATCCTCATATTCTCTGGGAAGCCAGGGAGGCGACTGCTACGTCTTTCGGTTTGATCTTTATGTTGTTATTGTCTACAGAGATAGTGCCAGAAGAATGGAGGATAGCAAATATTGTCCCCTTGTCCAAGAAGGGAAATAGAGAAAACCCTGGTAATTATAGAGCTGTGAGCATTACTTTGATTCTGGGTAAAAAGTGTTGGAAAGGCTTATAACAGATAGGAATTATAACCATCTGGAGATGAATAAATTGACGAGGGATAGTCAATATGGTTTTCTGAAGGATAGGTCGTGCATCGCAAACCTGAGTTCTTTGAGAAGGTGACCAAAGAAGTGGATGAGGGTAAAGCAGTTGATGTGGTGTTTTTGGATTTGTTAAGGTTCCCCACGGTAAGCTATTGCAGACAATACAGAGGTCAATACCAACACAATTGTTGAAAATCAAACAACACTAGGTTATAGTCCAACAGGTTTAATTGGAAGCACACTAGCTTTCGGAGCGACGCTCCTTCATCAGGTGATTGTAATTGTAACTCCGAAAGCTAGTGTGCTTCCAATTAAACCTGTTGGACTATAACCTGGTGTTGTTTGATTTCTTACTTTGTACACCGCAGTCCAACACCGGCATCTCCAAATCAGAACAAAATTGTTGGTAATTTTGCAGTTTGGGTCAGAACGTGGCTCAATGAAAGAAGACAGAGTAGTGGTTGATGGGAAATATTCATCCTGGAATTCAGTTACTAGTGGGGTAACGCCACGATCTTGTTTTGGATCCACTGTTGCTTGTCATTGATAGAAATGGCCTGGATGAGGGCATTGAAGGATGGTAGAGTTGGTAGTAAAGGTTGGTAGAGTTGCGAATAGTGATGCAGGATGTTGTAGGTTAGAGAGAGGCACAGATAAGCTGCACAGCTGGACTGAAATTTCACAAATGGAATTTAATACAGAAAAGTGTGAGGTGATTCACTTTGGAAGGAGTAACTGGAACACGGAGTACTGGGCTAATGGTAAGTTTCTTAGTAGTGTAGAAAAACAGAGAGATCTCTATGTCCACGTACACTGATCCCTGAAAATTGCCACTCAAGTTGATAAGTTCGTTCAGAAGGCATTTGGTGTGTTAGCTTTTCTTAGGAGAGGGAGTGAGTTTCGGAACAATGAGATCATGCCACAGCTGTACAAAACTCACGGGTGGCCACACCTGGGGTATTGTGTACAGTTCAGGTCACTACATTACAGGAAGGATATGGAAGCTTTGGAAAGGATTCAGAGGAGATTTACTGGGATGTTACCTGTTCTGGAGGGAAGATATTACAAGAAAAGGCTGAGGGACTTGAAGCTGTTTTCGTTCGAGAGAAGATGTTTGAGGCGAATTAATTGAGACATCTAAGATAATCAAAGATGGGTTGAGAGCCTTTTCCCTTGGAAGGTAATGCCGAGCAGAGGCTTTAAATTGAAGGGTGATAGATGAAGGACAGATGTCAGAGGTAGCCTCTTAACTCAGAGTAGTAGGGGCGTGGAATGCAGAGCCTGCAACAGTAGTAGACTCAGCAACTTTAAGAGCATTTAAATGGTCACTGGATAGGCATATGGATGAGACTGGAATAGCGTCAGTTAGTTGGGCTTCAGATTGGTTCCAGAAATTAACACAAAATTGAGGGCCAAAGGGCCTGCAGTGCATTGTCATGTTCTATGTTCTAGAGGACATAAATATGAAATGAAAGAGAAAGACTTTAAAGAAATTGGAGGAGAACATTTTTCACACAGAGGATGGTGCAGGTATGGAATGAGCTTCCAGGGGAAGTGGTAGAGAAAAGTACAATGAGAACATGTAAAAGACATTTGGGCAATTACATGGAGAGGAGAAGGTTTGAAGGGATATGGGTCAAATGCAAGGAAACGCATCTCATTCAGGGACTCTGGTCTGCATGGACTGGTTGGATCGAAGGAACCGTTTCTGTGGTGCATGACTCTATCCAGTTAAAGAGGAGGAGATTACCGAGATTAGGCATGTTGTAGATACTGAGATAGGGAGATGGTAGTTTGGAATGCAGTACGTTTCAAATATGTGGAGGGACCATCAGGAAGGGAGGAGGTTACAGGGACAGGAACGGTTATAGGAATTACAAATTATTGAAGACACTGGACCACAAGACATGCCATAGATACAGTTGTGCAGAGTAGTGAGTCTTAGTACAACAAAACATAAAGTAGGGGTGGTGATTGAGCATGTGTTGTGGCTGTACTGTGCCTCCACTCCAACACTATCTATGTCATGTCTTGTTTGGAACCCTCTTGTTGTTCTTTGTTCTGTGCACTGTAGGTGATATTACCTCACTACTGGATTTGTTGAAGGTTCCAGATCTCCATGCCCTTGGTCTCTCTGGCTGACCAAACACCATCAATGTGGTGATGGACGAGACACCCAGCAGTTGGGAAGTCTATTGTGTCAGGACCTTCCTGAGTACCAAGAGGAGACAGAGGAATAGACACAATTGGAAATTAGACTGATGTAGTGAGGGTTACATATAGAGAATGACATTGAGCCGCACAGAGATCTGGAAAATGGAGCGATATCAATTAAGAGCCCAAGATTGCTGGAAGATGTCCGCATCACACAACTGAGTCGGAAGAATGGGTTTAGCTTCTTGGTGCCCTGGTATGAGTACTCTGGGATGAGCAACCTGTGAGCAGGTGAAGTGATGCCCTCGTGGTATTATTGCTACACAATGTATCCAAAACCTCAGCTAATCTTCAGGGGAGGCAGATTTGAATCCCACCATCTGAAATGGATACATTTGAAATCAATAGTTTTTAAAATAATAATAATCCATAAATAAGTATAAAACCATTGCTGATGTACAAAATATCCAAACATTTGTCCTTTTAGAAAGACATCTGCCCATCCTCTCGTGGTCTGCACGACATACTCACAGCAAAGTGTTTGCCTCTCAATTACCCTCTGAAATGGCTGAGCAAGTTACTCAGCTCAAGGTCAGCTCGGGTTGGGCAAGAAAGGCTGGTCAGCCAGAGACACCCACATCCCATACCTGATTTAATAAATAATCCATTCGGATGGTCCCACTGGAAATGTGCTGGGACCAGTGTCCTGGCCAATAATGTTGGTAGGTTTATGGACAGGGCTTTAAACTGACCCAGAGAATGCAGGGTTCAGGTGAAAGGAGCTTTCCAAATCCAAAGAGAAAAGGTGATGCATCGGAACAGCATGGGAATGTGGCTGAAGACAAGCAGAAAGGGACAGGATGTGACAAAGTTTAACTCAAGTCGCACAACAGTGAATCGGTTTTTGACAGGAAGTTGTGGGAAAGAGCAATTTTTTTTTGGAATGGACAAAGTCTCATCAATAAGGTAGATGGATTTGTGACCCAAAGTTGAAAGAGATTTAGACACCAGGGAGACATGGTTTCTGGGCGAACAAAAGATGGAACATAAATATTCAATGATCCACAACCTTGCAGAAACTCAGGCAAAATGGGCAATACTAACAATAATGGATAACAACGGCATTACAGAGAAATCATTTGGCCTCAGATCATGAAGTAGAGTCAGCCAGTAGTCAAATTCTGGCCAGTACTTGCCAAGGACACAAGCAGCAGAACAGTTTGCGCCACAGAACAGCATTTCATTGCTCATCACTGCATTGCACAGGAATTCATTGGAATTTTTTAAACAAATGTATTGTGATAATTTTGGGAAAGTTCAATATTCGCATCATCTGGGACAATCACACAGATAAGTCTTATATTGGAAGGGGAGTAAAGAGATTTTTTTCAGTGTTTCTTTGAATAACACACTGTGCAACTGGCTAGGGATGTAACAATCTCAGATAAATGGTTGTGAGATGAAACTTAGTGAATGAGTCACGTCACCTGGAGAGATCCTCTGGGAAATTGCGATAAAGTGCAATTTAAATTAATTTAAAGCATTTCAGTGAATCACAGAAAGGCCAAGCTACAACTAGAAACAAAAATAGCCAATCACATAAGTTTGACAGTAGAACTGACCAAGGTTAACAGGCTCAACGGACTGAAATATGTGTCTGTAAACGAACAGTGGAAAACGTTTGAAAGAACAGTGTAAAACACTCAACAAAAGAACATTTCATTGAAACAGACAAATCCTCAGCAAGAAATTCCCACCGGTCCCTCACTCAGAACAAAATGGATCATATTAGATTATGAGGTGGAGAAGGTCACCAAAAAGTACTTAAAATCCTAAAGTGAGAGTGTGTTTTAGGAGTAAGTTTTAAAGAGATTGCAAAGGGTCTGCTAGCAGAGGGGAGGGCTGTGGGAAGGGGAATCATTGTCAGCGTTTAATGACATGACAGGATCAGGGAGAGACGAATGTGCTGAGAGTGTTACAGAGAGTCATCAGGGCCTGAACAGTGTTACAAAGCCAGTACGGATTGCTGCAGCTGGAGGGGTTTGCAGCAATGTGGAGGGACATATGAAGGAGAGGATCAACCAGTTGCTAATCAAAAAAACAACACTTGAGTGACTACAGGATTAGTCAGACACAGTATTGACCGTCCTCAGGCCACAGGATTATTCACGAACAGCATTGACCGTCCTCAGCCACTATAATATTCACACATAGTACTGACGAACCTCAGTTCCCAGGATTATTCACACACAGTATGGACCATCCCCAAAAGAGAATTATTCAAACACAGTATTGACCATCTTCACTCAGTAAGATTAATTCACACACAGTATTAAGTATCCAGAGCCTACAGGATTATTTACACACAGTATTGAAGTTCTCAGGCCGCAGGATTTTTCACCCGCTATATTGACCATTCTCAGACCATAGGATTATTTACAAACAGCATTGACCGACCTCAGGCCACGGTAATATTCACACACAGTATTGTGCATTCTCAGTTCCCAGGATTATTCGCACACAGTATTGACCATCCTCAGGAAAGAATCATTCAAACACAATATTGGCCATTCTCAGGATACGGGATTATTTACACACAGTACTGAAATTCTCAGGCCGCAGGATTTTTCACAATCTATGTTCACAATCCTCAGGCCAAAGGATAACTAACACTCAGCATTGACTATCCTCAGGCCACAGGGGTATTCACACATTATTGACAATCCTCAGGCCACTGGATTGTTCACACATCATTGGGGCAATCACAGGCGACACAGTATTGATATTCTCAGGCCACGTGAGTATTCACACACTGTACTGACCATTCTCAGGTCCCAGGATTATTCACACACAGTCTTGACTATCCTCAGGTCTCAGGATTATTCACACACTGTATTGACTCTCCTCAGGTCTGCCAGCAACAGGAGTAGATCTGTTAACCTGAAAGGCATTTAAATGGTCATTGGATAGTCATATGGACGAGAATGGAATAGTGTCAGCTACTTGGGCTTCAAATTTGTTCCACAGCTTGGCGCAACATCGAGAGTCAAAGAGCCTGGACTGCGCTGCCACATTCTATGTTCTAGAGGGAATAAATATGAAAGGAGCGAAGAAAGACATAAATGGATTGGAGGAGAACATTTTCCACACATAGGATGGTACAGGTATGGAATGAGCTTCCAGAGGAAGTGGTAGAGCAAAGTACAATAACAACATGCAAAAGACATTTGGGCAGGTACATGGAGAGGGGAAGCTTTGAAGGGATTTGGGTCAAATGCAGGGAAACTCGAATCGTTCAGGGTCTCTGGTCATTATGGACTATTTGAATCAAAGGAACGGTTTCCGTGCTGTATGACTCTGTCTCCAGTGATTGGAGGAGGAGATTACTTAGATAAGGCATGTTGTAGACACTGAAGCAAGTTACAGCGACAGGGATGGTAGTCTGGAATGCATTACATTTCAAATATGTGGAGGGACGATTGGGATAGGAGGAGGTTACAGAGATAGGATCTGTTATAGGAGTTACAAATTATTGAAGACACTGGTCCACAAGACATGCCGTAGATGCAGCGTTGGAGAGTAGCAAGTCTTCGTACAACAGAACGTACAGCCAGGGTGGTGATTGTGCATGAGGTGGGGATATTCTGTACTCCCCCTCCAGAACTGCATCGATGTCATGTCTTGTTAACAGAGGTTTGGAGCCTTCTCATTGCTTTCTGCACGGTTGTCGAGACTGGATGAAGTTAGCAATAGTGAGGGTTGCAGAGTTAGCAAGGACTCTTTAGACTGGTCACGGTTACAAGCCTCTCGTGGGAAGCCTGCTTTCCCCTCTGTTGTCCAGATGCTCACCAAGGCAGCACAGACCTGGATTGAAAACTGGGAACTCTCGATGCTGTCTCAGTGCAAGAAAACTTACAGTGGGGGTGGTGATTGAGCCTGAGGTGTGTCTGTACTGTGCTCTCCCTCCAGCACTGTATCTGTGTCATGTCTTGTTAGCCGATGTTTGGAGATAGCTCTTTGCTCTCTGCTCTGTGCACTGTGAGTGATCTTACCTAACTGCAGGATTTATTGAATGCTCCAGATCTCCCTGCCCTTTGTCGCTCTGGCTGACCAACCATCTTCAATGAGGTGATGGATGAGACACCCAGCAGTTGGGAAGACTATTGAGTCGGGAACTTCCTAAATACCTACAGGAGACAGAGAAATAGACAGTCTCTGAAATTAGGGTGATGGAAACACATGCAGAATGGTAATAATTGTCATACTGACCTGAAAAATCCCAATCTCCATCTCTGGTCTGTGTTGCTTCATCTCTCTGGAGAGATGGATTCTGTTGGCTCAGGATCTGGAGTAGCTGCAAGAGTGAGAGACACTGACAGAGGCAGCAATTAAACCCTCACAGTGAGGAATACCAAATGGAGAGATACTGAGTGATATCAGCAGAGCGCAGGAAGATTTCGTAACAAACCATTGTGTAGAAAGAAGGGGTTTTGATTCATTTTGCTTCTGGTGTCAGTGCTCAGGGATGGGAAACCTGTGAGAAGGTGAAGTGATGGCCTTTTGGTATTATCACTGTGCTATTTATCCAGAAACTCAGCCATGTTCAAATCCCACTATTGTAGATAGGTGAATGCATGAGTGGTGTGAAGACTGGGGAGGGTTACAGTGATATCATGTGCTCTCCAGGCTGGAGGAAGGTGCACAGATGGGGAGGTTGGTAAGGATTCGAGAATGTTAGAGACAGGGTGGGCTGTAGGTTCTGGACAAGATGACAGAGATGAGGAGCTTTTTTGAGCACAGAGACCATAACTGTTAGCTTCAAAGACATTATGGAAAAAGATAAGGGTAATGCAGAAGCTAAGTATCTAAACTTGGGGAGGCCATTTATCATTAGATTATCACTCTCACTCAACGTTATCATTAGACTGGCAAGCCTCGACTGCAAGGAACTACACTTGTTGGAGTCTCTATTTGGAACACGGGAGATGTTAAATATGATGCAGTGAGAATTCAGAGCAAATGTGTTTTGCGAGGAGTGAATGGCTCAAACAGCACATTTAGCAAATACTGATCAAGCGATATTGTGAGTTTGAGAAAGAAAATACAGAGCAATAAAAACAGACGAAGCCATTCAAAAGTCTAGAGTGTGTGGGGCAGGGGGGATGGGGTGGATGCTGGGGGTGGTGGTTGTAGTCCTTAAATATGAACAGGCAAACAACGGTCACAAAATATCCTTAGCTAATAATGTTAAGGATAAGCCACAAGGTACTTAATAAGTACAGTTAGAGTAAGAGAATTCCCAACTAAGCAGTGGGGCCTGTTAGAAACCAAAGGGACAATCAGTGCATGGAGCCAGAGGAAGAAGGTGAGGTCTTCAATGAATCCTTCCCATCTGTATTCACACAGGAGAAAGACATTGAAGCCAGGGATGGTGAGGTTCAGGAACATGTTAAGATCAATGAGGAGGAGGGATTAAATATTTTCACAGGCAAAAAGGTGGAGAAATACCCAGTAACAATCAAATATATCCCAAGCTGCTATGGGAGGTCATGGGGCAGATTGCTGGGGCCCTGGCGGATATATTTAATATTTTGCTGGCCACAGGTGAAGTGCTGAATGACTGGAGGATCGCTAATGTGGTTCCTTTGTTCAAGAGCAGCAGGGATAGGCCAGGTAATTACAGAGAAGATAGTCTGATAGGAGGGGGAGGGAAATTATTGGAAACAATTCTGAGGAACACGATGAATCAACATTCGAAAGGACAGGAATATATTAGGAATTGTCTGTATGGATTTGCTTGAGGACTGTCCTCTGATTTTGATGAGGGCAATGCAGATGATGTGGGTTACATGGAGTTCATTAAGGTCTTTGATAAGGTCCCACATGGAAGGCTGGTCCAAAAGGGAAGATCCCATGGGATCCAAGGCAAGTTGATAAATTGTATCCACAATTGGTGGAGGATTGTTTTTATGATAGGAAGCCTTTGTCCAGTGGATGTACAACAGGGATCTGTGCAGGAACCATTGCTGGTTATTATGTACATTAATATCTCGGATATGAAAGCAGAAGGAATCATTAGTAGGTTTACCGATGACATGAAAAGTGAGAGTGTTGTCCACAGTGAGGGGGACAGTCTCAGGCTGCAGTCTGATATCGATCAGATGATAATCTGAGCAGAGGAAAGGCAGACAGAGTTTACTCCTGATCACTGTGAGGTAATGCACTGTGGGGATTCTCATAAGCGAACAGTATACGTCATGAATGGTAGGTCCTCCTGGAGAATTGAGGAACACAGGGACCTTGGTGGGCAAGTCCCTGGATGTCTGAAGATGTCAGCACAGGTACACAGTCATTATGTAAATGGCCCAACTGGAGAATGGGGCTAAACCTGACCTCCCCTTGGGAAACAAGGTAGGGAACAGGACTGAGGTGTTAGTGGGGGAGCACTTTGGAAAGTCACCACAATTGTATTAATTTGAAAATAGCGATGGAAAAGGACAGGCCTGGTCCACAAGTTCAAGTTATACCACGGAGCAAGATAGTATTAGACATAAATTTTAAAAGTAGATCTGGGAGTCTATTTGCAGGTAAAGGGAAGTCTGGCAAATAGGAATATTTTAAAACCAAGATAAAAGGAGCGTTCAGCACCAGCGTGTTCCTGTTAGTGTGCAGCTCAATGCTGACTGAATTAAGAAATACTGGCTGAATTTCGAGGCTCTGGTCAAGAAAACAGGGGGGCACATAACTGGCTGACTCAAGTGAATCCCTTCAGTAACATCGGGGCTGTAGAAATACTCTTAGGATGGAAATCAGGAACGTAAAGAGGGAGCATAATATAGCTTTGGCAGAGAAAGTTAAGGAGAATTGAAAGAGATTCTATAAGTATATTAGGAGCAAAAGAAGAGTGAGGGACAAAACAGGAATCCATAATGATCAATGAAGCCAACAATGTGGTCAACTACAGGATCCGAAACAAATATTTCACTTTGGAACTTCCTGTGGATAAAGACTGGGGCGCTCAGGGGACGAAACTATGTTTGTCCTGACTACTATTAGAATACTGTGTGCAATTCTGGTCACAATGCCATCGGGAGGATGTTGTGGAACATGAAAGGTTCGGAAGAAATGAACAAGGATGCTGCCAGGGTTGAAGGGTTTGCTCTTCAGGGAAAAGCCTGAATAAGCTGGGGCTGTTTTCACTTGAACATGGGAGGCTGAGGAGTTAACCGATAAAGGTGTTTAAAATCATGATGGTCATCGATAGGGTCAATAGACAAGGTCTTTTTCGCAGGCTGGGTGATTCCAAACTGACAGGGCACAGCTTTAAAGTGCGAGGGGAACGTTTCGAAGGGACCTAAAGGAAAACTGATTCCGGCAGAGTCTATGGAATAAACTACCAGAGGAAATAGTGCAGGCTGATAGAAATACATTTGATATGATGGGTATATGAATAAAAAGGGTTTAGAGGGATATTGGCAAAATTCTGGCAAATGTGACTAGATACATCATGCAGGAGTTGGTCTGAAGGATCTGTTTCTGTGCTGTACATCTCTATAACTCAATGTCTTGAAATGAGTCCACATTATCGAAGAGGAGGTGCTGGAAGTTTTAAACCACAAAGGTAGATAAATCCCCAGGCCCTGATTAAATGTATCTCAGGACATTGTGGGAAGCTGGTGAAGAAATGGTAGGGCCCCTAGCAGAGATATCTGTACCATGTATGATAGGCAGGTAGACTGGAGGGTGGCATTGTGGACAGTGAAGAAGGTTTTCTGAGATTGCAAAGGGATCCTGATGAAATGTGTGAATGGCTGAAAAACTGTAGATGGAGTTCAATCTGTACAATGCGAGGGAATGCATTTGGTACAACAAACACAGGCAGGGCCTATACAATTAATGGTAGGACCTTCAGTAGTGTTGTAGAACAGAGGGACCTCGAGGTATAGGTACATAATTCTTTGAAGTTTGCAACATGGAGACAGGATAGTTAAAAAGGGACTTGCCACACTTGCTTTCATTACTTTGGATATAGGAGTTGGGAAGTCGCATTGAGATTATACAGGCCATTGGTGAGTTATCTTCAGGAATACTGTGTTCAGTTCAGGTCGCCCAGTTATCGGAAGGATGTTATTAAGCTTGAAAGGGTTCAGATGAGATTTACTGGAATGTGGCTGGGTATGGAAGTTTTCAGTTCTAAAGAAAGGCTGAATAGGTTGGTATTTTTTTCATTGAAACCTGAATGTTGACAGATGACCTCGTAGAAGTTTATAACGTAATGAGGGGAATAGATAGAGTTAATGGGAGCTGTTTTTTTTCCCCAAGGACAGGGGAGTTTCAAGACCAGAAGCTACATTTTTAAGTGTAAGAGGAGAGAAATTTAAAAAAAAAGTCGTGAGGGTCACATTGTTACACAGAGGGTAGATTGTGTGTGGAATGAACTTCCCAAGGAAGGGGTGAATGTGGGGACAATTACAATGTATAAAAGACATTAGGATTAGTACATGAATAGGAAAGGTTTGAAGGGATAGGATCAAGGTACAGGCAGGTGGGACAAGATCAGTTTTCGAGTATGGTTAGCATTGTTCGAACAGTGTGGTCTGACTCTCTGACTATGATTATAATGTTGTGTCATTAATTAACAAAAGCTGCAAAAGGAAGCCAGGAAACTACAGACTGATGAGCCAGACATCAGAGTGCGTCAGTTGTTGGAGGTCATTCTGAGAGGTAGGTGGTATTTGGAACGACAAGGACTGATTACGGCAGCCAGTATGTCTTTGTGCGTGGGAATACATGCCTCACAAATTTGACTTGAAGATAGATGAAGGCAGAGCAACAGACGTTGTTTCTGGCTTCAGCAACCTTTGGTCAGGGTGTAGCATGATACATTGGTTAGTAAGGTTAGGTTACAAGGGATCAGGGAGAGCTAGCCAACTGGATACAAAATGGGATGACAGTGGGAGACAGAGGGTGGTGGGAGAGGGTTGTTGTTCGGTCTGGGGCCTCTGGCCAGCAGTGTGCTGTAAGGATTGGTGCTGGGACCACTGTTGTGCACCACTTACATAAACAAGCTGAGTGAAAAGGTAGCAGTCCCTGTTAGCATTTTTGCGGATACCAAGATTAGTGGAAGAGAGGGCAGGGAATATAGTGATCGAAGGGGATGGTAATCAACTGGGCCAGTGGGCCAAGGAATGAAAGATGGAATTTAATTCAGGTGTTTGATTTAGTTCAGACAAACCAGGGAGGACTAAAACAGTTAATGGTAGGGACCTGCGCAGTGTTGTCGAACAGAGGGAGATCAAGGGGTGCAGTTACATTGTTCCTTGGAAGTGGCATCACAGGGGGACAGGGAGGGGAAAGCAGCATTTGGCACATTTGTCATTAGTGGCCAGAACATTGAGTACGTGAGTTGGAGATATTTGTAACATTGTCGTCAATATTTCTCCTGGGCAGAGGAGGCTACGGGTTGACCTTATAAAGGTGTATGAAAAAATGTAGGGCTTAAGTAAGGTGAATTGTGAAGGGTAGGTGAGTCCAAATCTAGAGCCATAAACGTGTGGTGAGAGAGCAAGGATTTAAAGAGGGAGCTGAGGGGCAACATTTTCCACAGAGGATGGTGCATAGATGGAACGGACTGCCAGAGGAAATGGTGAAATCAAGTCCAATTACAACATGGAAATGACACTTGGTCAGGTACATGGAGAGGAGAAGATTGGAAGGGATATAGGCCAAACACAGGCAAATGCAACTCATTCCATTTAGGAAACATCAAACAAAGAGTAATGCAGCACAGAAACAGACCCAATGTCTTCAGTTGTTGTTGGAGGAGACTATTGAGACAAGGCATGTTTGTAGAGACTGAAGCAAGTTACAGCGATACGGGTGGTCGTCTGGACTGGAGGTTTCAAATATGTCAAGAAATTGGTGAGAGGTGAGGAGATGACAGAGATAGGAACTGTTATAGGAGTTCGAATGATTGAAGACACTGGTCCACAAGATGAGCCATAGATACAGTATTGGAGAGGGAATAGTTAACAGAAAGATCCCAGGCAGCATTACCACTCTCTCGTTGCAGGCCTGTTTTCCCCTCTGTTGTCCTGGTGCTCAACAAGACAGCACACGCCTGGATTGAAAACTGGGAACTCCCGATGCTGTCTCAGTACAATAAAACTTAAAGTAGAAGTGGTGATTGAGCCTGAGGCGAGTCTGCTCCCCCTCCAGCACTATATCTATGTCATGGTCTGTTAGCTGATGTTTGGAGCCCTCTCATTGCTCTTTGCTCTGTGAACTGTGAGTAATCTTACCTGGCGGCAGGATTTATATAAGGCTCCCGACCTCCCTGACCTTTTTCTCTCTGGCTGACCAAACAACCAGCAGTTGGCAGGTGTATTGAGTCAGTAACTCCTTCAGTACCTGTAGAAGACACAGAAATAGGCAGAATGGGAAATTAGACTGATGCTTGTGAGGGTTACACATGTGAAATGGCACTGAGCCCCACAGAGATCTGGAAAATTCCAGTCTCCATTCCTGGCCTGTACTGCCTCATCTCTCTGGAGTGGAGAATTCTGTTGGCTCAGGATCTGGAGTAGCTGCAAGAGTGAGACACGCTGACAGAGGCAGCAATTAGACCCACACAGTGAGGGATACCACATGGAGAGATACTGAGTGACATCACCAGAGTTCAGCATCAAATAATTGTGCACAAAGAAAGGGTTTTGATTCATGTTGTACTGGGATGCGCAACCTGTGAGCAGACGAAGTTATGGCCTAGGGGCATTATTGTGAAGCAATTTATCCAGAAACTTAGCAAAAGTTCTCTGGACACAGTTTTAAATCCCGCCATTGCAAATGATTGAATGTGAATTAAATGCTTCAAAAAAGATATAATTAAAAACAGGTAAGTGAGTATTAAACAATTGCTGATGTTCAGAAAAATCCATCGGGTGCATTCCTGTCTTTAGTGAAGTAATCTAAGGTGGGACTGGGATATCACAGGTATTACAGAAACAACAGCTGAGGGAGGGACAGGACAGGCAGCTCAATGTTCCAGGGGACAGATGCTGCAGGAAGGACAGAAGGGGAGCTGAGAGAGGAGGAGAGCTGCTGGTTCTGATTGGGTGAAACATCCCAGCAGGACTGAGAGAGGATATTCCTGCAGGATCGCCCAGTGAAGCTGTGTTCGTGGAATTAATCAAAAACAATGGGGCTTCCCTTTCCTCTGATTGTTCTTCAAACCCCGAAGCCCCGCCCTCCTGCACCTTGACCTTCTCAAGATGGCGGCCCTGACCATCCTCACTCTTCCCTCAAACAAATGGCGGCCGGGACCCTGGACCACTTCCCTGATCAGAGACCGCCACCTCCTTACCCGGGCCTGGAGGGTCTTTTTCGATTTTTTTTTAACCTTTATCCGGGACTTGTGAATTCTCTCCGCTCCTTTCTCCCAGCGAGGCTCCCGCACACCGGCTCTGAAGACGATCGCAGCCGCTGCCGGAGAAAGCAGCTCCATTTCTCGCTGTCCTGACCAATGTGACACTGCGCATGCTCTGCATTGAAACCAAACTGCGCGTGCGCCTGAGGTCATCAGTGAATTTAGAGAGAATATTCATAACTGCAACGCCTGATGGGTAAAATATTGTTCATTAACAATTGTTTTGTCGAATTATAGTCAGTGAGATATCTAACAGTCAAATAGATTGTCCGGTCCAAATCAACCACACCGGCCAGGTATGTAAATTACCAGTCGTTCTGGGAGCTTGAAAAGAAGTTTCTTACTCGAGTTGTGTAAATCGATTGTAAATATGTACGTTATCAGATTTACATTTCAACTACAGTATTTCTTAATGTCTCACATTGATTTATAAGAGAGGTTTAATGCTCCACTATGTCGTGAGAATGATCAATCCACAAATCTTGAAGCGTTCACTCCCCGAGAATGCTTTGGCCCCTCTCCTCACTCACTCTGGTGAGAGGACCGGCCGCTACTCGGTCCTCCTGTTCCGCCCCTTCCACCCAATTGCAGAGTTGATTCGGGGGAGACTGAGCAGGCAAGGGACAAGGGAAGTTCGAGTCGATGTTTTGTGACGCGGTGAAAATATCCCGAATCTTGGACCGAGAGGCCTGGGTTCAAATCACAGCTTGTGCAGATGTGTATAATAACAACTTTTAGCAGGTTCATTAAGAAAAACAAGGGAAGTCGGGAACAGAGTGAAAACAAGAGAAAATGCATGCAATGTGGTGGGGCTCTCAATGCTCAGATGATTGACTCTTTACCAAGCGTTTCAGGGTCCCAGTACATACTGTTGCACGCCTCTTAGTGCACGGCCAGATACCACGATTGTGGGGGCAAAATGTTGTGGTGGGATATAGAGGTGCTTTTCTGGAAGGCGCTCGGTTTTTGTGGTGAAAACTGTTGAGACGGAGTCGGGTTTTGTATGGAGCTACCTGTCCCCCTCCTGTTGCAGCCTCTTATTATTGTCCTGACTCTACCTCGTACATGGAGAAAGTGAGGACTGCAGATGCTGGAGATCAGAGCTGAAAAATGTGTTGCTGGAAAAGCGCAGCAGGTCAGGCAGCATTCTCCACCTCTACATGTTTGGTAGAGATCAGTGACACTTCGTAAGCCCACAATACAAGATCCATCACTCTGTTTAAGACAGTAAAAATCTCTTGTCGCACAATAGTCAGAGAACAATACAGCAGAACAGGCCCTTCGGTCCTTGACGTTGTGCCAACCTATGAACTATTCTCAGCTCGTCCCCCTACACTATCCTGAAATCACCCATGTGCTTATCGAAAGGATTGTTTAAATCTCACTAACGTGGCTGAGTTAGCTACATTAGTAGGTAGTGGATTCCATGTCCTAACCACTCTGAGTAAAGAACCTGCCTGTGACATCTGTCTTAAATCTATCACCCCTCGATTTGGAGATATGCCCCCTTATACACACGAATGTCATAATCCTAGGAAAAAGACTTTCACTGTCTACCCTATCTAAGCCTCTGATCATCTGGTATGTCTCTATCAAATCCTCTCTTCGCCTTCATCTTGCCAATGAGAACACGTTCAAGTCTCTCAACGTTTCCTCATAAGACCTTCCCTCCAGACCACACAACATCCTGGTAAATATCCTCTGCGCCTTTTCCCATGCTTCCACATCCTTCCAGAAATATGGGCACCAGAACTGCACACAATATTCCAAATATGGCCGCACCAGTGTTTTGGATAGTTGCAGCATGATATTGCAGCTCCAGAACTCAATCCATTTACGAATGAAATCTAACACACTGTATGCCGCCTTAACAGTACTGTACACCTGGTGGCAACTTTCAGGCATCTATGTTCGTGGCCTCCAACATCCTTCTGCACATCTACACTACCAAGAATCTTTCCATTGACTCAGTACTCTGCCTTCCTGTTATTCTTCACAAAGTGCATCACATTACATTTAGCTGCATTGAACTCCATTTGCTACATTCAGCCCAATTCTGCAGTTTATCCAAGTCCTCCTGCAACCTGTAACATTCTTCCACACTGTCCATTACTCCACTGACTTTGATGTCGTCTGCAAATTTACTAATCCATCCACCTATGCCTGCGTCTAACACCTTTATAAAAATGACAAACAGCATTGGTCCCAAAACAGATCCTTGTGGCACACCACTAATAACCGCACTGGAGGCTGATTATTTTCCATCATCCACCACTCATTGCCTTCTTTCAGAAAGCCAGTTTCTAATCCAAACTGCTAAATCAATTCCATGTCACTGCATTTTCTCTAACAGCCTACCATGTGGAACCTTGTTAAAGGCTTTACTGAAGTCCATGTATACCACGTCAACTGCCCTACCCTCATCTATATGCTTGGTCACCATCTCAAAAAACTCAATGTGATTTGTGAGACACGGCCTGCCCTTGACAAAACCATATTGACGATCTGAAATGATATTGTTGTTTGCCAGATGATTACAAATAGTGTCTCTTATAATCCTTTCTAAAACCTTTCCTACAACAGAAGTAAGCGTCACTGGTATATAATTACCTGGGTCATCTCTACAGCCCTTGTTGATCAAGGGCATAACATTTGCAATCATCCAGTCCTCTGGTACTGAACTTGTAGGCAATGACAGCTCAATATCAAAGCCAAAGTCTTTGCTCTCTTCTCCCTAGCTTCCCAGACAATCTACGGATAAATCCCATCTAGCCCAGAGGACTTGTGTACATTCAATCCTTCTAGAATTGATAACACCTGTTCGAAACTAACCTCTATCCTTTCTAGTCTAACATCTTCTACCTCATTATTATCTACAATATTCTAATTTTCCTGAGTGAAAACCAATGAGAAATATTCGTTTCGCACCTCTCCGATTTCCATTGTCCACACTCAACTTCCCACTTCTGTCTTTGATTGGCCCGATTCCTACCCTATCCTTTATTCCTCACATACCGATAGAAAGCTTAAGGGTTCTCCTTTATTCTATTCACTAAAGACTGCTCGTGTCCTCTCTTTGTTCTTCTTAACTCTCTTTAAAGCCTTCCTCGCTGATCTGTAAGTCTCCATCGCCTCATCTGTACCATTTGCCTCTTCAAAACATAAGCCTCCTACTTCTTCTTAACAAGAGATGCAATGTCCGTGGTAAACCACGGTTCCCTTACCTTATCACTTCCTCCCTGCCTGACAGGGACATACCTATCAAGGACACGCAATATCTGTTCCTTAAACCAGCTCCACATTTCCATTGTCTCCATCCACTACATTTCGGTTCCCCATCCTATGCATCCTCATTCTTGCTGAATCGCATTATAATTGCCACTGCCCCATCGATAAGTCTTCACCTGTGGCATGTACCTATCCCTTTTCATCACCAAACTAAACATAACTGAATTATGATCACTCTCTCCAAAGTGATCACCTACAACTAAATCAAACACCTAGTCCGGTTCATGACCAAGCACCAGATCCAATGTGGCCTCCCCTCTTGTCGGCCCTTTGACATACTGTGTCAGGAAACCCTCCTGTACACATTGGACAAAAACTGATCCATCCAATGTACTATTTCCAGTCAATGTTGGGGAAGTTAAAGTCCCCCACAATGACCACCATGTTACTTTCACTCCTACACAGAGTAATTTTGCTAATCATCTCTTCCCCCTCCCTGGAACTCTGTGGTGGCCTATAAAAAATCCAAGCAGTGTGACCTCCGCTCTGCTGTTTCTAACCTCAGCCCACACTACTTCAGTAGACAAGTCCTCATCAAATGTTCTCTCAGCCACCGTTATACTATCCTTGACTAAAATGACATGCATGGGCCCATTGTGGTGCTTCAAATTCATGAGGCAGCCATACTGTCTATGACAGACAGACTTAGTCTGGAACCTCCTCTGTCCTTAAGACCTTATGTACTGCCTACGCTCCTCCATTTCCCCTTTGCACGTTCCCTTTTCAACCCACCCCACCTGCATCACTCCACAATTGGAGCTGTCAAGGGCAGAAGTCTGTGGAATACCATCCCTAACCTTCTCTCTCCTCCGTTAAGATGTATTTTAAAATCATTCTCCTTAATCAATGTTTTGGTCATCCATGAAGCACCTTAGGAGATTTGCCATTGTGAAAGATTCCATACAAAGCAAGTAGTTGTTGTTATTGCTGTACATTAGGAGAAACAGGAATGATGCTTTCAAAATTCTAACAAGAAAGTCACTGATAGGCACAGTGTGTAGGCTAAATAATAACATCACAATGGGATGGACAATAAACAAAGAAATAACTAATGCCTGTAAAAATGGTACAGCTATTATCATGGATGATTTTAATCTACATGTAGATTGGTCAAACCAGCTCAGTCAGGGTAGCCTTGAGGAGTTCATTAAGTGTATCCATGATAGTTTTTTTGAACAGTATGAAATGGAACTGACAAGGAGCAAGCTATCCAAGATCTGGCCCCTGTGCAATGAGACAGGAATAATTAATGACCTCAGAGTTAGGGATCCTTTTGGAAGAAGTGATCACTGTATGGTTGAAGTTGGAGTACATATGGAAAGTGTGAAGATAAAATTTAACACTTGGTCCTGTGTTTGAACACGGGAACTAAAATAGAATGAGGGGGAAACCTGGATAAAGTAGACTGAAAACAAAGATTTTATGGTGGGACAGTTGATGAGCAGTGAAAGATTTTCAAAGCCGTTTTAGGAAGTGCTCAGCAAAGGCATATTTCAGTGAAAAGGAAGGATTATAAGAAAAGGCGGTGGAAAAAAGATAGGGAATTCTACACCTGTTAGTTTATTCTCTGTAGTTGGAAAGATGCGTGGGTCAATTATCAGGGAAGAAATAGCAGGGAATTTCGATAGAAATTGTCCCATTGGGCAGACAGAGCATCGATTCATGAAGGGCAGGTCATGCTTGACAAATCGTTTGGAATTCTAAGAAGACATTTCAAGCAAGGTGGACAACGGGGACCCAGTGGATGTGGTGTACCTTGATTTCCAAAAGGCTTTCAACAAGGTGCCACGCAAGTGGCTGTTGCATTATATAAGGGTGCATGGGATACAGTATTAGCATGGATAGAAGATTGGTTGCCTAACAGGAAGCAAAGAGTGGGGATAAATAAGCCTTATTCTGGCTGGCAATCAGTAACTAGTAGTGTGCCTCTAGGATCAGTGTTGGGACTGCAATTATTTAGAATTGATACAGATGATTTGGAGTTGGGGACCACATGTAGGGTGTCAAAGTTTGCATATGAGACTAAGATAAGTAGCAGGACAAAGTGTGCAGAGGACTGGGAAACTTTGCAGAGGAACATAGATACATTGAGTTAGTGGGCACTGGTTTGGCAAGTGGAATGTTATTTTCATAAATGTAAAGTAATACTCTTTGGTTGGAGTAACATTAATAAAAAGATGATTACTTGAATTTTCAAAAAAGTTACATTATTTGCTATGCAGAGGCACCTGAACATCCTTCTGCAGGAGGATGGGTCAACAGGTGTAACAATCAATTCCGAAGGCAAATGGAATTTTGTCCTTCACTGCTGAAGGGATTGTGTTTAAAAGCAGAGGTTATGTTCTAGCTATAGTGGGTGCTGGTGAGGCCACACCTGGAGTACTGCAAGCAGTTTTTACCTCCTTACGTGCTCAAGGATGTACTGGCACTAGAGGGGGTGCAGAAGAGATTAACTATGTTGATTCTGGAGGTGAGGGGTTTGGCTTAACAGAGACTGAGTAGATGGGATTATATTCATTGGAATTCAGAAGAATGGGAAATATATAAAATAATGAATGGAATGAATAAAATAGAAGTAGAGAGGATGTTTCCACTGAAAGATGAAGCCAGGACAAGAGGGCATCACCACAAGATTAGAGGAAGCAAATTTAGGAGTGAATTGAGACGGAATGTCTTGACCTCGATTGAGTGCATTGCCCAGGGAAGTAGTTGATGCTAGTTCAATGAACGTTTTTAAAGCTAAGTTAGTTTTTTTAAAAAAAGAAATAACTAATTAAGGAATATGGTGAGAACGTGGGTAAATGGTTCTGCATCCACAAAATGATCAGCCATGATCTTATCGAATGGTAGAGCAGGCTCAAAGGGCAAGATGGCCTTCTTATTTTCCAAGATCTTTTGTTCTTATGTTATGCATTCCTCCCTCACTCGTGACTTGGAGATGCTGGTGTTGGATTAGGATGGACAAAATTAAAATTCACAGAACACCAGGTTATAGTCCAACAGGTTTATTTGGAAGCACTACTTTGCTGGTCCTTCATTAGATGTTTGTGTGATTTTAACTTTGTCCCTCACTCTTGTAATTGAGAATCAGCAACAAAAGCCACGAAGCAGTGCGCAAGCTCCAGCCAACAGTTGGTATTGTGGACAATGAAGAAGGTTATCTCAGAATACAATGGGATATTGATCAGATGGGCCAATGGGCTGAGGAGTGGCAGATAGGATTTAATTAGGTTAGGATAAATGTTTGGCAAAAACCGGTTGGACCGAAGATGTGATTGATGTCAGCGGCGGACCAATGCATAGGCAGGGGCGGAGCTGGAGGACCTGGCGGGGCAGTTGGTCCTCCGGCCAATCAGTGAATGAGGGCGGGACTAGACTATACCACGTGATCATCCTCGCGCTGGGCGCGGATGTTCGGAATGTCTGTGGGGAGAGCTGTCGGTAAGGAAAGAAATAAACAGCAGGAAGCGGGGGGGAAATGGTGTTGGTATGGTCTGAGAGGTTTTACAATCATTTGCTGTACATCGGAAGATACAAATTTGAAACTTACAGTCCAGTTTTTGCAGCAAACGGGAATATGCTTCGTTGAGTAATCGGTCCGAGCGAGCGCCGCCATCTATATTCGGGGCAATGATTCACTGGACACGTGCGCGGCCGCCAGCTTTGTAGGGGGCAAAGTTCAGAGGGATGTATGTACAGCCTTCCCTGGTAAAAAGAGTCCTAGGGCAGGATTTACACAGAGCACATTCAAACCCAGAGAAATGGACTTTTTTCTGGATTTGTTTCATCATTCATTTAAATAATTTGGATGTGAATAGAGGCCGTATAGTTAGTAAGTTTGCAGGTGACACCAAAATTGGAGGTATTGTGGACAATGAAGAAGGTTATCTCAGAGTACAGTGGGATATTGATCAGATGGGCCAAAGGGCTGAGGAGTGGCAAAAAGGATTTAATTTCGGTAGATTAGGTTAGGATATCTGGTTGGCATAGGTTGGACCGAAGAAGTCTATTTCTGTGCTCGACATCTTTGACTGTGGGATCATAAAAGTGAACTCTGCTCTGGTTCACCTCTGGGTTCTCTGATGTCCATTTGTTCATTATCTAGCTTCCTCAGTCTCTCGTGGGTGTATTTTTGCTCTGTATAGTATTTTACAATTACCTTCACAGCTGTTTTGTAAATGAATTGAAAAATGTAGAGCTGGAAAAACACAGCAGGCCAGGCAGCATCCGAGGAGCAGGAGTATCAACGTTTCGGGCATAAGCCCTTCTTCAGGAATGTAAATGAATTGTCCACTGCTGCCCGGCTCCTGACCATATGCTGTTCCATGATCAGGTCATTTTTTCCACAATATCTTTGACAGTCAAGAATTCTTTTTTCCAATACGCGAGTGCATTTTCCTTCAATTTTCTGACAGTCAAATTCTGCACCATTTTCATTCCCTGTAATTCATATTGCACTCCATGAAACATCAACTGTGTATTTCTCCTTCCACAGAAACCAGTGATCAATGCCAAAGCCTTGTTGCCTGTGGAGAGGGTGATGTTTGACTTCCTTGTACTGCTGCAGTTTGTATGGTGAAGGTGATCCCACAACGTGGTTGGGTAAGAGACATTACAGATTATTCACTCAGCGATATTGAAGAGTAGAAGATATCTGTACAAATCATCATAGTTTTAATTTCACAAAAATATTATTGAGAAGTTTTGACATAAGGCTACAGATGGAGAATATTGTGTCCAGTGACCAAAACCATTGCCAAATAAGCAGTTTTTCAAGAATGCTTTAAAGGAAGAAAGTAGATCTTAGAGGGTTAGAGTGGGGATTCCAGACCATGTTCCCTTGGAGTCTATAGAAACAGTCACACAGGTGAACTCAAAAATAAACACATCATTGAGAGTCTGAACTAAAATGAGTTATTGAGATATGTAAAGATGTGTGGTGCAGGGAGATAGGAATGATTACAGCCAGGAATTAATTCAAAGGTGCGAAAGTAAATTGTTGTTGCTTACAAATGGGAGTCTTTTGATCAGCAAGTTTTGGTACAAGTGAGCACTTCGGCAGGAGAGTTTTCAATTTTCTTGAGATTATCGGGAGGGTGAATGTGGGATGCTGGCCAGGAGTGGGTTTAGACAATGAAATCTAGAGTTAACAAAAGGAATGAATAAGAGTTTCAGCAAATGAGCTGAGACTGTGGTGAGGTCAGGTGATATCACTGAAGTCGAAATAGTGGTCTTGGAGTGGGTCTGGCCTGTCATCCTCACCTCATTCAGCTGTTTGTCAGTTTGTGAATCAAGTCTGTTACAAGCTCAGAAACTGAGTGGCCCTGGCAGAACCCAAACTGGGCATCATTGAGCAGGTTATTGCTGAGCAGGTGCTTGACAGCACTGTTGATGACACCTTCCATCACTTCACTGCTGAGTGAGTGTGGACTGATGGAGGGGAATTGGCTGAGTTGGATCTGCCCTGTGTTTTGGTGTTGGAACATCCCTGAGCAATGTTCCACAAAGTCAGTAGGTGCCAGTGCTGGAGCAGTATTTGCCTTGTTGGGCAGCAGGTTCTGGAGCACAGCCAACAGTATAATTGCCAGAATATTGGCAGGGCCCATACCTTTACACTGCTTATCCATTTCTTGATCTGATTGGAAATGAGTTTTCAACCAAGTCGATTCATACCTGTGATGTGAGGGACCAATGGAGAAGGCTCATCCACTTGGCACTGCTGGCTGAAAATCGCTGCTAATGCTGTCCTCTTATCTGGTGCATGAATGTGTGAGACCCCTCCATCGGTAAGGGTGGGGATATCTGTGATGCTTCCTCCAGTGTGTTGTTTAATTGTCTATCACTATTCTTGACTAGATGTGGCAGAACTGCAGAACTCTGATCTAATCTGTTGGTTATGGGATCACCTAGTTCTATTTGGTGTTGCTTGTGCTGTTTGGCATGCAGGTTTGGTAGCTGCACCAGGTTGGCACCTCATTTTTAGGTATGCCTTGTACTGTTCCTTACATGCCCTCCTGCATTCACCATTGAACCAGGGTTGATTACCCTGGCTTGATGTTAATGGTTGAGTGGGGGATATCAGGCCATGAGATTTCAGATTGGGCTGAAGTACAGTTCTGCTGCTGTTGTTGGCCCACAGTGAGGCAGAAGTTGCAGGGTCAAGAGGGCTGATTGTGTTGTTGTATGTTCCAGTGCATTGGTAGATGTAATGTGGTCCATCCAGTTTCATTCCTTTGTTGAGACTGTGCAGTGATTAATACAATGGGCCGCTGTCAGGTTTCTTTCCCTCAAGGACATTGTCAATGACAGAAAAACATCCCCAATGGTTCCATGGCAAGCAGTAGATTCTTCATTCCAGTTATTTTTTTCTTGAATTCAGAGCCAACCTCTACTGATTTGGGATTCAAACCTGAACTTCAGTTATATATTTTAATATTCTTGACAAATGATAAATATGACAGGTTTGTTCACTTATTGTTAGAATCACTATCACATGTTTTGTTTATTGTTTTGGAGATAAAAACACTGTCCATTATCCTGTCTCCTCCATCCTCCCCTCCAACAACAAGAGTGAGGAGCACATGGAGTTTCTCTGTCCATAACATTGAGAAAATCCGATCAGCTGCCTCTGCTTCTTTCCTCCCTCTCCACTCGCCCAACGAGCCAAACTGCCTCACAAGGTTGCTCCTCATTTTAGTCTTAAACTTGCATTTCCTCGAGTCCCTTGTCAAGCCTTATTAGAGGTCATCTTGACCATTTACCCTAGTGTAGCTAAATGATGGACATTCCAAATCTCTGTCTCATCCTCCTGCTTGTCACCACCCTCTTTTCCCCCCCTCGCAATTCACAGATATTGCTCCATGATCTGTCTGTCTGTCTTTTCTGGTTATGTCCTTCTCTCCCATTCTGCTAAAACCTAATATTTGACTTCACCATCATTGGAAATTCCTGCTCAATCTCCACTCTCCCTTTCCTTTCTGAATTCATTGTATTTGGTGTCCCTCCAGGATCTATCCTTGGTTCGTCCTGTTTCTCACCTACATACTGCCAGGAGGTAACATCGCCCAAAAGCACTGTGTTAGGTTTCACATGTACACTGACAATGTCCAGCTCTCCCTCCCCATCATCCCTCTCCATTACTCCACTATTACTCAGTTATCAAACTGCTTGCCACGCTTCGATTAGCTGCAGTTCACTCCAATGGAACACTGTAATTGTTAAACCCATTGCCTTCAGTTGCTATTCCAAATTCATTTCCCTTACTGCTGTGTCCCTCCCTCTCACTGGGAAGTGTCCGAGGCAGAACTACATTCTTCACAATATTGCTCTCATATCTGACCCCAAGGTGACCTTCTGATCAGACATCCACACAATCACAAACACCAGGAATTCCAATCTCTAAAATGTTGCTTGTCTCCTTCTCACCCCAGCTCCATTGCTCCTGAAAGGTGTTGCCTTTAACTTGACAAATCTGAAACAGAATCCTTGATTCCGCGACTGACCCAGAATCTGGTTCAAGACTCACCCGTGATGGGACACATCCTCTCCATATTTACCCTGTCAAACCTCGATAGAATCCTGTATGTGTCAAAGAGATCACCTCTCATTCTTCCAAAGTCCAGTGAGTAGATTCCCAACTTATTCAGCCTTTGCTTACACGATAATCCCTTCAAAACAGGGATCATCCCAATAGATTTTTTTTGAAATGCCTCCAATAAACGATTCTATTTCGTTCACTAAAACGACCAAATCTGTTCACGTTACTCCAGATGTGGTCTGACTCGCCATTTGTTTAGTTGCCCTAAGGTATATACTCCCAACTCTTATATTGCAAACTCCTTGAAATAAGGGACAGCATTCCATTCCCCTTCCTGATTCCATGTTGTAACTGATGCTAGCTTTCTGTGTTTCCTGCTCAATTTCCCCCAGTCTCTTTGTGGTGCAGCTTTCTACAGTTTATCCCAAGTTATACTCCATTTGACAACTTGTTGCCCACGTTTCCTGTGAATATCTCTCTGTAAACTGTTTATAATCCTTTTGGAACTTTCCTGTTATGCCTTTTCTAGGAGATTTTCCCCCTCATTATTTGAAACATGTCCTGTGAGCACTGGGCAGTGGGAAGCATGCGCAGTTGCTATCTTTCAGGGATACTCTGTTTCATGACTGGGAGGAGCTTGTTGCCCATTGGTCAGAATGGAGACATCTTGCCCATCAAAGGTGCATGAGCCTTTCACCCCCCCCCCCCCCCATCTCTTATTGAGGAGGCACAGCGGCAGAATGGAAGGAAAGAAAAGGAAGCAAATCCTGCTCTCCATATCTCACTGAATCTTGGATCATTCTGTCCCATGTTCAGTCACATGAAGTCCCAAGGTGGAAACTCATAGAAACCCACATAGATTTGCCCTTGAAGTGCCTGCTAACCTCCACCAGGGGTAATGTGTACAGTCCTCCTGGGCCAGGAGGAGGGGATTGTATGAGTTTCAAACTTGAACTGACAGTGACGGATTTTATAAACTTGTATTTCAGGTAGATATTCAGATGGTAATCTCAGTCATTGTATCACCAAACTCTGACAGAATTACTCCATTCATCAGGACCTGGATATTCATATTGTGTGAGAGTATTGTGTTCCATATCAATACCATTTGCTGAATAAAAGTTCTCCTTTGAATCAAACTGTAAGTAATCTAATCTAAAAAACCATTCTCTCAATATATCTTCCCAAATCTTCAACATGTGTCCTGTTATCCTTGTATAATGAGCTGATGGGTGAAAGGTTTATTATTATAATGTGTAACCCCCCCCCCCCACAACAATATTAAAGAAAGTGAACATCCACCAGGATAAAGCACTAAACCTGAGTGGTTTCCCATCCACCACCTTCAGCATTCCCTGTCCCCACTCTCGAGGCACAGTGGCATCACTGTGTAAAAGATCCAGTCAGAATTGTCCTACCCGACCATAGGACTGCTCTCTCATTAGAGAGAGATATCTGGTAGTGGTTAACCTGAATCTTTACCACAGAGAAGGCAAGGGGAGAGGTTGAAAAGGAGAGTCCATTAATTGTGGATGGTTTTTCTTGATATGTATTAGCAACACACATGTCACGTGAACAATTAATGTTAAAAAAGCCCCACAAATTCTGCAACTAAAATCCCCCATTCCTTGAACCATCCTGGTAAATCTCCAGTGCCCCCTCTCAGGGACCCTGCCATCCTTCCCAATGTGTGGGCGATCTGTGGTTCACACAGACCCAGCTGCTCTGAACCCTGTGGGTGATAGCATAGAGCAACAGTTGCACTAAACCTCACTGTCTGGAAGAGAGTGAGAGACAGAAATCCAGAAGGCATTTAAAATCTATTTAGGAACACACTTGCAAGGCCAAGGCTGACAGGTCTATGGGCTCTGTGCTGGAAAATGGGATTAAAATAGTTAGCTGGGAGATTACAGCATAAACCCAATGGACCACAAAACCGTTTTCTGTCCTGTAGACCACAGACGCGTAATAAAGGAATATGACAAGCCACAATAGAAACCAGGTCAGAGAAGGTGATATTAGAATAGATGATACTTGATTGATTAATGTTTTTTGGAGGAAAATGTGACAGAGGTTAAGCGGGACATTGTGGAGCTCTGGGTGCAGGAATCTGAAATAGAAATGGGTTATCCTGAAGGCTGGAAGTAAAGAAAGGCACATCAGAGATTTGTGCGGGGGTACAAGATTAAAGATAGTGTGTTGAGACTGGAGGAGATTAGAGATTGGAGGATGTTGCAGAGATTGAGATGTCTTTGATGCAGAGATAGTGATAGTTCTGAGGCTAGAGAGGAATTATAGAGATAAGGATGAGTTGTTCCCTTTCCCAACCCGACCTCTTTACTGATAATGATTGTTTCTCTGTCCTCATCAGCCATTGCCTCCATAGACCTCCAACAATGAGACTACACAGACAGTATGTTCCTGTTAAGGCCAAGGCTGGGAGGCGTCGAGAATGCTGCATGACCTGCGAAATTGAGGCTCTGGTCAAGAAAATGAAGGAAGGATATAGCAGGTACAGACCCCACTGTGTTTATGTGAATCCCTAGAGGACTATAAGGGCAGTAGGAGAATACTCATGGGAAACCAGGAGGCAAAAAAGGGGACATGTGATAGCTTTGGGAAATAGGTTTAAGGAGAATCCAAAGAGATTCTACAAATACACTAAAAACAAAAGAATAACTAGGCAGAGAACAGCAACCCTCAATGATCAACAAGACTGTCTATGGAACAGCAGGAGGTGGGAGAGATTCTGTAAGTATTTCATGTCAGTTTTTACTGAAAGGGGATATGGAAGTTAGAGAAGTTGGAGAAATAAATAGTGATAACTTGGCCAGTGTACATATTACAGAGGAGGAGGTACTGGATGTCTTTAAATACATAAGAAAGGATAAATCCCTGGAATCTGATCAGGTGTATCCCAGAACATTGTGGGTAATTAGGGAAGCTTTTGCTGGGCCCCTCGCTGCGATATTTGTATCATCGATCGCCACAGGTGAGGTGCTGGAGGATGGGTGCCATTATTTGAGAAAGGTGGTAAGAAAAAGTCAGGGAACTATAGACCGGTGAGCCTGAAGTCAGTGGCAGAGAAGTTGTTACAAGGGATTCTCCGGGACAGGATTTACGTGTCATTGGAAAAGCAAGAAATGATTAGAGAGAGTCAGCATGGCTTTGTGCATTGAAATCATTAACTTGGACTTGAGAAAGACACAAGGTTTCACATAACACACTGGTTAGCAGGTTCAATACCATAGAATTCTGGCGGAACGAGCTGTTTGGATACAGAATTGGCTGGAAGGTCAAAGAGTCATAGATGGACAGCACAGAAACAGAGACCCGTCGGTCCAACCAGTACGTGCTGATCAGATATCCCAATGCAATCTAGTCCCACCTGTCAGCACCCGGCCCATATCCTTCCTATTCATATACACATGAAGATGCCTTTTCAATGTTGCAATCGTAATGGCCTCCACCACTTCCTCTGGCAGCTCATTCCATACACGTACCACCCTCTGTGTGGAAATGTTGTCTCTCAAGTCTCTTTAAAATAATTCCCCTCGTACCATAAACCTATGCCCTCTACTGATGGGATCCCCCAAGCCAGGGAAAAGTCTTTGTGTATTGATCCTATCCATGCACCTCATGTTTTTATATACATAGATAAGATCACCTCTCAGCCTCCGACGCTGCAGGGAAACTGCCCCAATCTATTCAACCTCTATTCAACCCCCCAGCCTAGCTCAAATCCTCCAATCCTGGCAACGTTCTTGGAAATGTTTCCTGAACCCTTTCAAGTTTCACAAAATCCTTCCAATAGGAGGGAGACCATATTTGTACGCAACGTTCCAAAAGTGGCCTAACCAATATCCTGTACAGCCACAACATGACCTCACAACCCCTGTACTCAATACTTTGTCCGATAAAGGAAAGCATACCAAATGCCGCCTTCACTATCCTATCTACCTGCACTCCAAGGTCTCTTTGTTCAGTAACACTCCTCAGGACCTTACCATTAAGTATATACGTCTTGCTAAGATTTGCTTTCCCAAAATGCCACTCCTCAGCCCATTCACCCATCTGATCAAGATCCCATTGTACTCTGAGGTAACCTTTTTCACTGTCCACTACACCTCCAGTTTTGGTGTCATCTCACTAACTATACCTCCTATGTTCACATCCAAGTCATTGATATAAATGATGAAAGGTCGTGGATCCAGCAGTGATCCTTGTAACACTCCACTCGTCACAGGCCTCCAGTTTGAAAAGCAACCCTCCATCACCACCCTCTGTCTTCTGCCTTTGAGCCAGTTCTGTATCCAAATGGTTAGATCTCCCTGTTTGCCATGAGCTCTAACCTTGCTGAGCAGTCAGTGTCATAGTGGAGGGTGCTTTTTGGACATGAAGCCTGTGATGAGCAATATGCTGTCAGGCTGGGTACTGGGTCCACTGCTTTTTGCCATTTATATAAATGATTTCTATGTGAATATAGGAGCTATGGTTAGTAGGTTTACAATAGACACCAAAATTGGAGGTGCAATGGATAGCAAAGTTACCCGAGAGTACAATGAGACTCCGATCAAATGGGCTGAGGAGTGGCAGATGCAGTTTAATTTAGATAAATGTGAGGTTCTACATTTTGGAAAAGCAAATCAGGGCAGGACTTCTACACTTAATGGGAAGGTCCTGGGGAGTGTTGCTGAACAAAGAGATCTTGGAGTGCAGGTTCATAATTCCTTGAAAGTGGAATCATAGATAGGCAGGGTAGTGAAGAAAGTGTTTAGTGTACTTGCCTTTATTGGTCTGTGCATTGAGTACAGGTGTTGTGACGTCAGTGTGCAGCTGTACAGGACATTCATTCAGCCACTTCTGGAATTCTGCTTTCAGTCCTGTTCTCCCCGCTATTGGAATGATATTGCGAAATTTGAAAGGATTCAGTAAAGATGCAAAGGTGTTGCCAGGGTTGAGGGATTGAGCTATAGGGAGAGGCTGAATAGACTGAGGCTGTTTTCACTGGAGAATCGGATGCTGAGAGGTGACCATAGAGGTTGATAAAATCGTTAAGGGCATGGATAGGGTAAACAGCCAGGGTCTTATTCCTGTTTAGGTGAGTCCAAAACTAGAAAGCACAGGCATGAGGGAAAAGATTGAAAAGGGATATTAAGGGCAAAGTTTCAAGCTGAACGTGGCACGTGTATGGAATGAGCTCCAGAGAAAGTGTGGAGGCTAATACAGTTACAACATTGAAAAGGCATCTCATTGGATATGTGATTGGGAAAGGTTTAGAAGGCTATGGGCCAAGGGCTGGCATATGGGACGAGATTAATTTAGGATATCTGGTCGGCATGGACAAATTGGACTGAAGGGTCTGTTTCTGTGCTGTACATCTCTATGACACTAATAAATTAAAATTAAGATGGGTTTCTCTTTTATGGAGAGTTAGCAGAAGGTCAGACAATTCTCCTTGGAGCTGAGAAGGTTAAGCAGTGATTTCCACCAGGAGTTGATTTGTTTCCAGTTTATTTCATTTAACGTGAGAAATTTTTAACGTCACAATTTTTAGTAACTATTTTCAGGTAACTGGCAAATAATGCAGAGGATAAATGTGAAGATTATTTTACTCACTAAGTTCTTAGCATCTGAAAAAGTTTAAAAGACAACTGGATGCAGATACAGTAGTTATTGTCAAAACAAATTTGAAATTTAACTTTTTTAAGGAAGGATTTGGAGGGCTATGTCCAAAGGGAGGTGAGTTGGGATAGACTGGCACCATCTCCAGAGGGGGAGAGTACAGCCCCAATGGGCTGAATAGCCCTCAGCCCATATATTCTGTGATACTGACCCATTCACTGTGAATGATGAAGCTCATCACAGGGCAGAGCCGTAGAGATGTACAGCATGAAAATAAACCCTTTGGTTAAACTGGTCCATGCTGACCAGATATCCCAACCTAATCAAGGCCCATTTGCCAACACTTGGCACATATCACGCTACACCCTTCCTGTTCATATACCTATCCAGATGCCAAATGGTTTAATTGTACCAACATCCTCCACTTCCTAACAGAAGATTCCATACACGCACCAACCTCGGTGGGAAAAAAAATTGCCCCTCAGATCCATTTTAAATTCTTCCCCTCTCATCTTAAACCTATGCCTTCTCATTCTGGACTGCCCGACCCCAGGGAAATGACCTTGTCTATTTATCCTATTTGTCTATTTATCCTCTCCATGCCCCTCATGGTTTTATAAACATCGATGAGGTCACCCCTCAGCCTTTGATGCACCTGGGAGGATCCCACCACTCATGTCACAATGGGGCCTGGCTGATTGACACAGCTTCAGACCAATAGGAGAGTTGGCGTGATCCTACAGCCAATGGGAGTGAATGAGGGGTGGGTCCAGCAGGCCAACACATGACAATCAGTTTTGCAGGCGCAGTGTCACTGTGAGGGGGGACTGAATGTGAAGGAGTGGGAGAGACAGCAGATACTGGGAGAGAGATTGAGTTAGTGTGGACTGGGAAGGTTGATAAACACTGTTTCAGTCTGCTGGACCTGAATTAGATACTCCGGGTAAATTAGAACCAAAAGAACTTCGGATGCTGTAAATCACACACAACAACCAGAAGGTGCTGGAAAAGCTCAGCAGATCTGGCAGCACCTGTGAAAAGAAATCAGTTCGCATTTTCGATCCAGTGACGCTTCCTCAGGAACTGATGTTACTAAGAAAAAAAGTCTGTTTTTATGCAGAAGGTAGGGGTTAAGGAGTAAATAATGTGGGGATAGAGTCCAAAGAGAGAGATAAGAGCAGTTGGACAAAGGAGTGAATAACGATCGGACGGGTGGGGGGGGGGGGGGTGGGAGGGTGAATAGCTGTTTATGGGGATTATTAGTGGCTCACCATAGGTAGTGTGTCATGGCAGGCTATGTAACAACATGGCCTGGTATGTGGGGTAGGGGGCAAAGACACTAGGACGTGGGAGAGTTCAGGGCCTAAAATTATTGAATTTGATGTTGAAGCCAGAGGGTTGCAGGGTCCCCGAGTGGAAGATGAGGTGTTGTTCTTCCAGCTTGTGTTAAAGTGTGATGCTGGAAAAGCACAGCAGGTCAGGCAGCATCCAAGGAGCAGGAGAATTGACGTATTCGGAATGTCAGCACTTCATCAGAAATGTGGGTGGTGGAATACGGCTGAGAGATAAATAGGGAGGGGGGTTTGGGGTTGGAGGGAAGGGAGCTAGGGAGGCAATAGGTGGTTGTAGATGGAGGGTAGTGGTGAGAGGGTGGAATAAATAATTGGAAAGGAAGATGGACAGGTGGGACTGTTCAAGAGGCCAGTGCCGAGTTGGAGGGTTGAATCTGAGATAAGTTGGGGGAGGGGATATAAGGAAACCTTCATGCCGTGTGGTTGAAAGTTCCCAAAGTGGAAGATGAGGTGTTCTTCCTCCAGATGTTGGGTGGCTTGGATTTGGGGATGGAGGACTTGCATGTCCTTGGCAGCGTGGTGGCGGAGGGAGTGGGGGGAAGCCGAAATGGTTGGCCACAGGGCGGTGGGGTTGGTTGGTGCATGTGTCCCAGAAATGTTCCCTGAAATATTCCACAATTTGGCGTCCCGAGAGCAAGGGACACACTAGGTGAGGTGTTTGGGTGGGCAGGGAAATCTCTGCTGGATGTGGGAGGATCCAGTGGTGCCTTGGATGGAGGTAAAGGGAAGGTTTGGGCACAGGTTTTCCACCTCTTGCAGTGGCAAGCGAAGGTGCCTGGAGTGGAGGGTGGGTTGGTGGGGACCGTGGATCTAACGTGGAAGTCACAGAAGGTATGGTCTCTGTGGAATGCTGAAAGGGGAGGGGAGGGAAATATATCTCAGGGGGTTGGATCTGATGGTGGAAAGAGCAGAGGATGAAGCGTTGTAGCTGGGTGGAAGGTGAGGATGGTGGAATTCCATCTTTGTTGCATTTGGAGGGGTGGGGTTCAAGGGCAGTGGTGTGGGAAGTGGAGGAGATACACTGGAGGGCATTGTTAACCACATGTGAGGGGAAATTGCAGTCCTTGAAATAGGAAGCCATTTGGTATGTTCTGAAGGGTTCTTCCAGCTTGCATCAAACTTCACTGGAACACTGCAGTCAGCATGAGACAGAGATGTTGGACAGGGAACAGTCTTGTGTGTTAAAGAGCAGGCAACTGGAAGCTCAGGGTCTTTTTTGCAGGCACAATGTAGATCATCAGCCACCATTTCCACCACTGCCACTGAGATGCTAGAAGGTTCCTGTCTCCTCCATTAACAGCTTTCCACCTTCCCACTCCTTTATCTTTCCAAATGTTCCTGTGTCTCTTTGGGCTCTGTCCTCACCTATTATTTACTCTTTATCCCCTATCTCCTGCAGTCCAAAGATCTGTAGGTTCGGTGAATTGGCCCAGCTAAGGTTCCTGTAGTGTTCAGGGATGTGCATTAGTTCGGGGGAAATAGAGAGTAATAGAGTAGGAGAATGGGTCTGGGTGGGATAAACTTCGGAGGGTGGGTGTGGAATTGTTGGGCCAAAGGGCCTGTTTCCTGAAGGGATTCTAATTTTCCCAGCTGTCATCGGTTCTGAGGAAGGGTCACTGGACCCGCGGTAACCCATGGTGTGTGCAGGAGGCGGAAAGGGGAAAGGGGAGAGTGGCAGCAGAAATCGGATGAAATGTATCAGTGTAGACTGGGAGGGTTTAGTTACACTCTGGGCAGGTCGTTAGTCTGAATTCGAAACTCTTGGTCCCAAGTTTGTTGCAAAGGGGAAGATGGCTTGGGCCTCAGGCGGTGCGAGGTCCTGGGTTATGGCCACCATCTTTATTTGGGGCAAGGAGAAAGAACGTGTCCTCTTCCTGGGTGGGGGCGGGGTGATTTGAAGAGGAGCATTTACACATCAAACACATACCAAGAGAAGTATTTACCTTCGCTGTTCATCTTGCACTGATTGAGCTTTGTTTTGTGAATTCAGTTTATAGGATATTAATTGAGAATAATTGAGACTGGGATCTCAATAAACAAGTTTCTACAGTCAGCGGAGTCATCAGGATCTGAATATCATTGGCATTTAACTGTGGAACGAGAAAGGTTTGTCTGTTCTGTCTGTGGGAAAATATCTTCAATATTTTTGTCAAGCCAAAAGCAGAACGATGTTCAAGTTCGTGGTTGGATCACCCTTGGGGTATGAGTTCAATTCTTAGCCCTGCAGCTGTGGAAGGAGGTATTGGCCTGAGAGAGAGAGCACAGATTTATCCAAATTACACCTCGTCTTTTTGCAGGAACTGTCAGATTTCGTCTCAATCATCCACTTTATAACGTTAATCTGTAAATTCCCTACTTCCAATTCACTCATTGAAATTTCTCATTGAATTTCCTTGTGGACTCAAATTCCAGCACCATTTCAGCTGGAATGTTCCAGATCCTGACAACTGTCTGTTCATTCAGAAACTGGTGAAGTCCATTTTGACTCTGGGGTTACAAAGGGCTGAATTGAAAGATGATTTGCTGTCCCTGAGCTCCCATTGTGTTGTATTGGAACAGTACAGGAGGCTGAGGGCAGTGTAGGTGTGAGCAGACAATGCAAATGCCCGGGCTACACTGTGATTGCTGTTTGGCTCAGAGAGAGTGTTTTGGAGTTGGGTGTAAATAGTGAGGTGAGACAGGGAGAAGGTGAAGCTGAAACTCCGTTTTCGTTCAGGCCTTTCAGAAATTCACAGTCCCAATGGGAATAGCCAATTTGTCAGTGATACCTGTGGAGTATTTCAGTTTTTAAAGTATGACATATCAGCTTAAGTAAAGATATTTTTTGTTATTATAATGGACATGTTTGAAGTGAAGGAAGGTTACTCACTCATTTAAATTCTCTTAATGGGAGTAACTAGATGAATGTAGAGAGACATTGTGACAGGAGCCCTCAGACCCGTGGTGTGCTCCTCTTGCACAATGTGGGAAATAAGGGCCGCTTCCAGTGTCCCTGACGGCTATTTGTGCAGGAAGGGTTCCCATCTGCAGCTACTGGGAAACTGCTTTTCCGAGCTGGAGCTGAGAGTGGACTCACTGTGGAGCATCTGCAATACTGAGAATGTTATGGACAGCACGTTTAGGGAGTTAGTCACACTGCAGGTGAGGGTTACACAGGCAGAAAGGGAATGGGTGAACATCAGATCTAGTAAAAGGCTCAGGAAGTGAGTACAGGAGTCCCCCGTTGTTATCCCCTTCTCATACAGATACTGTATACCGCTTGGGATTCTGTAAGGGCGGGAATGGGTGGGGTGGCTTGTTGGGAAATCAGCATCAGCCAGGTTCATGACACGACAGAGAGCTCTGCTGATCAGAACAAGAGGAATGAGAGTGGCAGGGCTATAGTGACAGGGGATTCAATAATCAGGGGTACAGCCTGGCACTTCTCTGCCCACAGACATGAATCCAGGATGGTATGTAATCTCCCTGGTGCCAAGATCCATGATATCATGGAGTGGCTGCAGGACATTCTGGAGCTGGAGGGTAAACAGCCTGTGGTCGTGCAACATACAGATACCAACGATATCGCTAAACAGAGGGATGAGGGCCTGAAAGCTGGACATAGGGAGAGCAGAGATGCATTAAAATGTAGCTCCTGAAATGTAATAATGTCAGACTTACTCCCAGTGCCATGTGCTAATGAGAGCAGGAATGAGAAGGTAGATCAGCTGGATGTGTGGCTGGAGAAATGCTGTACCAGAGAAGGGTTTTGATTCTTCAGGCACTGGGACTGTTTCTGGGTGGGACCTGTACCAGCCTGACCGGTTACCCCTGGGCAGAGCTGAGACAAATCTGGTGGGGGCTTTTGCCAGTTCTATTGGTGAGTTTGTAACTAGTCTGGCAGGGGGATGGGAACTAAAGTGTAGGCTTAGATGGGTCAGATTCAGGACAGGGAATGGGAGGTAGAACATTAGTGATGTAGTTAGCGGCTCAGAAAGCCAAAGGAAAGGAGGATTAAACGAAGATTGAGTCCCTCTTCATCCATCAGTCCTGACATCCCAGGAATGTGAGTCAACAAAATCTGGAGCTGTTTACATGTCTATGACTCTGTGCTTCAGAAAAATGGTGGAAATCTGCAATAAAAACAAAAAGTGCTGGAGATCCTCAGCAAGTCTGTCAGCATCTGAAATGGTGACAGATGCAGGAAACATTGCAGCCTTAAAGAAGTGTTCAGATGATCACACCAAGCACTACAATATCGATTACACGCTGAGTGCCAGAACGTGGGACTAGAATTAATAGGTGCTTGATGACCAGCATGAATACGATGGGGCTGGAAAGTTGACGTTTCGGGTCAGGGCTATTTATCAAGACTGACAAAGGGTCCCGACCCAAAACATCAACCTTCCTACTCCTCTGATGCTGTCTGACCTGCTGCACCTCCCCAGGTCCACATTGTACAGACTCTGACTTCCAGCATCTGCAGTCCTTAACTATCTTCACATCCCAGGACTCATCTGGTGATCCTCCTTTACACTCTCTCAATAACCAGGAGCGCCTTCCTTGGAAAAGGGGAACAAAGGTGTATGCAGTACTCCAGGTGTGGTCTCACCAAGGCCCTTCCAGAAAGAGATCCCTGCTCCCATCTTATCCATAATGGTCATCAAGCACACATGCCTGGTGTGATCATCTAAACACTTCTTCAAGGCTGCAATGTTTCCTGCATCTGTCACCATTTCAGATGCTGCCAGACCTGCTGAGGATCTCCAGCACTATCTGTTTTCTCTGTTATAGAGTATTGAAAGGGGGGATTTGCAGTTGAGAAATTCAAATTGAACTTCATGTTACTTGATAAGTGCCGATCTGAATATCATTGGCCTTTTCATCTGGAAGGAAAGGTTTGCATTCTGTCCGTGGGCCAATATTTCAAATCTCAGTGTGACTGGAAAAGTACTGAGACAGTGAAGTCCATGTTAGCGTGGGGACTGTGGAGAGAGACTTTCAAAAACCAATGAAATCTAAACAATCATGGAACATTTCCCTGGAAAAGGTAAGCCACAGATTGGTTTTGGATGAGGACAATTAACCATGAAACCAGAAAGACAAAAGGATTCCTGCATCATGGAAAAATCTATGAAAATGGGATTGTTGTCATGGAGTGAGTTATCAATCATTGATTGTAATCCATTGGCGTTGTCACATCGGTTCCAGTGCCGTGGGGAAACACAGGAAATGTGATGAGTGCAGTGTAGGTTTCAGTTATTCAACTGGAAAGGTGAAGAAGAAATTTACAAGGATGATGCCAGGTCTCAGGGGTCTGAGTTACAGGGAGAGGTTGGACAAGTGAGGACTTTTTTGTTTCGAACAGAGGAAACTGCGGGGGAATATTTTATTGAAGTGTATAAGACCATGAGGGGCATGGGTAAGGTGAATGCACTCGGTCTTTTTTGCAGGGTCTCAAGGATTGGAGGGCATCCGGTTAAAGTTAGAGGAGAATGAATACATGGGAACCTGGGGCAACTGTTCTACACAAAGGTGGTATGCATATGGAATGAGCTGCCAGTGGAAGTGGTTGAGGTGGGTATATTAACAACAAGTAAAAGACATTTGGACAAATACATGGATAGGAAAGTTTCAGAAGCAGATGGACCAAATGCAGGGAAATGGGGTTAGTGTGGATGGACATTCTGATTGGCATGGGCCAGTTTGGGCCAAAGGGCCTGTCTCTGCTGCAGGACGTTATAACTCTAAGTGCATGCGCTATTTCTCCCCCTAACTCTGTTGGTATCCTGGGATGTATTCCATCGGGGCAAGGAGACTTGTTTACCATTAGCTTGCCCAGCTCTAACTCTTTCGTGATAATGGTTGTTTCTTGGTCTTCACCTTCCTCAGTCTCCTTATCAATTATTGGCATATTCTTCGTATCCTCCACTATGAAGACTGACTGTTGTGTACTCATATTCCTAAACCCTGCTGGATAGGAATAACTGGACACCGAACTCTGAGAGGTCCTCTTTGAGTCTTTATTGATGAGACACGGCAGCTCCCTGGATAGTGTACATGCAAAACGCCTTCAGGCAGCATTAGGTAACTCCCCGCCTGTCTGATGTATGGCTCCCCTTCTTATACCTTTTGTGGTTTGTGACTTTGAATACAGACTGTCTCTCAATATTATCTCCATGGCAACGGCAGTTCAAAAGTCTAGTTCAGTTCAGCACGTTGTGGTTAAATCACATACCCCTCCCCCACACCCCCGTGGCTCCTTCAAGTACCTGACAGGCACTTCAGTTTCAGTGGGTCTGTCTATCGGGATGCTGATGTGGAGGAGCTGAGGTTGGGGTGGGGTGGACAAAGTTAAAAACCACACATCACCAGGTTATAGTCCGACAGGTTTATTTGGAAGTACAAGCTTTTGGGGTGTGCTGTGATTTTTAACTTGATCAGGATTATCTGTATGATAACAGTTACGTGCTTCAATAATTACAGAGGCCATATGTTTTCCACACAATAGGTTTCCCTCTAGCAGGGTAAACTGCTATTCTGTCCCTGGGGATAGCTACTCATCACTTTTTATCCCCCATTCCATCATGCTTCCTGTTGAGCTTTGAAGATTTTCCAATCTCTGAATTTATCCTTGGTCTTTGCCAATTTGTATGCCTTTTACTTCGATTTCATAGACTCCCTTATTGCCTTGGACATGGCAGATTACTCCTTTTCCTACAGTCCTTCCTTTTCACTGATATATACTTTTGCTGAGAAATATGAAAAATTACTTTGATATTCCTCCACTGTCCATCAACTGTCCCACAGTAAAGTCTTTGCTTCCAGTCTGCATTAGCCAACTCCTGCCTCATCCTATTGTAGTCTTCTTTGTTTCAGCACAGAATCTTGGGATTGGATTTAATCTTCCCGCTTTCCATCTGTGTTCTAAATTCACCCAGATTAATGACAAGTCTTTTTATCAGATTACGAGGGAAGGCGATGTTTCCTGGGTGTTTTGGTTTCATTGTCAGTGATCTTGGCTTTGTAACAAAGTGCAGGATAGATATTCACAACAGAGTATTCTGGACGATGTGAATGTACTACACAGTCTAAAACCATAAATCACTGTCACCCCTCAGTTTAAAATTGCAAAATCATTATCTCCTACACCCTTCCTCACTCCCTAAGTTTGGAACGCTAATCCACCTGACTATCCTGCTGTTTCTGAAAATCTCCTTTGGTGAAGGTGGTGAGTTTTGGATTCATCTTTCCAGTTATTACCGTAAGAAGATAAACACTGGGTACAGGGGAGGCAATGCAGCCCGTCGAAACAGCTCCACCATTTAATACGGTGATGATTGAGCTGACCTTGGTCTCAGCTGGATTTTCCCGCCTGCTCTCTCTCACACTTCAACTCATTGCAAATTAAAAATCTGTATCTCTTCATTAAATTGGCTCATGTCTTGGCATCCACTGCATTTTGAAATTCCACAGATTCACAACACAGTGAGATAGGTACATTCTTCCTCATGAGAATAGAATAGAGTCCCTACAGTGCAGAAACAGAGTATTCATCCATCGATTCCACACCAACCCTATGATGAGCATCCCATTCAGACCCACCCATTCCCTGTAACCCTGCATTTCCCGTGGCTAATTGCCTAACCAGCACATGCATGGACCCTGTGAGCAATTTGGCATGACCAATCCACCTAACCTGCACATCTTTGGACTGTGGGAGGAAACTGGAGCACCGAACAAAACCATGCAGACACGGGGAGAATGTGTAAACTCCACACAGTTGCCTAACGCTGGAATCAAACCCGGGTCTCTGAAGCTGTGAGGCAGCAGTGCTAGCCACTGAGCCACCTCTGCGTAAAATCTGCTGCCCATTATTAACCTCCCCACCCCGCAATTGGCTGAATGTATATTCCTTACGTCAGAAATCGAGGTGTCTAAGTGGATGTCTTAGTCAATCCCCGTGACAGCCCACATGTCCTGTGTGTCTGAATAGATATCCTATACACAACATCCTCCAGCTCACACTTTTTTTCACTTTCCAGGGACAGGTCTCCAGAGGCTTCATGGGGACGACAATTCCCACAGTCCCTGAGGCAGGGACCACACGTGTGTGGGGAAACCCAGCACTGTAGACGTACAGAATGTGGGCAGGTTTTGAAGCATGTTATTTGGAGTAACTAGCGGAAAGCATTTCACACTGTGATTGGCAGGAAAAGGGACGCATCTGTCTATAGTATTGATCAGTTGGTGGGGGGGGCGGTCAAAGTGTCACTACGCCCAGATGGGACCAAGTTCCATTCGCAACTTGTCATAACACTGGGAATGGACCAATGGGAAACAAGGAAGAATCTGACCCATTCTCCCAGACTGAAGGTTCCTGTTCTGTCCAGGATCTGCCACCTCGCTTTCTGTTTCCTTTTGTTTCATTCTGCTGTTACATTATTGACTTGCAGCAACTTAAGGGAAAGGAAGTGAACCCAGAAAGGGTGCAGACTCTAACCAGGGACGGGGAAGTGGTGGCAAGGATCTGTTTATCAGTAACACCATGAGAATGGGGAGGGTGTACATTAGGGGGCAGTAGAGTCAGAATGGTGGGAGAGAGTAAGTGGGCTGGAGGGTTACAGCTTTGGGGGAAGAAAGGGGAAAAAGATATTCCAGAGAAACTAGAATTGTCTGTTCTGAATTTCTAATATGTACATATTCTTTTTATGCAGGGTGCTAGATAGTTAAGATTTGCAGACTGAAATCTCAAAATCAGGTGCAGATTGTGATTACTTTGACCAGCATTTGATGAACCAAAGATGGAGAATCACTGGGCCAAAATCCTGCAACACTCGCTCTCCCAGCATTGTTGGTCTATCTGTGACAAATGGACTGTGAATGGTACAAGACAGCAGCTCACTACCATCTTCTAAAGGGTAACGAGAGATGGGGAATAAATGCTGGCTGAGCCAGTGATGCCCATATCCTGGAAACGGTTTCTATCTCCCGTTGCTGAAACCCAGTTGATGTTACTGTAGGATGATGAGGGACGCTGAGTGCATCCTCCAGGAGGCAGCACCATCACATTACCCCCGCCTACACCCACACAGTAACACAGCAACGCCACTGGAACAAAAGGCAGTGAAGCCAAAGGAGGACTTAGATATAGTTCTTCAAGGTAAAGTCATGAAAAGGGGATTGGAACACAGCAGGAACAGGAGACTGAGCTGGATGGTCAGCTGTTTCCCATTGAATGGTGGGGCAGGATTGAAAGGCCGAATGGCCTCCTGCTGCTGCTATCTCCCAGGTATGTATATAACCACAGAGCCCGGGTAGGAAGGAGTAGGCAGGGATTCTCCAGGAGATTGCACTTCCACAACAGTTTTCAGTGAGGGATGGTTTGATGGATTTTGTTTACCGTTTATCTTTAACACAAGGTTTCTAAATTTTGGCTTTAAAATGTTGCAAAAGCTTTTTGCACAGCAAATAAAATTAAAGAAAATAACGTAAACTGTCTGAATATAACAGTTTTAAAGCTTTCAACCTCCTGTAAAACAAAATCCTGTCTATTCCCAGACACCATCTCTTTCCAGCTACTCAAACTCCAGGGAAATATTCCCTCCCTGTCTGAACCTTTGGTTTGATTTAACTGCTTTTCAGTTCTCGTTCTGTGAGCTGTGAAGCGTTCTTTTTCCCCATTTCTCTGACCCAGAAATGTGATCACAGCAACCTTCCCACCATCAAAATTATCATTATAGGTTAACCAAAAGCAAAATGGCATAATCTCCAGCAGTGCAAAAGTGAGGGCTGCAGATGCTGGAAACCAGAGCCTAGATTTGGGTGGTGCTGGAAAAGGCCTCTCGCCAAAACGTTGATTTTCCAGCTCCTCGGATCCTGCCTGACCTGCTATGCTTTTCCAGCACCACTCTAATCTAGACATATAATCAAGAGCAGTAAACCATTTGTGTAACCAATTGAATATTTCCAAACAAAGCCCATTACAGGCCAAACAAACCATGACAAGGGACAGAGTGAGAAGGGACTAAATCAAAGTAGAGTTGTGGGGAGGGGGCAGGGGTGGAGATAAAGTACTGTATCCCCTGCGGTGCCCACCTCTATCTAAAGGCATCGAGAGCATTGATCCACACTACATGCTCCTTCTCCAAGGACACCCTGCTGTGTAGCCTTTATCCTCAATCATAGAATAAAATCCCGACAGTGTGGAAGGAGAGCATTGGCCCATCAGACCCCACCGACCATCAAAAAAACATCACGCCCAGAGCACTCTATCACTGTAACACTGCATTTCCCATGGCTGATCCACCTAGTCTGCACAATCCTGGATACTGTGGACAATTTAGCACGACTGATACACCTAACCTGCACATCTTTGGGCTGTGGGAGGAAACCAGAGCACCTGGAGGGAACCCTCACTATAATGGGGAGAATGTGGGAACTTCACGCAGGGCGTTGGACAAGGCTGGACTCCAACCTTGTACCTGGTGCTGTGAAGCACCTGTGCTACAATCACAATTTAAATCAAAACAGATGATCCCTGCTCCTTGTCACATTGCTGTTTGTGGAGACTTACTGCTCAGAGAGACAACCTGAGGTTCAGAAATTGGCAATGTAAGTTCAATCACCTCCAGCCCAGTTAATGTGGTTTACAGCAACATCAATACTCCAACAGTGTCATCATGTACAAGGTCCACTCCTGACTCTGATGGACAGTAACATCAGAATCAGAGTCCTGCAGTCCACATGGAGCAGGGGGATGACCACTTCCCTGTGAGCCCTCACTGGGCTCTCAATCGGGTTGAAGATGCAGCAAATCCCTTGTCACATAGAGGGGTGAACAGCTCCTACCCAGTGTGAACCCGCTGGGGTCTTGGGGGCAGGATAAATCACTGAATCCCTTCTCCCACACTAAGCATCTGAATGGCCTCTCCTCTGGTGGGCTCCTTGAGGTCTCAGCAGGAGGGATGAATCACTGAATCCTCTCTCACACACTGACCATCTGAATGTCCTCTCCCCCTGTGTGGGCTCACTGGGGACTCTGCAGGTGCTGCATTTGAGTGAATCTCCCCCCACACTGGGAACAAGTGAATGACCTTTCCCCAGAGTGAGCTCGCTGGTGTTTAAGCAGGTCAGAGGACTGAGTGAATCCTTTCCCACACACTGAGCAGGCGAATGGCCTCTCCCCAGTTGGAATGCACTACTGTCTCCACTGGTGAGAGATTTGAATGAATCCTTTCTCACACATGGAGCAGGTGAAGGGTCTAAATCCACTGTGCCATCTCTGGTGCCTCAGCAGATTGTAAAATCGAGTAAATCCCTTCCCATATGTGTGGCAGGTAAACGGCCTCTCCGCAGTGTGACTGTGTCGGTGGGTGTCCCACTGGGTGGGGTAAGTGAATTCCTAATTCTAATTGAATATGTCCTCCTGTTTTCTCGTTTGTTATTGACAATCTCATTCCCCTCGCACCACAGCCTGTTCCAGTGTTACAGAAACAACAGAATGGTCAGCTACAGCTGGTCACCTGACTGATCACTGGACACGAACGGTTCACTCTCCACAGATGCTGCCAGACCTACTGAATTTTTCTAGCAATTTCTGATTTTCCAGCATTTGCAGATGTTTAGTTTTCCAATACTCATCTTGTGTGTTACAGAGGAGTTTATTGATGAAATTAGATGGTTTTGAAAGTTGTATGTTAGATCACACATCAGCTATGATCATCATGAATGGCAGAGCAGAGTTGAGGGGCTGAAATAGCCTCCTCCTGTTCCAATCAAAGTTATCCATCGGCAGCTTGTGGTAACATTTCCTCTCACTGCTCACTTCACCTCCATGTCGAACACACTGTTACTGACTGAACAAACCTCCTGTGTTTGAACTAAACCTGCTCAGGTTCAGTGGCTCCCTCTCCTACCACCCGGGTTTAACTCTCATCATGGAATGCTGTTTTGTATTACTGCAGGAATGCCCACAAGGACTAATCCTGGATGTTCAAAGTTTGGGAGAAGATTTATAGCTCGGGTGCTCGTTGTTGTGGTTCTGTTCGCCGAGCTGGGAATTTGTCTTGCAAACGTTTCGTCCCCTGTCGAGGTGACCTCCTCAGTGCTTGGGAGCCTCCTGTGAAGCGCTTCTGTGCTGTTTCCTCCTGCATTTATAGTGGCCTGTCTCTGCCGCTTCCGGTTGTCAGTTCCAGCTGTGCGCTGTAGTGGCCGGTATAGTGGGTCCAGGTCGATGTGTTTATTGATAGAGTCTGTGGATGAATGCCATGCCTCTAGAAATTCCCTGGCTGTTCTCTGTTTGGCTTGCCCTATAATGGTGGTGTTGTCCCAGTCGAATTCATGTTGCTTGTCATCTGTGTGTGTGTCGACTAAGGATAGCTGGTCGTGTCGTTCGTGGCTAATTGGTGTTCATGGATACGGATCGTTAGCTGTCTTCCTGTTTGTCCTATGTAGTGTATTGTGCAGTCCTTGCATGGGATTTTGTACACTACATTGGTTTTGCATGCAAGGACTGCACAAAACACTACGTAGGACAAACAGGAAGACAGCTAACGATCCGTATACATGAACACCAATTAGCCACGAACAACACGACCAGCTATCCTTAGTAGACACACACACAGATGACAAGCAACATGAATTCGACTGGGACAACACCACCATTATCGGGCAAGCCAAACAGAGAACAGCCAGCGAATTCCAAGAGGCATGGCATTCATCCACAGACTCTATCAACAAACACATCGACCTGGACCCAATATACCGGCCACTAGAGCGGACAGCTGGAACTGACAACCGGAAGTGGCAGAGACAGGCCACTATAAATGGCGGAGGAAACGGCACAGAAGCGCTTCACAGGATGCTCCCAAGCACTGAGGATGTCACCTAGACAGGGGACGAAACGTTTGCAAGACAAATTCCCAGCTCGGCGAACAGAACCACAACAACTAATCCTGGAGTCTGTATCCCCTGGGATCCGCAATCACCATTTATTTCCTTCTTCCTCTCATTCTGGTGATTGAACTCTCAGTTTCAATCCATTCTCCTGTCATTCTCTTCAACATGTCCATGTGGGTGGACGAGGGGCAGCTGGGATTTAATGAAGGGAAGTGGGGATTAGGCAGAAGCACGAGGAGAGGCGACAGCAATGACAGTTCTCATTGTAAGGGCAGAGTTTCCCCATGACCTAGTGAGTGGTGAGGCACCTGAGTTTGTGGGGAAGGCAGATTCAATCAGGGATTTGGTCAGACACTCAGACATTGACCTGTCCATCTGAGTGTTAACTCAGACAGACAGACAGAAAGATGCACATTAAAATTCAACTTTGATGATCTGGGGCAATGAAACATGCTTCCAATCCAATGATTGCAACCTCAAATCTCTGAAAACACAGGCGCAAAACCTTCTACTTGTACCACGCTGTCTCTGAGCCTCCTCTTGAGAAAATAGTTTTGAGCTGTTCAGCCTTTTCTGGTGATTATAACCGCTATGTTCCTGTAAGATTTGTGACTGAACCTTTATTTTCCTTCCTTGTGAGTGATGAAAGGAGCAGAAACAGTTCCTGACCTGTGAGGGGTTTCGTTTGGAGTATTTATATTTACAAATCCATTCCCACCCTCACATGGTGTGAAATTGATGTAAAACTGAAGGGAAGGAGTGAGTTAGCACCCACAGAATCATATGTATCTGAGTTGAATGAACCTGGCATGAGGAAAATGGGACAACAATCACAAATAGTTAGAATCACAGAATCCCATAGGTGCAGACAGAGTCTATTTGGTCCATCGAGTCTGCAATGACCTGCTCACCCACCCTATCCCCATACTCCACATTAACCATGGCTAGCCCAACCCACATAAATTGCACACTGCAGCCATGTTAGCATGGCCAATCCAGTAACGTTACACATCTGTGGGAGGGTCACAAATTACATCCAAATGCTCGGAATTGTGGATGAAGGCTCACAAATATTTGACTCTGACACAAGTGCTCTGCTTTTCAAAATAAAATCTGGGGGAAACTGCAACCGGAAAGATTTCTGATTATCTCAGGAGGAAGAGAATTCAAAACTCGCGCCATTGACTCAGGGGGCGCAGTGATAGTTACAGAGATCTAGGAACCATCAGAAATGTGACAGGTTGTGAGCAAGGTGGAGATGAGACAAGGACATAAAGACACTCTGTCACACGGGGGAAGGCAGGAGAGATTAAATAGCAGAAATGATCGTCCCGTAAGGCCATGGGGAATAGAGTTAGGGCTGGGAAAGAAACAAGGGAACAAGGTGTGCAGCTGTCAAAGAAATATGTTAAAAACAGATTATAAAAGCATAGAGGGCAGAGTACAGTCTGAAATTGTTGCTCTCAATGGTGAGTACAAAAAGCTGTAAAGCCTGGGGAGTTTACAGCCTACACATACTCCGGATTGGCCAAGTGGCCTCGATCTGTGCTGTAACTTTCTGATAATTTTTTTTCTGACATTTGTAGTTAAAGTCTGATGACGCTAGTAACTTTTCAAATTGGACTGGAGTTTAATATTCTGGAGCAGTATCAAATAAATCACATTGATCACATTCTGCAGATCTTAGTCCTTTACCCTGCATGTTCCAGCATTTCAGTTACATACATGTCCTCTGCCGGTGGGACAGGACATACAGGCATGGTGACGATGGTGTCTAAGTCATTGTAAGCTATGATTCTGTGCGTATGACTGTGTCAGCTTGTTGCTTGACTCGTCTGCGTCCCAGCTCACCCAATAAGATGTTAGCAGGGCGAGACACTACAGTTGGAGCTCCTCTGCGCGCCAATTCCTTTCATTTCTCCTTTTTAAAAATTTCTTTCTCCCTCATTCTCCATTTTGCCAACTCTGACACAAGTGTCTCAACATTGAATCATGACAATTTTTTTTTAAAAGAACATGTCTCTACAAGAAAACCAATGGAGGAAAGTATATTATTCTTGCATCAACTGCATTTTGAAACAAAAACAATCCTGTTCAATAAACACTCTCATTTTTTTCCCTTCAATTCTATCAAACGAGCTATTATATTTGATCCCTCAGTTTACCGATCTTAATAAATATCCAATCAATTTCAGAGCAACATGCTTAAAAAGTATTGAACCAACGTATCTGTTTAGGTTTTAGCATTAGTTATTAAGTCATTACCATTACAATAATTGCATAATAATTGGTCTGGGTAACAAGTATACTGAGGTTCACAATTTAATTTATTGACTGTTTGAAAAATGGTACAGTATATCCTTTTTTCAGGATTCTAACAGTCTCTGGCACTGAGGCAGCAGTGCTAACCACTGTGCCACCGGATGTCAGTTATGAGGGATCTATGGACGTTAAATTAAATAATTTGCATGACAATAAGTATTATATAGTTATAAGAATCAATTATTTCTGATGCAACACGCACTGTTAAAAATATGACTTTTGCCCATTTGAATGATCTGTGTTATCCCAGCCTTATAAATTTAGAAAAACCTAATTACTTTTCCCTGCAACAATTCCTGTTCATTTTTGCAGATAACACAGTCAAATAGCAAGATGAAATTTATCATTATTCATAAGTATGCTCATACAATTTTGAAAATCTATGTGTTGCTAATATATAAATGTTCATTTCCGTCCATAGAATATAGAACAGTACAGCACAGTACAGGCCCTTTGGTCACGATGTCGTTACGACCTTTTATCCTCCTCTAAGATCAAAGTAACCAACATGCCCTTCATTTACTATCATTCATGTGCCTATCCAAGAATCGCTTCGATGTCCCTGATGGATCTGAATCTACTATCACCACTGGCAGTGCATTCCATGCACCCACCATTACCTATAAAGAAACTATCTCTGACATCTCCCCACAACTTCCCCCATTCACCTTAAAATTATGCCATTTTGTGGGGAAAAGTCTTTCATTATCCACTCTATCTATGCCTCTCATCATCTTACACAAAGCTATCAAGTAAACTCTCATCCTCTTTCACGGCAATGATCAAAGCCCCAGCTTCCTCAACCTTTCTTCTTAAGACATGCCTTCCAGTCCAGGCAACATCTTGATAAATCTCATCTACACCTTCTCTAAAGCATCCGCATCCAATGTGTAATGAGGTGATCAGAACCGACCACAATATTCCAAGTGTAGTCTCACCAGGGATCCATAGAGGTGCAGCATAACCTGATGGCTCTTAAACTCAATCTCCCTGCTAATGAAAGCCGACACACCATGCACCGTCTTAATAACCCTATCACCTTTTTTTTAGATTAGATTAGATTACTTACAGTGTGGAAACAGGCCCTTTGGCCCAACAAGCGCAACCCACCCATGCCCCTACATTTACCCCTTACCTAACACTATGGGCAATTTAGCATGGCCAATTCACCTGACGTGCACATTTTTGGACTGTGGGAGGAAACCGGAGCACCTGGAGGAAACCCACGCAGACACTGGGAGAATGTGCAAACTCCACACAGTCAGTCGCCTGAGGCGGGAAATGAACCTGGGTCTCTGGCGCTGTGAGGCAGCAGTGCTAACCACTGTGCCACCGGATGTCAGTTATGAGGGATCTATGGACGTTAACCCCACGATCCCACTGTTCCACAAAATTGTCAAGAATCTTGCATTTAATCTCAAAATATGCATTCAAATTTCAATTTCAAAAATGAATAACTTCATATTTTCCCAGGTTGAACTCCATCTGCCACTTCTCAGCCCAGCTCTGCATCCTGTCAATGTCCTCTAGCAACCTACAAAAGTCCACCACACTATCCACAACTCCAACAGCCCTCGTGTCATTGGCAAACCTCCTAACTCACCCTTCCACTTCATCATCCAAGTCATTTGTAAAAATCACAAAAGAGCAGAAGTCCCAGAACTAATCCCTTCAGAATACCATTGGTCACCGTGCTCCAAGCTGAAAACTATCTATGTAATCTCACTCTGTATTCTATGGGCCAGCAAATTTATTATCTAACCAGGCAGGTTTTCCTGTATCCCATGCCTCATTACTTTCTAAATGAGCCTACCATAGGGAACCTTATCAAACACCTTGCTAAAATCCATATACACCACATCCACTACTCTGTCCTCAAATAATTCAATGAGGCTTGTGAGGCATAACCTGCCACTCATAAAGCCATGCTGACCATCTCTAATCAATCTATACTTTTCCAAATAATCATCAATCCTGTCTCTCAGAATCCTCTCCAATAATTTGCCCACAACTGATGTAAGACTGACTCATCGATGATTCCCAGGATTATCTCAATTGCCTTTCTTGAATAAGGGAATAACATTTGCCACCCTCCAATCATCTGGTATGACTCTAGTGGAGAGTGAGGATGCAAAGATCATTGCCAAAACACAGTAATCTCTTGCCTCCCTTCCCATAACAACCTAAGTTATATCCTTTCTGGCCCAGGGGACATATCTATCCCCATGACTTATCAATATTTTCATCACATTCTCAGACTTAACATCGACCTGTTCGACCATATCAGCCTGTTTCACGCTGTCCTCACAAAGAACAACGTCCCACTCACTCGTGAATACTGAAGCAAAGTACTCATTAAGGACCTCCCCTACCCTCTCAGACTCCTGGCACAAGCTTGCTTCACAAGAAGGGATAGAAATGTGGAATTACGCCTCAGCACTGAATTAATGTAAAGATATTGCAGTGTACAATCACACGTTTACTTTGAATATTGAACTATATTTTAACTGAGAAAACACAGTTGAATTGATTTGATTATATTTCACTTCATGCTAACGTTTATTGTATTTCGAACCACAATAAGAGTTTCATTTTTACATATATAAATCTTACTTAAAATTCATCGCATGGTTATGTACAGAAACTAGAAACTAGACTGCTTGTTCCTTCCTTTTTCAATGACTGTTCATTTTGAATTTGTGAAAGTTGTACATTGTTGAAAGGAAGGGAAATTGTCTTCAGCTGAATATTCACATTGAATGACTGATGCATTTTTAAATCAAAGTACAATGATCAAGCAGTTTTGTCAATTTGTCTTTCCAAGAATTGTCATGAGATTCCTGTGTATTTAAGACTATCATTCATTTATTCTATTGTTATTGCAAAATATTGCTTAATTTCCAGTCCATTACACACAGAAACTACCTAATTAATTCCCATTCAAATTACAACAATAAACGGCTGATTAGTTTTCATTTGCGAAACTACATGAAACACAATTTTGCAGTGGTTACGTCCTGAGTGGGAACATTATGAAAGGAGCTTGTGGAGCAGTGGTAGTGTCTCTGTTACTAGACCCAAGGGAAGGTTTCAAATCACACCTTCAACAGAAATATATCAAGAGCTGCTCTGAATGTTGATTAGAGAGTACCTAAGCTCAGACTGAACTGCTTTTCAATCGCACATTAGATCCGCTTTTATCTATTATATCAATAATCACAAAATCTGATACTTATTTGAGTCAGGTTACCAAGAAATATGTTTTGGAAAATTCGCTTTAGCCACTTTGATTTTACAAAAGACTTACATCTGTCCCTGTTTTCTCTAACTGAAAGAAATATGAAGAGGATTTTCACTTTTACGAAGAAAGGGGAGATGTTTCCCATATAAATTAATGCTTCTTCGACTAATGCCTTTTCAGATTATGTAAGGTTTCATAATAACGCTCTACTTTTGGATAGTGGGGATACCTGCATCTAATTCTGTTGCTTATACGTTCCTGGAGAATATTTGAAAATGTTGCAGAATTCAAGATTACGATGTCAAAGTAATTAGATTGATCTTTTTTTTGTTGCAAAGGGGCAAGTCCATACAATTGAAACACATTAAACATTATTATCTCGTGCTATAAATTGGGAATAAAGTTGATAGCTACTTCAGCTACTTCAGTAAACTAACAAATGCTACCACTTGTCGGTCAGCTGATTACCTACTTTGTAACTAAATGTTGTGATTCATCTAAATATTACTCTGTCCTTTGATCAAAGTGAATTTGTAATTGTTGTTCAGTTTATGAATTGTCAGAAACTTGTTTTTATTTTCCCATTCACCTGTTCATTTTGATCGTAAGGTTGAAATGCTTTGAAAATATTGGAGTTTGTTCGTTTAAAAATAAGGTTTGCACATCTCTCACATATCCCATTTCTTGTATTTTGATTCAAGAATGTTTTCTGGTGGAATTCGAGTAAATTCCAAACATTTGTTCACTTCAAATAAGATCTTTAACACCCAGTTATCAATCTGTTGTTAATGTTTCAGCTGTTTACATTGACATTGATTGGGTACTCATTCAGTGAGATCAACTGACAATTATAAACTATTTGCGGGATTATTGAATTGAAAGAAAGATGCAGACGTCCAAACATTTTTTGGAAGGAATTGCTTTTTCATTCAAATGTGTAGGCTGTTCAAGAATTCTATATCGCCTTCCACTGGTTTTCTTGTCGAGAAATCAAATTTATAATTCACGTGAATTTTAATGTGCTCTGTATTTTGAAATTTGTATCAGATTTAAGAAGACAAAGAGGAGCAATTAACATGAAAACTTCAGTGAATAGAAAGCACAGTAAATTAAATTGACAAAGGCAACATTTAGTATTATCTCTGAATATGCAGTCAAATATTTCTAATGTCAAACGAGTGTGGTACCGGAAAAGCACAGCAGGTCAAGCAGCATTCGAGGAGAAGCAGAATTGATGTTTTGGCCATGAGCCCTTCGTCAGGAATCTGTTCTGATGATGGCCTAATGCCCGACAGGTTGATACTCCTGCTCTTTGGATGTGCCTGCCCTTTTCCAATGCTACAGCATTCCTCACTTTCTCCAAATATGTTTGATGAACACGAACTGAAAATGTTCCCATCAGCAGTTGAACAAGACCAAATTAACACATTTTTTGCCATATTTGTAGTGAAAACCTGTTTGAGAACATGCAACAAATCAGATCGAACATCTTTTGCTGTTAGAACTCTTGGCCATTCATAATAAAGAATAACCATGCTTTGAACAACCAGTATGTTGTATAACTACTGAACTGAAATATCAGAGGACAACGATTGCATTTATTAGAGGGAATGATAACCAGATCCTTTATGTGATAATGGTGATTGATCTCAGGAACAGTAAGATATTCCACTATGATTATTCCACTGAACAGTAATTAGATGGTCCTGAGGATCTTTGTGTGGCTTTATGTGCAGTGTTTTGTTTGAACATTGATTTCAGTAACATTGAGATATTTTACAAGATTGACAATTGACAGTTAAAGATAAGTTTTAAAAGCAACATTAAAAAAAATTGTCAGTTTTGTTTAGCGAAACACAATTCTAAGGTTATGGAATCCCTACTGTGTGGAAACAGGTCATTTAGCCCAACAAGTCTACACTGACGTTCCAAAGAATAATCCAATCAGCACCATTCTGCTCTCAGATTACTGGACATTTACCCCTGACTGATGCACATAACCAACACATCCCTGAACAGAACGTCCAGCTTAGCATGGCCAATTTACCTAACCTGCATATCTTTGGATTGTGGGAGAAAACCAGAACATGCAAACTCCACACAAACATGTGGCTGAGGATGGAATCAAACCAAAGTGCATAACACTGTAAGACACCAGTGCTAACCACTGATCTTCTCAATGCCCAGCCCCCATGCAAGAAGTGAGATAAGTGAGAGACGTGCAAAGTCAAATTTCAAATGAACACTGTCTGATGTTGCCAAAGAGTACCAATCTTACATTCAATATGAATAGATGAATGGAAAACAAAAAATATTCATCACAAATCATGAATGAACAGTTTTATAAAATTAATATGTTAAAGGGCACAACAATATTCAGATGAATTGCATTGTTTAATTACAAATTTGGGAATGAGCTAACTAATGAATAACGGGAAGTGACCTTTGTTTACTGATGAAGAAATTGACTTGCTTTTCATCTTTGTAACACTGCAGAATAGCAATTTATGTGCCTGAAATGTTTGAATGCAGCACTTTCCAATAAAAAAAAGTAAAATCACATTGACTTCTTCATCTTTAAGACTGCAACAGTATCAAATACTTTCCAGGAATTTAGAACCAGCAGAATTAGTTAATTTGGTTGCTTGGGAAGTTGAAGAGAATAATCAGCAGATTCTGTGACTTAGTCATTCAATGTGATTATTCAGCTGAAGACAACATCCCTTCTTTGCAAAATGCTCAACTTTGAAAAATTCAAAATGCATTGTCATTGTTTAATGAAACAATACAGAAATGTTAATTCTTTTTCATTTGACTTCACAAGACACAAGAATTTTACATGATTTTGTGTCATGAAAAATACTTAAATCTTAATATGGTGAAAAGACAGTAAATGTTCGCACCAAAGTGAAATATATTTAAATGATTTCGACTATGTTTCCGCACGTAAAATAAGAATTAATATTAACAATGATTGAGAGATTGCACACTACAATAGTTATTCATGTAAAGAGCCGTAATTCCACATTCACAGCACATACTGGATTGAGTAATTATTAGGTATGAGCAACAACTGAATTATAAAATTCGATCAATGAATTTAGAAACCATGAGAAATCTCGTTTTGCTATGTGACTGAGGAATATGTGCAAACAAACAGGAATTATTGCAATGAAAAGTAATTGCAGGTCTGTGAAGTTAAAGTCTGTGATTACAGAGATCATTCAAATAAGCAAACATTAGATGTTCATAATTAATGTTGGAATGGAAGTCCTTGGATCCATAGTGGGAAACGTGACCTGAAAATAAAGTTTCATATTGCAGTGTTGTTACTCAGAAACAATTGATTAAATTAAAATGTGAATCACACTTTACTTGTTCAAAACACTTTCTTAAATAATTGCGCAATTATTATCATGACAATGACTTGATAATGTTATATGAGCAATTAAAATGATTCAATATTTCAAAAATAATTTGCTGTTATGTTGATTGGATAGTTATTAAAATTGGTAAATTGTGGAATAAAATATAGTAACTCCCTTTATGAATTGAGGAAAAAATGAGCCATACAGTGATTATAGAAATTCTTTTCTTTCTTTACTAAAAAATGAAGAAAACACAAGACATATGAATTTCAATAAAATGGTTTCATCATAGAGACATGTTATTAATTTAGATGATTAATATTATGATCAGAGTTCAGACATTTGTGTCAGAATTTGGAAGAAAGTTAATAGATAATGAAAGTGAGCATGAAAGTGAACAAATGATGCAGTCAATGACATTTGGTACATAAAGGAATTATAATAATTGTTCATTATTGTACAGTGATGAATAATGTTGGAATAGAAAAGACAAAAAGAATTAACATGTTCAAAACAGTTCTTTTCTCACAATTAAATGAAACCAATAATCATTTTGTAGAGCATGTGATTTGGAAAAAAAAAGTCATTTAATTTGTTATATAAACTGAAAACTACTTCCATTTTGCAAAAATGGAGACTTTTCCAAATTCAAAATTTAGGTTTGCTGAATTATACAACAAAATTGATTGTAATTTGAAATATCTCTTGCACACAAATATAAAATAAGTAAACTTGAAGATTTTTAGAATGACAAAACGTTTGTTGTTTACATGATTGTATTACAGTCAATATCCGTGATAAAGTAGAAGCATTGTTTTAAGCAACATAAATCATCTTTAACTACTGAACTGACATAGAAGATATCAGTTCCACTTGTTGCATGAATAGTAAACAAATGCTTACTGTTGTCATTGGTTTCAGGAGCAATAAGTTACTTACTCAGGTTATTCTACTGAACAATAATCAGATGGTGATGGAAGTCTTTGTGTTGCTTTTCGTTTATTGTTTAGTGTGAACATTAGGTTCGATAAAATTGAGGTATTTGCATGAATTTGGAACAGAGTGATAATTAGGTACGAATGATCTGATTTAAAATCAGACAGTTTTTGATATTTACGAGGATTGGTGAACGAAACGTTCTTAAACCATCATGCAATCAATGGGATAAGTGAGAGATATGCAAATTGAACTTTCAAATGAACACACCCTGATATTTTCACACCATTTCAATTTCACATTCAATATAAATAGATGACTGGAAAGCTAAAAACACATCTCACACAATTCATAAACTTGATAAATAACCAAAAATTGATAAATAATAGCAAGTGACATTTGTTTATTTTACTGAGAAGTAATTGATCTTTTCTCATATTTATAGCACTGGAGCAAAAATTCTGTGTTGTTTTAACTAAGATCTGCAGAACAAGAGAAAATTAATGACTATCATGACTGCATATTTCAGCTTTATGACTGCAACATTCTCAAATATTTTCTGAGGAATATTGATTGAGTGGAATTAGATATATTTTGCTATGAGTGACTAGAAGAAAGGGTATAGCAGATACTGTGATTATTGGAATGGACGATGATACCTCCAAATAATCTACTGATATTGTGATTGGATATACAGTAAGTGTCAGAATCAAAGGAAATTATAATCAAATCAATTCAAAAATGTTTCCAAGTTTAAAATAAATACAATATTCAAAATGATTGAGAGATTGTACATTGTAATGTCCTTGCAGTATTTATTGTACAGAAGCATAATTCCACATTTGTAGCCCTTACTGAATTGCACAATTATTAGATATAAGATATATTAGCAACAAACGGATTTTAAAAATATATATTCGTGAATTTGAGAATAAGGAGATATCTCATCTTGATATTAGACTGAGTAATATGTAGAAATGAAGAGTAATATCGCAGTGAAAAGTAATTGGAGTTCTCTGAATTTCAAAGGCTGAGATAATTGTTATATTTCACCTGAGCAAAACATCAGACATTTACAAAGAATTTTGCAAGGGATATTATTGGTCGTTTGGTATGTGCATGGGCCTGAACAATAGGTATTAATATAGTAGCATTGACAACAAGAAATAATGAATGGAATTTTCAAAAAAACACTGCATTTTTACAAAGTCTATGTTAAATTGCTGTGCAATTATTGTAATTGATAATTGCTTAATAAATTGACTTAATATTTTGAAAACACTTTGCTCTGATGTTGATTGGATATTCATTAAGATTAAGAAACTGAAAATTAAAGCATAAAACTTAGCTGGATGGTGTGAAAAACATCATTCAGCAGCAATTGAAAAAAATAATTTTGTTTAAAAATGCAGGCAATGCAAGATTTATATGGTTCCAATAGTTTTCTTGAAGAGTCATGTCAATTTTGTTGATATAATTTTTACCACAATAAATGTTCTGATATTTATTTCAGAATTAGGAGGAAAAGAATTAGGCCATGAAAGTGACTATTATTGTGAACAAAATACAGGGTCACTGACATTTGATACGGAAAGGAATTCTCATAATTGTGTGATTATTGTTCACTGACATCTAATATGGGAGGAAAAGGAGAATTGTCAACATTTCCAAGCATTTTTTTTTCTTATAATGAAATGAAAATAAAAATAATTTTGTAGGGCAATTTGTTTGAAAAAAGGAAACAGTCATTTCATATGACATTTGAGCTGAAGACTCATCCCCGTTTCCCCCATTGTTGTCTTTACAATAATTTAAAACTTAGTGTTGGTTGAACGAAAGAACAAATTGATATAATCAAAATGTTTTCTTGTACACCAAAAAAAGTAAATGTAAAACAATTTTATCATGAGAATTATATCGGTCTGAATGTAATCATTTCACACACAATAAATGTATTTGTTGAATTGAAATCTCATCATAGCTGTCGAATTGTTTTCACTGGCAGAGAATGAGGACTCAGGGGTCAATCTGAGCTCAGGCATGTGGAAGATGTTTACTCATGCAGCAATCAGTTAATGAAGGGATCGTCCCCCGAGGCCAATCTCGGAAGGGAGATCCATAGCACACTGTAACATGTACAGTAAAAAGCAGCATTTTTATGGACTTCCTGCATCACAATGGCCACATGCAATGTGATTACAGCCCTTCCCTCCTCATCCAGCCACCCAATTGAAACACATAATCGCAGGTGGGCATTCTAATGGACATCCCCAGATTCCTATTGGGATCTTTCCATGCATCTTATTGACTTAGATTCCAAAGTTATTCCTGAACTCCCTCGGGCCTCTCAGGATACCTTATCACATTTTGAGTTCTGCTATTCATTATATTTTATTTTATCAAAGCCAATTACTCCTCATATCATTCACTGTCTTAATTATATATGTACAAAGAAATAAAAAAGACAGTTAATTTTAGCTTACTTGCTACAAGATTAGTAATATGACTTGTGTTATAAAGTTTGTTATATTGTGTAAAGTTATACAGCTACTCTTTCTGTCAGGACTTTACAATTAATGAGCAATCAACATCATACCATGAAGTTAATTCCTACAACGAGCTAACTTCAAATCTCTGTCTAAATGCTTTTCTATACTGTTTTTAGTAGGCATTGGTTACATATATCAAACTTATGTTGCAAATTTCCCCTATTATACTCAAGAATCTGTAATTAGAACCTTTGTTTAATATTCTGAGTAACTGTAAAATAATAACTATATCTGACAAATGAACTTTTCTGTTGTCATGATAGCTGCTTAGTGAGTTAACTGGGCTGCACCCTGCAGCTGCTGTTTATTCATTTACTGGGACAATTATCCTTTCATTTATGAAGATCAGGATCGGTCATTTGTCTGTATGTCGGCATGCTCTTATCAAGAAATGTCTGGAATGCTGTAGTCTTGGCGTTGGAGTAGGTCCATTGGTAGTGTGATTTCTTTTAATTTAAGGCTGGAACAGAATGTTAGTCTAGTTTATCACCCCCCTGACACCTTGTATTTTAGTTCTAAGGTAGGCTGCCTGTTTTGGATTGTCAGGCATTTTGTATGAGCCAATATGGACCATTCTATTCCAGGTAGGGTCAGGTCATGCCCAGAACAGCAAATCAACTAAGATTCAAGTATGAAACTAAAAATCACAATTCAATACCATTGGTTTCTGTACAATGCAATACGTTTACGTTACTGAGCCTTAATTTCACACTTTAAGCTAGATATACTGGATTTGATCAATTCTTAAATATTAGATCTAAGTAACAATTAATCTTAAAAACATTTCATAGCAAACTTAAAAATGATTAGAAATCTCATATCGCTGCCCGTCATGTGTAAAAATGAACAGCATTTATTGGAGTGTAAAATAATCAGACGTCTCTTAATATGTAAGGACGAATATTAATCCAATGATTTCTGGGAACGTTCAAATGAGAAGGGAACAGATATTACCTGTGAGTGTTGGATAAGGAATCATTAATTAGTTTGCGTTTGTGTTATCCTGGAATAAGAGAACTATTATTCTTCTTTTAATATTGACACGAAGAAATAATGGATTAAATTAAAATGTGAATTTGACAATGTTTGTTACAAAACCTAAACTGAATTACTGTGTGATTTTTGGAATGACAATGAATTGATAATTAATTTTAGAACTTTGGCAAAGTAAATGATTCAATATTTCCAAATGGATTTGCTCTGATATTGACTAGATATTTCTTAATCCGTCAGCTGAGAATGCAAATTCTGGCATGATGACATGGAAAGACATTAGACATTCAGTGAATTTTGATCAGAAATGGTTTGTCATTCAAAATTCTCAGATCTTCAAGATGGTTTCTCTACTTTTCTTCTGGAGAAATATAATATATAACAAGAACAAATTCTGCATTGTATTTAATACATGCAATTTTTCATATCATCAATATTTAGACATTTGAGTCTGAATTATAATGAAAATAAGTCAATAAGGAAGATTTATTTTCACAAGCATACAGTCAACAGCATTTATCAACGTATTTGTTTCAATATTGTCTCTGAATAAACGGATCAATACGTTCAATGGGGATCTGTTGGCAATGTAATGAACTACAATATCATTTTAATCATAATTTTTGGATTGGAAATCTATCAGAAAAAAAATCCTATATTCAGGACTTGCTTCATCTCGATACATGTTACACGTAGTATCCTCAGTCATAACGTGTCATCATGGGTCTGGGAAAGATGTAGTGTGTAAATTATAATAAGGTGTCTCTTACATATGTTTGGATCTGGTGAGACTGTGATGTTTGCTACGATTACTCATCCTGAGAACAATAAGGCATGTACAAAGTGTTTTTCACCGAACAGTAATTAGGTGGTCTTGAAGACCATTACAAGTTCTTTGATTTCAATAATGTTGAGCTGACTTCCATGATCTGGGAAATGTTTCACAACATTTTACCAAAATTCTGGATTATAAGCATTCAATGGGTTTCGTGCAAACACCCTTCACTTGTCATCATTCTCAAGTGAGGTGTCTGATGCTCACGGACTGGCTGGAAGTCAAGGTGCCAGGAAGTCTGCTTCAACCTCTCCAAAGCACAGCTCTTGGGCTGGTTGTAACAGGATCTCCCGAACCTTTCTGAGCTCTTTGACTGGGCTTTCCACTGTTTTCTGGAGCTGGTTACTTTGTCTACTGTTTCCTTTAGTTTGACCTTTTTTAGCTCTGCTTTCCCCAGCTGTTTATTTAGAATGTTCAATTATGGGCCACAGGTCACTTGACCTTAGCGGACAGATAAAATATGGTTCACTTATTGTTGTAATAACAAATTGAGAATGAATCTTTGCATTTTAACAAATAAAATGTTTGAATTTTATCAGTGGTTTACAATGACATTGATTAGATACTCATTAAGAGAGATCAACTGACAATTATAAGCTATTTGCAGGATTATTGAATTGAAAAAGGATACAGACGTACAGAGATTTTTTTGGAAGGCATTGCTTTTTCATTCTAATATCTTTGTTGTTCAAGAGGTCTATGTAGCTGTTCATTGGTTCTCTTGTCCAGATGCTAGTTTATAATTCATATCGCTTTTATTGTGCCCGGAGTTTTGAGATTTGGATCAGAATAAGAAGAAAACGAGGAGCTATTAAAATGAGAACTTGAGTGAATAGAAAGCACAGTAAATTTAAATTACAGAGGAAACCAGAGAGTATTTGCTCCAAATAAGCAAATATTTTTCATGTCGAAAGTGTGGTGGTGGAAAATCACAGCAGACCAGGCAGCATCCATGGAGCCGGAGATTCCCGATGAAGGCTTATTCCTGAAACATGGTTTCACCTGCTCCTCAGATGCTGCCTGACATTCTGTGCTATTCGAGCACCACATTCTTGACTCTGATCTCCAGCATCTACTTTCCTCACTTTCTCCAAATATTTGTAATAGACATGAACTGAAAATGTTAGCCTCGGCAGTTGAACAAAACCAAATTTACACTTTTTTGTGCAATATTTGGGCTGAAAATTGTTTGTGATCATGGAACACATTAGGACATATGAACACCTCTTCCGTTAGAATCCTTTGCCATTTATAATAAAGAATAACCACTGCTTTGAACAACCAGTATCGTGTGTAATTACTGAACTGAAATACCAGAGGACAACTTCTGCATTTATTGGAGGGAATGATAACCAGATCCTTACTGTGGCAGTGGGGATTGATCTCAGGAACAATCAGATAGTTACTCTCATTATTCCACTAAATAGTAATTAGATGGTCATGAAGACCTTTGTGTGGCCTCATGTTTAGTGTTTTGTGTGAGCAATGATTTTTAAAAAATTGAGATATTTTACAAGATTTAGGAACACTGATAATCAAGTGTTAAATGTATTAACTAAGTCAACTTTAAAAAAGTTAGAATTGCTTAGAGAAACGCAATTAAACTATTGTAGAATCCCCGTTAGCACAGTGTGGTAACAGGTCATTTCGTTGAAAAAAATGACCCTCCAAAGAATAACCCACCCAAACACTTTCCCAACCATATTCCTCTACATTTACTGCTGACTAACATACACATCCCTGAACACAATGTGCAATTTAGCATGGCCAGCTCACCTAACCTGCACATCTTTGGATTGTTGGAGGAAACCACAGCAAAGTCACATAGACTTGGGGAGAATGGGCAAAGTACGCAAAGACAGTTACCCGAGGATGGGATCAAACCGAGATCCCTGGCACTGTGAGGCAGCAGTGTTAATGACTGAGCCACTGTGCAACTACATGCAATAAGTAAAATCAGTGAGAGGTATGCAAAGACAAATTTCAAATAAACACCCTCCGCTATTGTCAAAGCATGTAAAATTTGCATTCAGTACGAATAGATGAATGGAAAACAAAAAAAACTCCAACAATTCACGAATGAAAAATAATTATAAATTTAATTTGATCAAAGGTCATTCCAATATTTAGATGAATTGCAATTTTTAATAACAAATGTAGGTAATTAGCTGACTAATGAATAATTGGAAGTGGCATATGTTTACAGACGAAGAAAGTGACTTGCTTTCCACCCTTGTAACACAGCAGAATAAAAATGTGAATGTCCGAAATGTTTGAATCAAGCTCTTTCGAACAAAAAACTAATCAATTATGATCACTTAGCTTTTTACCTTTAATACCGCAACATTCTCAAATATTTTTCACGAATTTAGAACCAGCAGAATGAGTTAATTTCTTTTCTTGGCAACCCAAAGAAGAGAATAAACAGCAGATACTGTGAAGAAGTCATTCAATGCGAACATTCAACTGAAGACAACATTCCTTCTTTCTAAAAATGTTCAACTTTCAAAAATTCTAAATTTATTGTCATTGTTTAATGAAACAATAAAGAGATGCTGATGCTTTTTCATTGGATTTTGTTGCATGAAAAATGCTTAAGTCTTAAGTGTTAGCATTGAAGTGAAATATATTTACATTAATACAATTATGTTTCAACAGGTAAAATAAATATTGATTGTTACAATGATTGAGAGATTGTACACTGCAATACATATGAAGAATTAACATGATTCAATATTTCAAAAGCACTTTGCTGTGATGTCGATTGAATATTTATTAAGATCAGTGAACTAAGGAATAAAACATAGTAGCTAGCTTTACGTATGAAAGAAAAAATGAGACATTCAGTGATTATTGAACAAAATTCTTTTCTGAACTCAAAAATACACGCAATATACAAATTGCGAATTTCTTTCCACTGGATTCCTTGTAGAGATGGTACGTTGATTAATATTATAATCAAAGTGTCAGAATTAGGAAGAGAATTAATAGATCATGAAAATGAGCATGAAAATAAACAAACAATGAAGTTACTGCTGGGTGGTATATGAAGCGATTGTAATAATTGTGTCGTTATTGTACAATGATGAATAATGTTGGAATTGAAACAACAGAAAATTCAACACTTCTTTTCAAACAATGCAATGAAAGCAATAATCATTTTGTAGCATGCATGATTGGAAAAAGCAGTCTTTTAATATGACATACAGTGAAACTGTAAGAAGTTCATAAATTCAAAATGTAGCGTTTGTTGAATTTGCAACAAAAGTGGTTATAATTTGAATTATCTTTTGTACACACACAACAGAAGAGGAGCTTAAAGATTGTTAGAATATTTTTTAAAAATGTTTCCAGTGTTATTGTATTACAGTCAATATCCATGATAAATTAGAATTATTGCTTTAAACAACATAAATTGTCATTAACGACTGAACTGAAATATAAGATATCAAATGCACTGACTGCATGGACGAGTAAACAAATGCTTACTGTTGTCAATAGTCTCAGGAACAATAAGATACTCAGGTTATTCCACTGAACAGTAATTAGCTGATGATGAATATCTTTGTGTCGCTTTATGTGCACTGTTTTGTGTGAACATTGATTTCAAGAAAATTGAGATATTTACATGAATTAGGAATAGATTGGTAATTGGGTGTTAAGGATCTTATTTAAGATTAGACTTTTTAAATAGTTAATATAATTGCTGAGCAAAACACACTTCAGATATCATGCAATAAATGAGATAAGTGATTGTGAGAAACGAAGTTCAGTCACTTCAATAACTTCAGTCCGGAACAAGACCTGAATCAGTAGTATCATTTATTACGCTGTTGCAAGAGGGGTGTGGTGTCCACTGTCCACAAGGCACACACACACACACTGAATTTAACGAGTACACAATATTTATGTAATTAATTTCTCTACCCTCCTCCCATTGCTCCTTCACTGTTCACAACTATTTCTAATCTAAACTGGCTGTTTATCTCTGAACTCATCCAGCCTCGTCCCTGACAAACTGTTTATCTCTGGCCTCACAAGGCCGTTTGACCACCTCCCTCTGTGGTCTTATTGTTATTTATCCTTCTTCACTGCCATCTATTTCCATGCTAAACAAAGCATAATTTCTCTTTATTCTTTATTTACACGGAGCCTTATGACCTTTCGATGGTGTTTTTTTTGTTCCTGCTGAAGCAGGAAACAGATGCTTGTAACTGTTTGTACAGGCATATCTAGCTTAACCTACACCCCTCCCCTCACAGCACCTTAACTATTTGTCTATAACATCTACCATTATTTGCAGACACATTTCATTATTGTATGCACATTTTAGCTAATACAAAAGCAATAATATATTTCCTTCACATAGTTTTCATTCTTGTTAACTCAGCTCTTGGCTGAAACAATTATACACTGGTGCGAGTTCATTTACCTTGAATACACAATTATGATTGCAGAAGTAACACTGCTTTACATATATCCCACAGTGATAAATATGCAAAATCAAATTTCAAATGAATGCACTTGGATATTTTCACAGCAGTTCAATCTCACATTCAATATAAATAGGTGAGTGGAAAATGAAAAAAAGTTCACACAATTCATAAACAGATCAATAATTAAAAATTGATAAATAAAAGGATTTGGCATTTGTTTATTTGACTGAAAGAAATTTATTTTTTCTCCTCATTTTTAAAGCACTGGAGCATCAAGTTCTATATACTGTTTGAACTCAGCTCTTCAGACTAAAAGAAAATAAATTAATATCATTACTTTGTATATTTCATCTGTATGACTGCAACATTCTCAAATATTTTCCAACGAATATTGATTGAGTGGAATTAGATACATTCTGTTATTAGTGACCTGAAAAAAATAAATAGCAAATACTGTGATTATTGGAATGAACAACAGATGAAAGCATATCTAATATTAAATTGAAAGGCAATTCAATTGATTCTTAGATATTTTCTAATCAACATTCAGAGCTGCTCTGACACATCTCTGTGCAGGGTGGGAATTGAAAATGTACCTCCTGGTCTGGTAACAGCGACACTACCAGAGCTGCACAACATTCCTTCATAATGTTCCCAACCAGGCTGGGCAGGTCGATAATCACATGGTCACTGTGGTTACTCAAGTGAAAAATAATCAGATGTTTATTGTGGTAATTCGATTGGAATTAAATGGATGGATCCTATGTATAATGTACTTAAAATTAAATAGTAATTTCCAATAATGATGGGAGTTAACAGATGTCTTAATTAAATATGATTTTATGATAATTTGTGGAATGACAACTTGACAGATTTGTGTGATTACTGTAAATTGATAAATATAAATGAATACAATCATTCTCCATGTTCATAATAGTTTCTCATTTTATAAAATGCAATGTAAATTTTGTTTGTTCGACACGTAAATTGGAACAAAATGATGACTTGGTCAGTCAATGGGACTATTCAGCTGAAGACAACTTTCATTGTTTCTGAACATGTCTGATTTCTAAGAAGCCACCATTTCCCATGATTGTTTAATGAAACAAGAAAGATGTCAATCCTTTTTTTGTGTGCTTCAAAAAGAAAATCATCGGAATTTAAATAATTGTGCACAAGAAAAATATTCAACTATTATTGTGATTAGAAGCACAATAAACGTTAACATTGATGTGAATTACAATCAAATTATTTCAGAAGTGTTTCCAAGTTTAAAATGAAAAGCAATATTCACAATGATTGAGAGATTCTACATTGTTAATCCTTGCAATAATTATTAAATGGAACCATAATTCCACACTTACATCCTTTGTCAAATTGAACAATTATTTGATATTAGCAGCAAATTGATTTTAAAACTACTATTAATGAATTTAAGAATAATGAGGTATCTCATCTTACTATTCCACTGAGTAATGTGCAGAAATGAAGAGAAATATTGCAGTGTAAAGTAACTGGTGTTCTCTGAATATCAATGACTGTGATCTTTCAAATGAGCAAAAGTCAGATATTTACAAAGGATGTCGCAAGGGCAGTTATTGGTCTTTTCTGGGTGTATTGGCCTGACAAAACAGGTTTTTATATTGTAGCATTCACAATAAGAAATATGGAAAATATTAATAACACATTAACTTAGACTTCATAACAAACACAAAGTGCTGTCTAATTATTGTAATTGTTAATTGTTTCTAGAATATTGATAGATAAATTAACTTAATATTTTGAAAGCACTTTGCTCTGACATCGATTGCATCATAATTAAAATTGATAAACAGAAAATTAATATATAAAAAGTCGCTTTAATAATTATAAAAAATACTCAGCAACAATTTACACAGTTCAATTTTTGTTGAGTTTTTGTTGTTGTGTTTATTTTTTAAATTTTTATCGTGATAAATGTTTAGACATCTATGTCAGAATAAGGAAGAAAATAATTAGACCGGGAAAGTGAGTACTATTGTGAACAAAAGGTCAAATAAATGACATTTGGTACAGAAAATTATTTTGCACAAAATGACTGATAATTACGTGATTATTGTTCATTGACAACTAATGCTGGAAGTAAAAGAAACAGATTCTAACATTTCCAAAGCAGGTTTTTTTTCTTATAATGAAATTAAAATACAAATCATTTTGTATTGATTTGAAAAAGTGTCATTTAATGTGATATTTGAGATGAAGAATCGTTCTATTTCCCCCAGTGTAGTCTTTTCAATAATTTTAAATTTAGTGTTATTTGAGCTAAAGAACAGATGGGTGTACCTACATTACTTCTTTTGTACGCAAGAAAACAAAGTCAACAACATTTTTAGGTTTCGTAGAGTTAATTAGCAAAATGCATTGAAGCTATCATGCATGAAGTGAGATAAGTGAGAGAGAGAGACAAATTAAATGTTCAAATGAACACGTCGATATTTTGAAAGCATATCAATCTTATGAATTATGAATTGGTGGATGGAAAATAAAAACAAATTCCTGACAATTCAAGAATGAATAGTAATAAGAAATTTAATTTGTTCAAAGCACATAACAATATTTAGATGAATTGCAATATTTAGTTACAATTGTAGGTGATCAACTGACCAATGAATAACATGAAGTTGCATTTGGTTATTTTGCTGAAGAGGAATTTTTACTGTTTATTCTTTCATCTTTATAATACTGGAGAATAAGGATTTATGTGCTTGAAATGTCTGAACTAGGTTCTTTCAAACAGAGAAAAAAATCAGTGAGTATCATTTCTTAGACTCTTCCAACTTTAAGATTGCAACATTCTCAATTACTTTTTCAAGGAATGTTGAACTAGCAGATATGATACGTTTTATTAGTGACCTGAAGAAAATAAGTAGTAGATATGGTGATGATTAAAATGCACAGCAGATTGAAGTATATTTCATGTTGTTTTGAAAAGGAGTTCAATCTATGCCAGGTGTTTTCTCGTGAATATTTGGAGCTGCTCTGACACATCTCTGCTGAAGGTGGGAATTGAAATCATTCCTCCTGATCTTGTCGTAGAGACACTGTCAGCGCTCCACACGGACCCTTCATAATGTCCCCACCCCGGAAGGGTAGGACCATAGTCACATGCTTACTGTGGCAACACAAATGAAAACGAATCAGATGTTTATTGTAATAATTTGTATGGGAATTAATTACATATTTCCTGTGTGTAATGAACTGACAAAATGAATTAGTAATTTACAGTAATGATGTAACAAAGCTATAATGACTTTAATTAAATATGAATCTCATGAAGATCCATGATAGGAAAAAAAGCCTAATCATTTGATCATTGTACACTGATGAACAAAAATCAATAAAATAGTTCCATATGTTCAAAGTAAGTTTTCACAGAATAGAAAGAAAATTAAAATGCTTTTGCAACATAAATGAAGAGGAAAATAAATCAATTAGTCCCACAATACAACTATTCATCTGAAGACAACTTCCCTTCTTTCCCAAAATGTTCAAATTCCCAAAGTTCAAAATGTACTGTGACTATTTCATGAAACAATAGAGATGTTAGTTCCGTTTGTTGTACTTCAAAACGTCACAAGAATTTTAAATGATTTTGTGCCATGAAAAATGATTAACTTGTATTGTGTTTATAAATACAGTAAATGTTAACATGTAAGCGAAACAAAATTAAATCAATTCAACTTTTGCTATGGTTAAAATAAAAATTGATATTTACAACACACACTGCAAATCTTTACATTATTTCATGCATGAGCCATAATTCCACAGAAATACCCTGAACTATATTGAACAATGATTAGATAATAGCAGCAATTGGATTGTCAAAATTCTATCAGTTAATTTAAGAATACTGAGAAATCTTAGTTGATTATTTCACTGAACAATGTGGAGAATTGACCAGGAATTATTCTAACGAAAAGTAATTACAGTTTTCTGAACGCTTCAGACTGAGATTACCGTGATCATTCAAATGAGCAATCATCAAATATTTACAATGAGACATTGAATGGGAAGTCATTGGTTCCATTATGGGATTATTCATCTGAACAGTAAATTGATTTTTATATTGTAGGGTTCGTACTCAGAGACAATTGATGCAATTAAAATGCGATTCTCACTATATTTGTTGGAAAGATTAACTCCAATAATTGTGCAATTATCGGAATGGCAGTGACTGGAAAAATATCATTATAATCTGAAAAAATAAATTGATTTAATATTCTAAAAGCACTTTGCTGTGATGATTATTGGATATTCATTAAGATCGGTAAACTGAGGAATACAATATAATGGCTAGCTTTATGGATTCACAAAAATGAGCAATTCAGTTATTATTCAGCAGAATTGTTTTTGAGTCAATCATGCAGGATGACAAGAATGACATATTACCATCCATTGGTTTGCTTCTTGAGACGTACTTTTAATTTATATACTTTTGATCATGACCAATCTTTCGACATTCCTGTCAGAAGTAGGAAGTTAATAAGTAGATAGTGAAAGTGCGTATGACAGTGAATGTAAGATACAGGGAACTTCCATAATTTTGTGATGATTGTACATTGATAAATAACATTGGAGTAAAAAAAGTAAATCAACATGTTCAAAGCAGTTTTTTTGCTCATAACAAATTGAAAATTTAAAAAATCCTTCTGCAGTGTACATGATTTGAAAACGCATCAGTCACCAGTCACAAAAAAACATCGGCGCGGGACAATAAGACCCTTATGAAGGGTATTCTACTCAACAGGAATTCGAGGATCTTGAACATCTTCATGTCGTTCTTGCAAAGAACACTCTTATTATTCCGAAAGTTTTATTATCGTAAATATTTCGACATTTGTATCAGAACTAGGAAGAAAATGAGAAGTGATTCACATGAGCATTTTCATGAGTGAAAGTCAAAATAAATTTACAATGCCATCTTTCATTATTTTCTCAGAATAAGCAGATAAAGATTTTTAAGGTGCAAGCTCAAAATGTTTTCACCTACAGGTTGTACTAAGCCAAAATACATCATTTACTTTGCGATACTTCAACTGAATTGGAAATCTGCTATGTATGCTGACGTTAACATCCTCGCTCATTTGTAATAACGCATTGTTATTGGTTTTAGCGAAATATTTTGTGTGCAATTACTGAAGTGAAATGTAAGAAATCAAGTGCATTTATTGGATGGAACTGCTCACCAAATGTTTATTGTGGTTCTTGTTCTCAAAAACAATAAGATACTTACTCAGGTTTAACTCTGGAGCAGTAATTAGATGACCAGGAAGACATTTGTGTGGTTGGGTGTGCCGTGTTCAGTGAGCATTTTTTTTCAATTACAACTATATTTTAAGAATATAGGAAGGGATTAATAATCGTGTGTTAATGATCTTAATTAAAGTCATATTTTCTTTTAAAAATTACGAGAATTCCTTTGTGCAACAATAATTTGGAGATCTCGGTATTTGACTAGGGTGGACAAAGTTAAAAATCACATGACACCAGGTTATAGTCCAAAAGGTTTATTTATAAGCACTAGCTTTAAAGGCTATGTCTCTGCATCAGGTGATCTGGTCTCTTAGGAGAGACTCTACTAGAGATACACAAGTGCCTTTCATTATCGTCCCAACAAGGAAGGTTGGGATTATAATCAATTGGGATTACTCAAATGAAAACTAATCAGTGTTCATTCCGATAATTGGGTTTGGAATTAATTAGACTTTTTCTGTGTAATGGACTGCGAATGAAATAGTAATTCACTATAATAATGGTACTAAGCACACATGCTCTTACTTACAAATTAATATCAGAATAATGGGAAGAAAGATAAATCGACATATCATGAGTTTATTGTAAAATCATAAAAAATACAACTGCTAAATACGTTTAAAGCAGTTTTTCTTATAAAGAAATAGATAATGAGAATGTTTAGCAGTCGGACGGAATCGGAAGAAAAGGTCATTCACTGTGACTATTCAGCTGCAGACATCTTCTCTTCCTTCCACAAATATATAACTTGCAACAATTCCAAATGTACTCTGATTGATACAGGAAAGAGCAAACACCTGTAAATTCTATTTTTTTGTTTACAAAAAGGTCACAAATTTAAATAATCTTACTGTGATCAGAATTACAATAAATCTTTGTTTTGAAGAAAAATATAATCAAATCTAATCAAAATATACATCGATATTCACAATACTTGGCAGAGTGAACACTGCAATATCTTTCCATCAGTTGATGTACTGAGCCATATTTCCACTTTTCTATCCCTTTCTGGATTGATCAATGGTTAGATATTAGCAATAACTAAATTATTAATATGCCGTCAGTGAACTGAATATTAATGAGAAACTTCACATTGCTGTTTGAACGAGCAATGAGTCGAAATAAACAGTAATTATTGGTGAAAGGTCATTAGATATCTCTTAATAGATGAGGCTGTGATTACTTTGATTGTTGAAATGAGTAGTATTCCAATATTTCCAATGAGCATTGGATGGAAAATTGATGCTTTTTAGTGTAGAGCTGAATTTTTAAAAATTGTAGTATTGGCAGTAATAATCAATGGATTAAATTATGATGTGCATCACACCTTACTGAATATTTTCAAGTTTTCTAACAGGTTTCTAGTCCAATCTTCAATTTTAAAAGGGTAATTTTTGCTCAGCACATCAGTAACTGGAAACATTTTCAACACATCTCCAAAGTTATTAATCTTATAATAAAAAAAAATCAAAAAATTACCTCTGTAAATGTCATTGACTCTATCTTTAGATTATAGTCAAATTCGTTCTCTACTTATTTTCTTCCTATTTCTGACACCAGTGGCTAAATATTGATTAGATTAAATGTCATATGAGTGAGGTATTAGATTTCTCTGAAAGATCTGTGCAGCACAGGAATGGGTCCTTTGGCCCGTAACGTTGTGCTGAACATAATGCAAAAGAAACTCATCCCTTCTGCCTATCCTTGATCCATATCCATCCAAATTATCTAAATGAACATTAAATAGCCTTAATGTATCTGCCTCCACCACCAACCCCTGAAGTTCGTTCCAGACACCTACCACTCCCTGTGTAAAAAGTAAATGCGCCTCACATGCCCCTTGAACTTTCCCCCACAACCTTAAATGCCTGCCTCATAGTTTTGACGTTTCAACTCTGGGGAGAAACTTCCTGACTGACAACCCTACCTATGTATCTCATGATTGTATAGACTTCAATCAATTCTTCCCCTCAGCCACTGCCACTCCACAAAAAAGCAGCCTCTCCAAATCCAGGCAGCATCCTGGTAAATGCCCTCTGTGCCATCTCCAAAGACTCCATACCCTTCCTGAAATGTGGCGAACAGAAGTGAATACAATACTTTAAGTATGCCTTAACCAAAGTCTTACAAAGTTGCAAAATGATACCCTGACTCTTGTAACCAGTTCCCTGACTAATAAAGGCCAGCATGCCATTCGCCTTCCTTACCACCCTATCTACTTGCATGGACACTTTCAGGGAGCCATGGTCTTGAACGCCAACATCCCTTTGAACAACAAAGCTGTTCAGGGTCCTGCCATTAACTATCTACTTTTCCTTAATATTTGAGCTCCCACAATGTGACACCTCACACTTGTATGGATTAAGCTTTACCTTTAATTTCTCTGCCCATAGCTGCAGTTTATCTTTTTCCTGCTGCATTCTTTGACAATCTTCTACATTATTCACAACTGCACTGAACTTTGTATCATCGGCAAGCTTATTAACTCACCCAATTAGGTTTTAATTCATGTCACTTCTATATATTTGTATCGTATCCAGAAGGGTTCCAGTACAGATCCCTGTGGAAAAAAGACAGTAAATGAGGGAAATTTCTTGCATAACTGTGTTTTTTCAATGACAAAACAATTCTGATGAATAATCTCTGAAGTTGTGAATTTTGTTTTAAATTAACCCAATATTTTAATTTTCAGTTTACTGATCTTAATGAATATCCAGTACAAACTGCTTTGAATAGATTGAATCATTTTAAGTGTTGAGTTCTAACATTAATTATTATTTGATTGTCATTTCAATTCTCACACCATCATCTCCTTTAGTGGGAGACTGTGTATTGAGTCGGAAGAGATAGGAGAGGTCTTGAACAAGTACTTCTCTTCAGTATTTACGAACGAGAGGGACCGTATTGTTGAAGAGGAGAGTGTGAAACGGACTGTTAAGCTAGAAGAGATACTTGTTAGGAAGGAAGATGTGTTGGAGATTTTGAACAACTTGAGGATAGACAAGTCACCAGGGCCTGACGGGATATATCCTAGAATTATGTGGGAAGCAAGAGAGGAAATTGCAGTACCGTTGGCAATGATCTTCTCGTCTTCACTGGCAAAGGGGTTGGTACCAGGGGACTGGAGAGTAGCGAATGTTGTGCCCCTGTTCAAAAAAGGGAATAGGGATAACCCCGGGAATTACAGGCCAGTTAGTCTTACTTCTGTGGTAGGCAAAGTAATGGAAAGGGTACTGAGGGATAGGATTTATGAGTATCTGGAAAGACACTGCTTGATTAGGGACAGCCAGCACGGATTTGTGAAGGGTCGGTCTTGCCTTACAAGTCTTATTGAATTCTTCGAGGAGGTGACCAAGCATGTGGATGAGGGTAGAGCAGTGGATGTAGTGTACATGGATTTTAGTAAGGCATTTGATAAGGTTCCCCATGGTAGGCTTATGCGGAAAGTCAGGAGGCATGGGATAGAGGGAAATTTGGCCAATTGGATAGAAAATTGGCTAACCGGTCGAAGTCAGAGAGTGGTGGTAGATGGTAAATATTCAGCCTGGAGCCTGGTTACAAGTGGAGTTCCACAGGGATCAGTTCTGGGTCCTCTGCTGTTTGTAATTTTTATTAATGACTTAGATGAGGGAGTCGAAGGGTGGGTCAGTAAATTTGCAGATGATACGAAGATAGGTGGAGTTGTGGACAGTGAGGAGGGCATTTGTCGTTTGCAAAGGGACTTAGATATGTTGCAGAGCTGGGCTGAGGAGTGGCAGATGGAGTTCAACCCTGCCAAGTGTGAGGTTGTCTATTTTGGAAGAACAAATAAGAATGCGGAATACAGGGTTAATGGTAGGGTTCTTAGTCAGGTGGAGGAACAGAGGGATCTTGGGGTCTATGTACATATATCTTAGAAAGTTGCCACTCAGGTGGATAGAGTTTGTAAGAAGGCCTATGGAGTATTATCGTTCATTAGCAGAGGGATTGAATTCAAGAGTCGTGAAGTGATGTTGCAGCTGTACAGGACTTTGGTTAGGCCACAGTTGGAGTACTGTGTGCAGTTCTGGTCGCCTCACTTTAGGAAAGATGTGGAAGCTTTGGAGAGGGTGCAGAGGAGATTTACCAGGATGTTGCCTGGAATGGAGAATAGGTCGTATGAGAATAGGTTGAGAGTTCTCGGCCTTTTCTCGTTGGAACGGCGAAGGATGAGGGGTGACTTGATAGAGGTTTATAAGATGATCAGAGGAATAGATAGAGTAGACAGTCAGAAACTGACAAACAATATTGCACTCTACAATCTCTTAATCTTAGCAAAATAATTTTCAGTGTGGAAGCTTAGTTAGATTGAATTGGCTGTGAGCAAAAATACATTCTGTGGAAGGGTCACTGGATCCAAAGTATTAACACTGAATGCTTCCCACAGATGCTGCCAGACCTGCTGAGTTGGTTTCCAGCAATTACTGATTTTGTTTCTGAGTTCCAGCATCCACAGTTTTTTGTGTTGTTGTACTGATTGTATTTCACTTCAATGCTAACATTTCTATATTTCTGATTATTACAAAAGAGCTAACTATTTTTCACATTAAACATTATTTTAATTCCACGTGTTTCTTGTGTACACAAACCTGAATTAACAAATGTTTGATCTATTCTTTTACAATAAATCTTGAATTCTTAGAAATCACAATTTTGTGAAACTGAGGAAAGTTGTCTTTTGCTGAGTAGTCACGTTGAATGGCGAATGCTTTATTTCCAATTCATGTGCGTTACAGAGCAGGTCAATGTTAATTTATGTATATGAATAACTGCTTCAAACATATTGAATTATTTGATCATCATGAGAATTATATTTATTTAAGATCATTGTCACTTCGTTCCATCATTATTAGAAATTAGGAATTCTTTTTATCCATTATACACTGGAAGTGTCTAATATAATCCTAGTCCAATTATCACGATAAATATCTGAGCAGTTTTCCCTGTGAGTAACCACAGTAAGTATGTGATTATAGTCCTGCTCTTCCTGCATGGGAACATTATGGAGGGCTCTGGTAATGTCTGAACTAATAGACCATGAGGCAGGCGTTCAATTCCTACCTTAAACAGAGATGTGTCAAAGCACCTCAGAGTTGATTAGAAAATATCTAAGTGTCAATTGAATTACTTTTCAATCCAACATTTTCTCAACTTGTATCTGTTGTTGATTATAATGGTCACAATATCTTGAATGTATTTCCTTCAGGTCACTGATTAAAGTATGAATGTTATTAAGGTGAGGGGGAAAGTTTTAAAAGGGATCTGAGGGGCAACACTTCACAACATCTGTTTGGCATATTGAGATGAGATGTGAGAGGAAAGGCAGCGGCTGGTACAATTACAACATCTAAAAGACTTTCGGACAGTTACATGGATAGAAAACATCCAGAGGGATATGGGACAAACACAGGAAAATGGGACTAGTTTAGTTTCGGAAACCTGGTCGGAATGCCAAGTTGGGCTGAATGGCCTGTTTCCGTGCTGTATCAGTCTAACTTTCTACAATTCAAACTTGACTGCGATAGGTAAAGGAAAGCAAAAACGGGTATTAATTCTATTTTGTGTCCATGAAAAAGTGACATGAATTTTAAATAATTGTGTCACATGAAATAGTTCACTCTTATTGTGATTAGAAATACAATGAATGCGAGCATTAAAGTGAAATATAATTGAATTAATTCAACTGTGTTTCCATGGTTAAAATAAAAATTGATTTTCACAATGATTGAGAGTTTGGACACTGCAATATATTCACATCAGTTCACGTACTGAGCTATTATTGCACATTTATACCCCTTACTGAACTGAACAATAGTTACATATTAGCAACACATAGATTTTTGAAAATATATCAGTGCACTTCAAAGAAGGAGATATTTAATGTTGCTATGTGACTGTGCAATGTGTAGACATGAACAGCAATCATTACATTGAAAAGTAATTACAGTTCTCTGAACTTATAAGGCTGAGATTACTGTGATTATTCAAACGAGCAAAAGTCAGTTTTCAAAGCATGTTGGGTGCAAAATCATTGGTTCCATTGTGGGATACTTGACCTGAAAACAATAGTATTGTTACAATGGATTAAATGAAACAATGGATTAAATTAAAATATGGATCTGACTATACATGTTAGAAAAACAAACAAATTATTCTGTATTTATTATAAGGATAATGAATTCATAATAAATGTTGTAATCAGAACAAATAAGTTGACTCAAAATTTTAAAAGCACTTTGCTCTGATGTTGATTAGACATCAGTAAGATCGGTAAACTGAAGACTAAAATCTAACAGCTGGATTGATGGATTGAGGACAATTAATGAGCCATTCAGTAATTATTGAAAAGAAATGACTTTTGCTCAAAATGCAGACAATACAGAAGTAATGTATTTCATTCAATTAGTTTACATGTAGAAACATATGTTTTTAAATTATTTAATGTTATCCTGATTGATGTTCAAACGTTTGTGTCTGAATTTGGAAGAAAATAAGGAGATAACGAAAGTTAATATCAGAGTGACTACAAGATACAGTCCATGACATTTGATAGAAAAAGGAATTTGCATAATTTTGTAATTATTGAACATTGTTAACAAATTAACTCCTCAGGTACTGAAGCAGTCCAACCCCAAGAACAACAAGATCTGGACAATATCCAGGTTTGGGCTGACAAGGGGCAAGTAACATACATCCCACACAAATGCAGGCTGCGACCATCACGGATAAGAAATGACCTAACCACCATCACTTGACATTCAATCCTGTTACCATCACTGAACACCCACTATCAACATTATCCTGGGGATAATCATTGATCAGAAACTGAATTGGTCTCACCAAACAAACACAGTGGCTACAAGAGTAATTCAACTCCTGGCTCCGGAAAGCCTGCCCAACAGCTACCAGGCACAAGTCAGGAGTGTGATGGAATACTCCCCACTTGCCTGGATTAGTGCCGCCCTAACAACACTCAAGGAACCCATGGCCACTTCCACCTCGAAGGACAAAGGCAGCAGCTAGATGGAAATACAACTACCTTCAAGTTCCCCTCCAAGGTACTAACCCACCCTGACTTGGGAATATATTGCCATTCCTTCACTGTTGGTGGGTGAATGTCCTGGAAATCCCCACGCCAATGGTATTGTGGGTCAACCCACAGCAGGTAGACTGCAGCGGTTCAAGAAGACAGCTCAATACCAATTTCTCAAGGGTAACTAGGGACAGGCAATAAATGCTGGGCCCAGCCAGTGACTACCAAATTACATCAAATAAATATTAAAATAATGTCTGCAAGATCAAAACAGCTCCAACGCTGTCCTAGCTGCAATCTCTGCCTCTTCTTATTGACAATGATAAAAGGTTATCTTGCTCAACTTTCTCATCAGTACAGTATTCACCCCAGCACTCTCTTATACCAACCAGCAGCATTTCCATCACCAGCAGCAACTCCAGCAGCAGTTTAAAATATTTTGTCAGTAACTTTTCATTAACTGGTTACTTCAATTACAATGCAATCTCTACAAACAGACCAAGTACCTTTTAGGCAACAACAAATTTTCTAACAACTTTTCTTGATCTCTCTCTGCCATTCTTTTTGGTTATATGAGGTCGGGAGGGATGGGATCACCACAGTGATGTAAGATATATGTAACACAGTGAGACAGGAAAGCTAGTATGGCTCACGTTGACTCTTAGAGCCCACACAGTGGAACAACACATTCACTGCATAATAAACACAACACAACATTTCAACCCGGCGTGACAGTAATAAAATGTGGATCGGTTGGACAGGCTGGGTTTGTTTCAGCCGGAGTTTGGGAGAGTGAGGGGTGACATGACTGAAGTGTCTAAGATCCTGAATGGTTTGTTAAGGAGGACGTGTAAAGGATGTTTCCTCTTGTCGGTCATACGTGAACTCGAGAGAACTAATTTAAAATTAGATTCACCCTTTCAGGACAGAGATGAGGAGATTTATTTCCTCTCAGAGGGCTGTGCAACTTTGGAACTCTCTGCCCCAGAAGGTGAGCTCAATGAATAAATTTAAGACACAGGTTGATAGGTTCTTGTTAAGGGACTTTGGGGGAAGATGGAACACAAATCACAAACAGATCAGGCCTGGCCTTACTGATTGAAGGAGTGGACTTGAGGGGCTGAAACTTCTTCTTCTGCTTCTTTCTCACATGACACCGGACTAAGAGCTTTGTTGAAAATTCATTCACTGGATGTAGGTGCCACTGGTTATGGGCAGCATTTATTAGCCAGAGGGCAGGTAAGAGTCAACCACATTGCTGTGGGTCAGGGGTCACATGTAGACTAGATCAGGTAAAGATGGCAGCTTCCTTCCCTAAAGGACATCAGTGACCGAGATGAGTTTTTCCTGACAATCGAGAATAATTTCATTAATAGACTCATAATTCTAGATGATTATTGAATTCAAACTGCTGAAACTGACTGACCATGTGGCTGGCAGTGAATCCAACACAAGTGTTTGGAAACATTGCTCAGAGTCTGGCTCTGGAACATTCAACACAACCAGGAAATGGAAAGTGAATAATTAGCTGAAAACAAAGCCACTGCTCTGGTAGAGTCAAAATCATTCAATGTTCAGTTACTGAACATTACTGACTCACAGAATATTCTAACCTGCAGAATCACAGTAAAAGGGAAAGGTAAACAACATTCTTGGCAAAGACATACTGAACCAACTGCTTGTATAAAAACAGCTCAGCACAAAGGGGCCGAAAACTCCACAAACTGACAAATCAGATTTGTTGATAGAGATTGGAAATCTTTAGAATAAACCCTGCCCTGCTGATGGTGTGTGCTAGAAACCATTCTCAGAGTGATCTGCCACTTATTTCCCCTCACAAAAGGAGGTGTGTTGCTCACTTACAGACAAAGGAAACCTGATCAGGGACTCGCAGGTTAATTAAGCTATTAGTGACAGTCCACTGCACACAACAAGAGCTCAGACCATAACAGATTCTAGTGAAACCAACAATGCAATGAAAAAGGTGAATTGGTCTTTATAATCATGCAGCCTCTCTCAATCAAATAATCCCAGTCAACTTCTTAACATTTTAAAACTATTAATATCAATGAATATATATTTATTTCCATTCCTCATTTCCTCCCAAAAATGTATCTGATTATTCTCTTCAAAATATAATTTAAATGGTGTATTCCAAATCACAATTCATTTTCAATTATTCTTAGTGCTAAACAAATGCAAACTAAAAGAGTTTTCGTGTCAATAATGACACTGGAAATTTTGTTATGTAGTTAAACCATATTTCCAAATATTGTTTTGGTTCATTATTGCAGTGAAGCTAAAATTAAAGTCTATTTATTTTCTCTGATATCCTTCCATTACTTTATTCCTAAAAACAATGCCCATGGTGTAATAGGTGACAAACATTAAATAAAATTTAATTTTCATTGTAAACTTGTACAAATAATCACATATTATTCAGTTCATTCATTGTCATTGACAATCAGTTATTTTCATTGTATGATCACGTTAAATTCACTTAAATAATCATAGTAGAATTTTCACCTCTATAGATATGTAAAGTGAATATCAAATTATTAATATTTCAAGTAAAACCAAATTTACATTTTGTTCTGTTTTATTCCAGGAATGACGGAATGTGTTACATTATTATGGGAAACAGGAACAAGTGAAGGTGGTGGCTCTCAGACGTGAGGCCTTAAAGCCAAAGGGCCAGGTGGTAGTTCCAGTGGGGGGAGGTACCTAGTGCCCCGCTCTCCTCAGAAGGCACTGAGGATGGTGACACTGACTGGAACGGGTTAGATGGTGAAGCACCCACGTATGGACAGAGGGACGGCAATGGGTGGGATGACCCACCACCCTATAAGGCCCAGAAGGCCGTGTCAATGGCTCCGCTGTGCATCAAAGCTCAAACTTGGACAGTAGGGAGCAACAAAGGGAACTGACAGAAACGAAACCTGAACTGTTCACCCACTGAATAACAGATGTTGGTGAATGAACACCCAGCCTGATAGAGAAATGGTAATAGTGGGCCTTATTGGGACAATATGGATGAATTAGTAGAGGTACACAGTCTCACCGAAGATGATGTACGGACCCTCCCTCGGCCCAAGATGCCCTGAAGTGTACAGCAGACACTGTACCTGCAATGAGAGGATGGGGTGTGAGACGGATCCCCACAGAGTCCAGCTGATCAGTGGCCTTTTCAGATATTACAGGGACACACTGGGGAGGGGACAGGCTGAATGGGCTAAAATAACCTTGGTGACTCAGGGAACCAAGGGTAATATCGAGGATCATACAGAAAGGAAGCCTGAGGTGTGTAACAACCACGGGGGATTACCAAAACCTAACATGTGATGATGAAATCGGTTTGATGCATTTAAAAGATGACATGGGACCCTATTTAACTGTCATTATAAACATGGGACTCCCAGTGGGAGATAATTCTAACCACATTCTGAATTGGACCATGAGAGCTGAGGCAAACACAGAAACACAGGGGAATAGCTGCAGTACAGGGAGGGTAATCAGACCCAAAATGTTACAAGGGAAGTAGGAAAGGGCACATAGACAAGGAACATAGGCACAGACAGGGAGATTGTTAATATTGTTAGTGGCCTGTGTTCATGTAGGTATATGCATAGTCCATGAATATTCATTGAGGTGCGGTTAAGGGGCCAGCACTTGCATGATTCGAACACCAGAGCATCTTAGTCAGTTACCGATAAGGATTTACCCCTCCCCCCCTCAATTACTAAAATGAGAGCAGTCGGAGAGGGAACCTAGGAAGCTGGATGAAGCAAACCTGCCCCGATGTAGACCGGGAGTATGACAAAATGTATTCAGATATGGGGGTGTGACACTCAAGAAGGGACCATTCTGGGAGTTGCTCCTATTTATTCTAAAATGGCAACTATTGACATCAACACCCGAATTTAAACATGGGGATGCTCCGGGCAGGATTGGGACAGAAAGAAAAGGAGAGGCAACCTCTCCGGAGTAGCTACATTGCAGGGAGACTGAGACAGTCAGAGAATCTGGTGGGTTATAGCTCAGACCCTCTCAGCGGTGTCCGTAACTCAAACAGGAAAGTGGGTTGTTATCTATCGACTCTGTAGAGGTCGAGGGCCCTCTCACTCCCCACACAAACGGGATCTCATCAAAGCTGGGGCTGAAGACGCAGTAATTGTGACAGTGATAGATTGACATCAGCTGGAAATAGTCTGGGTCCACACCTGTGGACATTGAATGGCAGATGAAAGTGGTGTTTACTGACCGAGGAGAACAGTCCACCAGGATACTATTACCTCAGGGATCCCGCAATATTCCAGTATATCCCACCGATGTGTGTTTGATGGATTTCGTCACACTGATCTAACCACAACACCTTATCACCTGAAGCTGTGAGAAAGAACATATCCAGATATTAGACAGAGTATTGGATCAGGTTAGCCAGGCCAGGCTTAAAATTAACACACAGAGAGTGAAACTGGGGAGGTAGGGAGAGACGGAACTGGGACATCATATTGGGGAGATCAAATCAGGAAGGGAGAGGGAACAGTCCCAGCGGGAACAAAAACTATGATTATAATATTATCTACCCACACACCGTAAAGGGATCAGGCAAACTTTAGGATTGTTTAATTATTGTGGGAATTTTGTGAGGAATTATCCAGAAATACAGAACCATCACTGGACATTAACCAGTGGTGAGGGAGGCAAAATGTACACTGACAGTCTGCATGCCTTTGGTATAGTTCATGACTGGGCTGGGTGAAGGTATATCACCCTGTTTGGGGCCATATTGAGCATGAAGAACAAGTCAGAGAGTTAGTGCAAGCAGCTAACTTTCCCAGTGAAGCAGCAATAATGAAGATTAGAGCTCACAGGAAAGTAGAAACCCCACAACAACGGGGTAGTTGGTGAGCATGGGTGAGCATACTTACTGAAACAGTGCAGACATTTGAGGAGGATGCAGTGGCAGTACCTACAGAAGCGAGAAAAGAAAGTTTAAAGACATTTCCAGAAACAGTCCCATAGCAGGAGAAACAGGAATGGGAAAAGGGTGGGGCAGTAATAGGACATAGGATGATCCAGCAGTGCCACTGTATAAGACAAACATTATGAAAAACATATCATAGGCTGGCCCATATTGAGCAGGATAAAATGCAATATCGGATGATCATCTACAGGGGTGTTCTGGAACAAGAAGGTTTTGTCGAAGGGGTGTAGTCTATACACAGTGTGAGCAAGGGAAAACAATCAGGATAAAATGGAGACAGCCGCAGGGACCCAGGGGCTTACGGGAACAATTACAGATGGATTTTACACACACCCCCATCCCAATCCCAGGGAAGGAAATCCTGCTGGGTCTTAATAAACAGGTTTACTCAGTGGGTGGAAGCATTCCCCTGCAGATTCTGACCAAGGTACACATGTTCCAGTAAACGAAGTTAAGCAGCTCTGTGGCTTGTTTGGTACTGAGCAGAAATCCCATCTCACATCTCACCCCCAGAGCTCAAGGACAGTGGAAAGAATGAAGAAGACACTGAAAGCTAGTCTGACTAAGGCCCTGACAGAGACAGGCCGGGATGGGTTAGGGTACTCCCCACAATCCTCATGAAACTGACGTCAACCCCAGCAAAGGGAACTGAGCAATCCCCCTTTGAATTTGGACTATGCAGCTGCCAGAGGGTATGGTAGTGGGAGGGCAGGAGATGTACAATGGCAGGATAGGGTGAAACAATTTGTGAAAGAACTGACAAAGCAACTGCATGAGCTGAGAGGGGAAGTTGCAGACGGACAGAGAATCAGAGACTGGGAAAGGGAGCTCATAAACATCCGAGCTGACATCCCGAACCCAGGAGATCGGGTCAGGGGGGGAAATATTAGTGGAATGTATGAAAGAAACACATCCAAATGCTGGACTTGGCTGGGGGAGCCACAGAATTCCAGAGAGGGAACTCTTCCATCCTGCATTAGTAAGGAGCTCTGAATAAACATTGGTCGTGCTGCTCAGCACAGAACTCAAGGCTCCTCTTTGATATTTCTCCCAGTAACAGTTGTGCAGAAGTATGTTGGTGGCTGGAGGTCTGTGACCAGTGCCTCTGTTCCACAAGGGTCAGAGCTGGGACATCTGTTGTTTGTAATACATATAAATGATTAGCCTGAAAATGTAAACGACGTAATTAGCAAGTTTGTAGATGGCACAAAGTGAAGAAGTTGTGAATCGTGAAGTATGTTGTCAAAGGAAACATCAAGGATGAGATCAGTTGGAAGGTTATGCGGAGAAATTGCAGATAGATTTTAATTCAGACAAGTGTGACGTGATGCGTTTTGGGAGGCTCATTGTAAGAGGAATTTATACGCTAAAAGGAAGTGCCCTGAGCAGCATTGATATACAGAGGGATCTTCAGGTGCAAGTTCACAGCTCCCTGAATGTGGTGAAGGAGGTGGATGGCAGGCTTGCCTTCTTCTGTCAGGGGAGTGAATATAAAACTGTCATGAGGCCACCTTTGGGGGATTGTGGGCTGTGTTGGGCACCGCATTATAAGGAGGATGTGGAGGCTTTGGAGAGGGTGGGAATGGGTTTACCGGGATGTTGCCTGGATTGGGAGAGTTTGGAAAATCTTGGATTGTTGTCTTTGGAAAGTCAGTGGCTGTGGAGTGATCGAGAGGCACAGACAGAGTGAATAATCGGAATCTTTTTCCAAGTGGAAATGACCAATTCCACAGGCCATAGATTTAAGGGGAGAGGGGGCAAGTTTAAAGGAAATGAAAACCGAAAGAACAGCAGATGTTGTAAACCAGAAAGAAAAACAGAAGTTTCCGAAAAACCTCAGCAGTTCCAGCATCTGTGAAGAGAAATTAGTTAACATTTCTGAGGAAGGGGGACTGGACCCGAAACATGAACTGATTTTTCTTCACAGATGCTGCATGACCTGCTGAGCACTTCCAACAACATCTGTGCAAGTTTAAAGGGAGTTGTGTCAGACAAGTTTCTTATGCAGGAGGTGGTCAGTGACTAGAATGTACTTGCCTGAGAGATGGTAAAAGCAGAAACAATCACAATGTTTAAGAGGCATTTGGACAGACAGATAAGCAGGCATGGGCTGGCAGGGATATGGATCATATACAGGCAGATGGAATCAGATTGGAATGGCATCATGATCCACACAGACATGGTGGGCTGATTATTCCAGTGCTGTACTGTTCTGTTTTCCAGGGGGGTGGGGGTGGGTGTGGGGGGAAGAATGTGTGGAGTAAGAGATAATATTTTGAGTATAATATGTCTCTTCTTTAGAACACACAGTAAGTTGATGCATTTTGAGAGACGCAATGTAGAAAGGGAATATATATTTGAATGGCACAAACACAGAGAGCAGGACAGCAGGAATGGGGGACAATGTGTACAAATCCTTAAAGGAGAGAGAACATAACGTGTTTTGAGTAAACGTATAGGATGCTGGGCTTCATTAACAGAGGGAATGATAACATACTCATGGAAAAGAATCTGACCATTGACAAAGTTCTAGTTAGGACACAGTCAATGCATCCAATTGTGGTCACCAGATTCCTGGTCAGGATGAGGAAGTTAAAATACCACAGAGGGGCCTGTTCCATACTTTGCTTCTCTTTCAGGATGCATTGGTGACTCAAGGGTTAAACATTCTTCTGCCAAAGGTTTTCCTGCCGTATTGTAAGAGTACAAGGCCTGCACTCTCCCAATACAGACTGAACACCTCAGTAGGGGTGAGGCAGACCGTATCTTCGAAATAGAACCTCTTGGAGCCACACATGTGGATTCCACCATAACCCCAGATAGAGCAATTTGCCCTTTCCAGACAAGACTGAGAGCCCTGGGCACAACCCTGTTAAACTGCCTCCCGCTCCAATTCTCTTACCGCCCCTCCATATTAGCATAGGTAAGTGAATCCCCCATTTACTGAAGGAAGAACCCTTCTGCCTTAATCTCTTCCCATCAACACATAATCATGAACAATACGATAATCAGTTTCTGTAATCCATCACACATTATCACAGGACACTGGCATTCATCAAGCTTTGTAAATTCATAATTACCAGCTTTAAACTATGTAATTGCAATCGCCCATGTGACTGATATGACTTTGTCTAATTCTTATTAAATATACTGTCCCTGTGGGTAAGGCAGAGATTCGTGAAGAAGAATCTGTACAAGTAGACACTCAGCTACTTTAGAGATGCTTTGAAATTCTTTCCAGCTGTCCGATAATAAAGCTACTGCTGTTGTACAGAAAACTTGTGTCTGGATTTGTGGAACAAAACAGACATGAACAAGGAAGGATATGAGTGATCTTCAGGGTGTGGAGTACAGACTTACTGGAGTGGTTCACTGATGAAGAAAATACAGTCACTGGATTGATTTGAAGAGATTGCTACTTTCTTTGAAATAAACAAATTGAATACATTTTTGATAAAGCTGTATAAGATTATAACAGACCTAGATATAGCAGACAAAAATATCTGTATTTGATAGGTGATGGCACAAGAATTAAGACCAGAGGTGAGGTTTTGAGACAGTGGGAGATGAGTAAGTGTTTCTGCTGACTGTATTGGCTGGAAATATGCAGAACATGCTGCCTATTATGGTGGTGCAAGTAGAGAAGATCAATGATTGATAAAAACAATTAGATCAGTTCTGAGGGAAATAAACTTGCAGAGTTTGGGGTACGTCGGGGGAATGAGAATATTGGATTCTGCTACAGAGAGCCAGTTTGGATTTGACGGGCCTCTTTCTGTGCTATAATGCATTTTATTTGGACTTGCTTAACTTGCTCTGGTCATTGATTAAATTGTCATTGAGGTAAATCTGCTCAGTGTTCCTACTCAGACCAATACAGGCTGTCCCTCCACAGCAGGAGATAATGGTTACTGCTTTATACTGCGTTCTTTGGGGGGTGGGGGGGAGGGAGGGTGGGGGGGGGGGTGGTACGGGCTAACGGTGTGTGTAACAGTCTGCTAGCATTTATCTGAAATGGTAAAACGCCAGTGTAGCCACACTAGGGATCGACTCTGAAAATGTGGGGAATGTCAGAAGGGAATTCTTTACCCATTCCCACCTGGAAACTGGCCAAACCAGTCAGACCGGGGAGCTGTTCACCTGCTCTGTGTGTGTGTGTGTATGTGTGTGTGTGTGTGTGTGGCGGGGGGGAGGGGGGGGGTGGGGAGGAAGGGATTCACTCAGGCATCCATCCTGCTGAGAAACCAGTCAATTTACTGATAGCTACAGTTGAAGGAATTTTTTCTGTTTTTCACGCCAACTAATGAACAATGGTTTTGGCAGCTCATAAAGTTGTGCACATAGAGATCTTAGCTTTGGAAATGTTCACAACATTGTTGAACATGTACAGATTCACACTGGGTAGAGACTTTTGTTTTCCTTTATTCATTCACAGGATGAGGGTGTCGCTGGCCCGGCAGCATTTACTGCCCATCCCTAATTGTCCAGAGGGCAGGTAAGAGGCGACCACATTGCTGTGGGTCTGAGGTTACAATGTTGGCCAGACCAGGTAAGGATGGCAGCTTCCTTCCTGAAAGGGCATTAGTGATCCAGATGGGTTTTTCTGACAATCGATTAATGGTCATCATTAGACTCTACATTCACAAGTTTGTTTTTATTGAATTCAAATTCCCCTCATCTGCTGCAGTAGGCTTTAAACCCAGGTCTCCAGAACACTATCTGGGGTTTTAGATTAACTGTCTCACAACAATACCACTCAGCCAATACTTCCCCACATCGCTGTCCATCTGCACAGAGTGAACAGGGATTTTCTGGTTCATCAGAACTGGGTAATCACACATACGTTTGCTCAATGATTACAGGAGTTGGATGTTTGGCAATGATTGGCAATTGAAATCCATCTCCGAACCATGTATTCTGGGGTTTGTTTCTGGTGATGATTGGAAGCACCATCAGTCTTGTTATCTTTTGAGGATAAAAACAGTTTCAATTAGCTTTCTGTTAAATGCATGGCAATCAATTCTGTCTCACAACTCTCAGGCAGATTAGTTTCTCCATCTCCCCAACCTCCTCCATCCTCACCCCCAACAGTACAATAACCTCATAGAGTCTCTTTGTGACTATAAATGAGACAATCTGATCTGCTGCTTCTTTCCCAACTCCTGTGTCAAGTTGGAACTTAAACTCCCCTTACTGCAATTGTGATTCCGCATCATTGTACAGTGCTGCTCGTATTTCATGTCTTGGCCGATCAGTGTGCATGATACTGCATGTAGTATATGGGGCCAATAGTGTAAGAGTTTAGCTCTTTCCTTCCAACAACAGCAGTAGAATTGTACTCCAACAAAACTTACAGAATCACGGCCAAGCATACCCCCCAACTTACCTCTTACCATCAAACCAGAGTATCAATGCTTATTCAACTGAGAGAATTCAGGAGGGCATGTCAGTAACAGCAGCACGAATACCTAAAATTGAGGTGTTAACCTGATGAAGTTCCCAAAGAGGACTACTTGTGTGCCTAACAGCATAGCAGCAAGTGATAGACAGAGTGAAGTAATCCGGGAAACAACAGAACAGATCTAAGATCTGTCGTCCAACTAAATCCAGTTGTGAATGAAGTCAGAACACAGCTGGAATTCTGAGGACAGTTCTCTTCAAGATATTAACCAACAAGAATGTCAGACTGGATTAATTATCATAAACCTCAAGTCTGTTTGATATTCATATATTTACAATCAGTGTTCAATTCACCAAATGTAGCTGAAGGTAAAGATAATCTTCAAGTGATTGTAACAGTGGAGACATCTTAAGACTTCATCAGCAAATTAAAGCCTGTTGTGTTTCGATAGTAATATTTTTAAAGAGATTTTAAAAAGTAAGGTGACTTGTGTATAATGGAAGAAGTTGATTGGTGGGTAGCTGATAATGTTGTTTTAATCTAAACTTAATTTAGGATTAGTTAACAAATAAACACATGGTAGGGAATTCCAGCCCCATGGAGTGCACATCCAATTCCATATGGGAAAACCAGGACACTTCTTGTGTGAGCGACAACCACAAGAACACGGAGGTGACATGGGAAATGTCAGGTACACTCGTTTGACTGCGGTTAAAGTACTGCACACACTTCTGATCCCCTTATTCCAGGGTTGATGTGATCACATCAGAGAGGGTACAGAGGAGATTGATCAGAATGTTTCTACAATTGGAAAATGTCTGCTCTGAGGAAAGGTCGGATAGGCTGGGGATGATTTCCGAGGAGGATGAGCTGAGATTTAATTGAAGTGATAAAATGCTGAGGAATCCAGATCGAGTGGATAGGAAGGAGCTATTCATTAACTGAGAGGTCAAAAACTGGAGGATTTAGATTGAAACTAATTCCCAGAAAGAAGGGGAGGGGAGAATTCATTTCACTCGGAGATGGTGGGGAGCAGGAACTCATTGATGTGTGGCAGAGGCAGTAACCAACATCACATTAGAATAAAAGGACATGGATGTAACTGAGATGCAGGGCTGCGGACTAAAGTCCGCAGAATGGGATCATTGTGATTTATTTGACATTTCTCCAGAATATTAAACTCAAGTCCAATTTGAGAATTTATGAACATCACCCAACCTGAATTCCAAATGTTAGAATAAATTTATCAGAAAGTTACAGCACAGATCGAGGCCACTTGGCCTATCCTGCGCGTGTTGGCTGTAATAGAATGACCTAGGCTTAACAGTGTTCTGTACTCACCAATGAGAGCAACAATTTCAGACTGCATACTCTGTTTTGTCAATGTATTTCTTTGACAGCTGCTCACCTTGTTTCCTGGTTTATTTCCCAGCCCTAACTCCATTCCCCATGGCCTTGAGGGACTACCATTTCTGCAATTTAATCTCTTCTGCCTTCCCCCGTGTTACAGACTGTCTTTTTGTCCTTGTCCCACCCCCACCTTGCTCACAACTCATTAGATTTCTGATGGCTCCCAGATCTCTGTGACTTCACTGCGCCCCCTGGGTTAGTGGCACGAGTTTTGAAATCTCTTCCTCATGAGATAATTGGAAATCTTCCTGGCTGCAGTTTCCCCCAGATTTTATTTTGTAAAAAAAGAGGATTTGCGTCAGAGTCAAGTATTTGTGAGCCTTCATTCACAATCCTGAGCACTTAAGACATAATATGTGACCCTCCCACAGATGTGCAGGTTTGATGGATTGGCCGTGTTAACATGACCTGTAGTGTGTCGGTTAGGTGGGTTGGGTTAGCCATGGTAAATGTGTGGTTATGGAGGTAGGGTGGGACAGCAGGCCATTGCAGACACGATGGACCGAATAGTCTCTTTGTGCGCCTAAGTGATTCTGTAATTCTAACTACTTGCGATTGTTGTCACATTGTCCTAATTCCAGGTTCATTCACCTCAGGTACATATGCTGCCTTTTGTGTTTCTGTGGGTGCTCACTCAATCCTTTCCTTCTGTTTTACATCAATTTCACACTGTATGTGAGGGAATGAATGTGTAATTATAAATACTCCAACCGAAACCCCTCACAAGTCAGGAACTGTTTCTGCTACAAGCATCACTCACAACAGGAAAATAAAGGGTCAGTCACAAATCTGACAGAAACACAGAGGTTATAATCACCAGGAAAGGCTTAACAGCTTAAAACTTTTAAGAAAAGAGGAGGCTGAGAGACAACCTGGTACATGCAGGAAGCTTTGTGTCTGTGTTTTCAGAGATTTGAGGTTGAAATCATTGGGTGAAGCATGTTTCATTACCCCAGGTCATCAAAGGTGCTATCTAAATGTGCACCTTTCTTTCTGCCTATCTGTCTGAGTCAACAATTAGATGGATAGGTCATTGTCTGAGTGTTTTCCCGAATCTCTGATTGTGGGGGGAGGCTGATTCAATCTCAGGTGGCAGCTGCCTCTAGTCCACCCACATGGGCAAGTTTAACAGCATGACAGGAGAATGGATTTAAACTGAGAGTTCAATGCCAGAATGAAATAGGACGAAGGAAATAAATGGGATTTTTGGATCCCACGGGATACAGACTCCAGGATTAGTCCTTATGGGCATTCCCGCAGTAACACGAGACAGCATTCCATGATGAGAGTTAAATCCGAGTGGCAGTGGAGGGAGCCACTGAACCTGAGCAGGTTTAGTTCAAACACAGGAGGCTTGTACAGTCAGTAACAGTGTGTTAGACATGGAGGTGAAGTGAGCATTGATGGGGAAATGTTACCACAAGCTGCAGATGGATAACTTTCATTGGAACAGGAGGAGGCCATTCAGCCCTTCAACCCTACTCTGCCATTCAATAGATCATGGCAGATTTGTGGCCTAAGTTGCAATGTTCAAAACTCTCCAAAATCATCAATAAACTCCTCTGCAACAGACAAGATCAATGTTCAAAAACGAAACATCTGCATATGCTGGGAAATCAGGAACAAAAACAGAAATTGCTGGAAAAAGTCAGCAGATCTGGCAGCATCTGTGGAGAGTGAACCTTTGGGTAAAGTGACCGGTCAGGTGACCATCTGCCTTTTCTGTAACACTCTCTGGAACAGGTTCTGGTGCGAGGGGAATGCGACCGTCAATAACAACTGAGAAAATAGGAGGATGTGCTCAATCAGAATAAAACACATTTTGGTCTTTCACTTTCAATTCAACTGTAAAAATTATTCATTATCATTTCAGAAAAAAAGATAATGAGCCAGAAATCAACTTTCATGTCATTGAGTCTGAGAAACTGTTAATTCTGACCTGGTACAGCCGACATGTGAATCTAGACACTGAATAACATGGTTGACTCTGAACCATCTCTTGGCAGTAAGAATGGATGACAAATGCTGCCCCAGCAAGTGATGCCATGATGCCGCGAACATACAAAACAAATCCAATTGTTGTGGTTACTTGTGATCTCGCTGGTGTAATATTTGAAGAGGATGAATGGGAAGGCTTATGGGGTAAAGGGAGAAGAATAGCATTCAGTGAGGTGATCCTTTGGACAGCTGATGAGCCAATCAGCCTCCTTTTGTGCAGTAACAATTCAGTGAATATTTCATTCTGAGCCATCTGAGGAAATATCAGGGCAGGGTTTGTAAAGAGGTCAGATTGAATGAGTGTCTCAGTGAACACAAGTGAGATACAGGTACAGAGAGGTTTTGGGATGGATTAAATTATATTTTATACATTTGCATAGTCATCATATGACAGCAGTTAAAACTGGGAGTGTAATTAAAGCAGCAAATAAAACTTAAACATTGATGCAGCTAAAGGGGATGCTGGGTAAAGATACCTTAGTTAGTGTTTATTTTATTCCAGGCACACCAGCCTAGGAGCACATCCTTTCTGTATCTATCCTCTCAAGTTCTTGAAGATCTTTGTTCATTTGAAGTGTTTCATGTTTAGATACTCCAGAGAAGACAGCTTCAAGCTCCTCAATCTCTCCTGCCAGGGCAATGCTGCTGTTAGAATTCAATTCACTGGTGCACGTTACTGGCTGCTTCATGGACTGGAACTGGCAATTGAGACTGAAAGGTTACTGTATAAAATATCTTCAATGGTATTGCCAGACGTGAGTCGTTTTAGGAAAATGACCTTGGCTTACAGGCATTGAGTGTCAGAGCACTTCCTGTTGTGGGGCATCCTGTTTAGATTCAATCCATTGATAACTATTAGAACTGACTTGCACTGGCTCCGTCAAAGTGCTCAGAGCATTATGGCTGTCATCGCAGCTGGTAACAAACTTCCCATGGGTTGAAAATCGTAAATGATAGAGTAGGTACGAGGTCTGATGGCACTGTTGGAGTATTGATGTCGTTGTTAATCACATTAACTCGGATGGAGTTGACTGAATTTAGATTGTCTCTTTCTGAATCTCAGGATGTCTCTCTAGGCAATAAGTCTCCACAAACAGCAATGTGACAATGAGCAGGGATCATCTGTTTTGATTCAAATTGGGATTATAGCACTGCTGCTTCACAGCACAGGTACAAGGTTGGAGTACAGCCTTGGTCAACGGCCTGTGTGGAGATTGCACATTCCCCTATGATTGTGTGGGCCCCCTCCAGGTACTCTGGTTTCCTCCCACAGTTCAAATATTTGTGCGTTAGGTGGATCAGTTGTGCGAAATTGTCTACAGTGTCCAGGATCGTGAAGACTCGGTGGATCAGCCATGGGAAATGCAGTGTTACAAGGATGGAGTGCTCCAGGTGGGATGCTCTTTGGATGGTTGGTGGGGTTTGATGGGCCAATGCTCTCCTGCCACACTTTTGGGATTCTATTCTATGATTGAGGATAAAGGCTACACAGCAGGGTGTCCTTGGAGAAGGAGCATGTGGTATGTATCAATGCTCTTGATACCTTTAGATAGAGGTGGCCATCGCAGGGGATACAGTGCTTCACCCCCACTGCTTCCCCCTCACCCCTAACTCTACTTTGATTTGGTCCCTTCCCACTGTGTCATTTGTAATGGTTTGCTTTACCCGCAATGGGCTTTGTTTGTAAATATTGAATTGGTTACATGGATGGTTTACTGCTGGTGATGATATATTAACAAAACCCAAAATGGCGTAATAATGAACGTGGGAAGGTTGCTCAGCTGTGAGAGATAACACTTCACAGCTCACAGAAGGAGAACTCAAAAGCAGTTAAATCAAACCAATGGCTCAGAAAGGAAGGGAATATTTCCATGGAGTTTGAGTAACTGGAAAGTGATGGTGTCCGGGAATAGACAGGATGTTGTTTCACAAGGCGTTTGAAATTTTTGAAAACTATTAGGTTCATGTCTTTTCTTTTAGTTTTATTTATTGTGGAATAAACAGCTACAATATTTTAAAACCAATTCACAAACCTTCTGTTAAAGACGAATGTTAAATAAAATCCATCAAACCATCCCTCACTGAAAACTGATGTGGAGGTGCAATCTCCTGGAGAATCCCTGCCCTGCTTACCTCTTCCTACCCAGGATCCGTGACTACATACATACCTGGGAGATAGCAGCAGGAGGCCATTCGGCCTTTCAATCCTGCTCCACCATTCAAGGGGAAACAGCTAACCATGCAGCTCAATCTCCTGTTCCTGCTGTGTTCCAATCCCCTTTCATGACGACCTCAAAGAACTATATCTAAGTCCTCCTTGGGCTTCACTGCCTTTTGTTCCAGTGGCGTTGCTGTGTTACTGTGTGGGTGTCGGCAGGAGTAATGTGATGGTGCTGCCTCCTGGAGGATGCACTCAGCGTTCCTCATCATCCTGCAGGAACATCAATTGGGTTTCAGCAACTGGAGATAGAAACCGTTTCCAGGATATGGGCATCACTGGCTCAGCCAGCATTTATTCCCCATCTCTCGTTACCCTTCAGAAGATGGTAGTGAGCTGCTGTCTTGTACAATTCACAGTCCATTTGTCACAGATAGACCAACAATGCTGGGAGGAAGAGTGTTGCAGGAATTTGGCCGAGTGATTCTCCATCTTTGGTTCTTCAAATGCTGGTTAACATTATCACGATCGGTACATGATTTTGAGATTTCAGTCTGCAAATCTTCACCATCTAGCACCCAGTGTAAAGGAATATGTACAGGTTAGAAATTCAGAACAGACAATTCTAGTTTCTCTGGAATATCTTTTTCCCCTTTCTTCCCCCAAAGCTGTAACCCTCCAGCCCATTTACTCTCTCCCACCATTCTGACTCTCCTACCCCCTAATGTACACCCTCCCCATGCTCATCGAGTTGTTGATAAACAGATCTATGCCACCACTTCCCGTCCCTGGTTAGACTCTGCACCCTTTCTGAGTGTAACTTCCTTTCCCTTTTGTTGCTGCAAGTCAAAAATGTAACAGCAGAATGAAACAAAAGGAAACAGAAAGGGAGGTAGCAGATCCTGGACAGAAGCGGAACCTTCAGTCTGGGAGAATGGGTCACATCCTTCTTTGTTTCTCGTTGGTTGATTCCAGTGTTATGACAAGTTGCGAATGGAACTTGGTCCCATGTGGGTGTGGTGACACTTTGACCCTCCAACAGATCAATACTACAAGCAAATACTTTCCTACTCCAGACAATCACAGTGTGAAATCAGTGTGAAATACTTTCCACTAGTTACCCCAAAGCACATGCTCCAAAACTCACCCACATTCTGTACTTGTGCAGTGCCAGGTTTCCCCACAGACGTGTGGTCCCTGCCTCGGAATTTGGGAGTTGCAGTCCTCATGCAGCCACTGGAGCCCTGTCTCTGGAACGTGAATGAAAAGTGTGGGATGGAGGATGTTGTGTATTGGATCCCCATTCAGACACACGGGACATGTGGGCTGTCACTGGGATTTACTGAGACATCCGCTTAGACAAACTGATTTCTGACGTAAGGAACATAGATTCAGCCAATTGGGGGATAGGGTGGTTAATAAGGCAACAGTAGGTTTTAAGCAGAGGTGGCTCAGTGGCGAGCACTGCTGCCTCACAGCGTCAGGGACGTTAGGCGACTGTGTGGAGTTTACACATTCTCCCCATGTTCGCATGGTTTCGTGCAGTTCTCCAGTTTCCTCACACAGTCCAAAGATGTGCAGGTTAGGTGGATTGCCCATGATAAATTGCTGACAGTGTCCATGCACGTGCCGGTTAGACAATTCGCCATGGGAAATGGAATGTTACAGGGAACGAGTGGGTCTGAATGGGATGCTCATCATAGGGTTGGTGTGGACTCGATGGATGAATACCCTGTTTCTGCACGAGAGGGACTCTATTCTATTCTCATGAGAAAGAATGTACTTGTCTCAATGTGTTGTGAATCTGTGGAATCCCCTATTCAAAATGCGGTAGATGCCAGGAATATGAGCCAATTTAATGATGAGATACAGATGTTGAATTTGCAATGAGATGAAGGGTGAGAGAGAGCAGGCAGGAAAATCCAGCTGAGACCGATGTGAGCTCAATTATCACCGTATTAAATGTTGGGGCTGGTTCTCCAGTGCCCAGTGCTTATCTTCCTACGGTAATAACTGGAAAGCTGAATCCAAAACTCACCACTTTCACCAAAGGAGATTTTCAGAAAATGACAGATAGTCAGGTGGATTCGCGTTCCAAGCTTAGATAGTGAGGAAACGTGTAGGAGATAATGATTTTGCAATTTTAAACTAAGGGAGACAGTGATTATTTGAAAGCCAAGGTCTCTGACAATGAAAACCAAAACTCCCAGGAAACATTGCCTCCCCTCGTAATGTGATGAAAGGCTTCTGCTAAGTCTGGTTGAACTTAGAACGCAGATGGAAAGCTGGAAGATTAGATACACTCCCAAGATCCAGTGCTTAAACAAAAGGAGACCACAATAGGATGAGGCAGGAGTTGGCTAATGTAGACTGGAAACAAAGACTTTATGGTGGGAAAGTTGACGGACAGTGCCGGAATATAAAAGCAATTTTTTGAAGTGCTCAGGAAAAGTATATATCAGGGAAAAGGAAGGACTGTAGGAAAAGGGATAATCTGCCGTGGGTGGCTCAGGAAATAAGGGAGTCTATCAAACTGAAATAGAATGCATACAAATTGGCAAAGACCAAGGAGATTAGAAAAACTTTAAAGATCAACAGAAAGCGAGATGGAATTGGGGATAAAAAGTGATGAGTAGCTATCCCCAGGGCCAGAATAGCAGTTTACACTGTTAGAGGGAAACCTATTGTTTGGTGAACATATGGCCTCTGTAATTGTTGAAGCATTTAACAGTTACCAGAGATAATCCTGATCAAGTTAAAAATCACAGCACACTCCAAAAGCTTGTACTTCCAAATAAACCTATTGGACTATAACATGGTGATGTGTGGTTTTTAAACTTTGTCCACCCCACCACCGGCTCCTCCACATCAGAATCCTGATAGATACCCCACTGAAACTGAAGCGCCTGTCACGTACTTGAGGGAGCCATGGGGGCGTGGGAGGAGGTGTGTGGTTTAACCACAAAGTGCTGAACTGAACTAGACTTTCTAACTGCCGTTGCCATGGAGATAATACTGAGAGACAGTCTCTATTCAAAGTCCCAAACCACAATGGGAGCTGTCCATCGGACAGGCGGGGAGTTACCTGATGCTGCCTGAAGGTGATTTTTATGTACACTCTCCATGTAACTGCCATGTGTCATCAATAAAGACTCAAAGAAGCCCTCTCAGAGTTCCGTGCCTAGTTATTCCTATCCAGCAGGGTTTAGGAATGTGAACGCACAGCAGTCAGTCTTCACAGTGGAGGATATGAAGAACATGGCTGTAATGGATAAGGAGACTAAAGGAGGGTGAGGACCTCGAATAATAACCATTATTGTGAAAGGGTTAGAGCTGGGCAAGTTAATGGAGCTAAAGGTAGACAAGTCTCAGTGCCCTGATGGAATACATCCCAGGATACCAACAGAGTTAGGGGGTGAAATAGCAAATGCACTTAGAGTTGTAGAATCCTACAGCAGAGACAGGCCCTTTGGCCCAAACTGGCCCATGCTGATCAGAATGTCCATCCACGCTAACCCCATTTTCCTGCACTTGGCCCATTTGCTTCTGACCCTTTCCTATCCATGTATTTGTCCAAATGTCTTTTACCTGTTGAGAGTGTTCCTGCCTGAACCACTTCCACTGGCAGCTCATTCCATATCCATACCACCCTCTGTGTAAAACAGTTGCCCCCTCAGCTTCCCTTTTATTCTTTCTCCTCTAACCTTCACCTGATCCAATCAAGCCGTCCAATCCTCGAGTTCCTGGGAAAAAGACTGAGTGCATTCACCTGATCCATGCCTCTCATGGTCTTATACACTTCTAAAAAAGAACTCCCTCAGTGTCCTCTGCTCTAAACATAAAATCCTCACTTGTCCAACCTCTCCCTATAACTCAGACCCTGAAACCTACATTACATTCCTCATATTCCCAGTATTTCCCCGCGGCGCTGGAACCGATGGGACAATGCCAATGGATTACAATCCATGGTCGAGAATGAACTCCTTTACAACAATCCCGTTTTCATAGTGTTTCCCATGGTGCAGGTATCCTTGTGTCTTTCTGGTTGTATGGTTAATTAAAGACTTGTTCTTCTACAAAGCAAAGTTGTGGCTTAATTGTTCCTGGGAAATGTGCCATGATTTTCCAGACTTTCAAAAACAAATGAAATCTCTCTCCACACTCACCACGCTGACATGGACTTGGCTGTGTCTCAGTATTTTTCCAGTCACATTGAGATTTGAAATATTCGCCCACTGACAGAATGCACACCTTTCCTTCCAGATGAAAAGGCCAATGATATTCAGATCGGCACAGATCAAGTAACCATCAGATCGGAACATGAAGTTCAATTTGAATTTCTCATCCACAAATCCACCCTTTCAGTACCATACAACAGAGCACACAAGTTACCACTGTTAATACAGGATGGAAATTCATAAGACAATTGTAGTATTAAACTGTAGTTTCCTTGTTCCCCCAAAGCTTTAAACCTCAGTCTCACAATTTCTCTCTTCTGTGAACTGAGATCCAAACCAATCACCCCACTCCTTTCCTCCACACCCAATTCTCCCACACAGTCTCTCTTCGAATTCAGTTTCCTAGCTCCTGATGAGAACCATCCTGCATACACTGCTTCCTGCACACTCTGGCCAAGACCCATCTGACTAAAATGAGCCAAATTAGAATTCTAATTGCAGGCCCATCGTTGTTCCTTTCCATAACAACCCTGAATCTTCACAAAAGAGTTCTGATAACTTTCTGCAAAACACTGCACCACTGATAGTCTGATCACATGTCAGTGTAGCAAGAGAAGGGCCATTCCCCTGGGTCCTGCTCCCAGAGGGATGAAGCTGCTAAAGATAGATTAATCCCTCACACCCACAGCCTCCTTCCCAGGCACTGACCTATACTGCACATACTCCCACAGTTGCCAGCACTGCACCCATGCACTGGTCTCCCCTCCTACAGCACGTGCTCCCGATCATACAGGAGTCCAGGTGATTGACAGCAGCTGCTGCCCAATAGATCAGAATCCCTACAGTATGGAAACAAGCCCTTCGGCCAAACAAGTCAATACCGAACCTGCAAAGAGTAACTTACACAGACCCATTCCCCCAACTAATGTAACTAATACTATGGGCAATTTAGTATGGCCAATTCACCTGCCCTGCACATCTTTGGATTGTGGGAGGAAACCCCCTCAGACACGGGGCGAATGCGCAAACTCCACACAGTCGCCCGTGGCCGGAATCGAACCCGGGTACCTGGTGCTGTGAGGCTGCAGTGCCAACCACTGAGCCGTCTCTATAGAGTGGAGGGGGCGGGGCTGGAGGACTGGGACAATGGGATTGTAAACGACGAATGAATGTGGAGGACACTGGGGGATGGACAGGTCACTGAGGGACAGGATCAGTGCAGCAGCAGGAGGGGATACTGGACAAACTGAACAATGGGAGAGTCTGACAGGAGAGAAACTACAGGAAGGTTCTGTTTGGAGGCTCAGGCAGGGACAGCTGGGAGACAGTATGGCCTGGTGGCTTGGGCAGGTTTACTAAATCAGCCTCTTCAAAGATGCTGTTACTCAAATCTGAGCCTGATCCTCCTAGTTCAGGGGTAAGGACACTTACACTATTTCCTGGTGGGCAAAGGTACAGGGACTGCCTTTCAAAAGGAACTCCCCTGTGTTGGTGACATTAACAAGACTCAATACAGACTCACTGACAAAATGCTGGTGTACTTGAACTTCATCCAGAATATTAACACCTATAACTGGGCAACGCATACCCCAATGTGCAGAGTTAAATCCTGGATACTAATAACAGCTTTGTTCATGGGAAATCATAGCTCATGAATTTGACTCAGTTTTTTTGAAGTAGTAACAAAGAAGATTGCTGAGGTCAGAGCATGGACTTCAGTAATGTGTTTGACAAGGTTCCTCATGGGAGACTGGTCAGCAAGGTTAGATCGCATGGAGTACAAAACTGGCCCGAAGGTAGAAGGTGCTTTTCAGGCTGGAGGCCTATGACCAGTGGAGTCTCACAAGGATCGGTGCTGGATCCACTACTTTTTGTCATTTATATCCATGATTTGGATGTGAACATAAGAGGTATTGTAAGTAAGTTAGCAGATGACACCAAAATGGGAGATGTAGTAGACAGTGAAAAAAGATTACCTCAGATTACAAGAGGATATGGATCAGATGGTTGATGGATTGAGGAGTTCAGTTTAGAAAAATGCGAGCTGCTGCATTTTGGAAAAGCAAACTTCAGCAGGACTTATACAGTTAATAGTAAGTTCCCGGGGAGTGCTGCTAAACAAAGAGTCCTTGGAGAGCAGGTTCATAGTAGAGTAGCAAGTAGATAGGATCGTGAAGGCGGCAGTTGGTCTGCTTGTCTTTACTGGTCAGAGCATTGAGTATAGGGGTTGGGAGGTCATAGTGCGGCTGTACAGGACATTGCAAAAGTTGCCGAATCAATATTCCATAGAATTCTGTTCTCCTTCCTATCAGATGGATGCTCTTAAACTTTAAAGAGATCAGAAAAGAATTAAAGCATGTTGCCAGGGTTGGATAGGCTGTTTTCCCTGGAGCGTCAGAGGCTGAATGGTGACCTGAAAGAGATTTTTAAAATCAGGCTGGGCATGGATAGGGTAAATAGACAAGATATTTGCCCTGCAGTGGGGGAGTACAGAACTAGGGGACTGGGAGGGACGGTAGGTAGGTAGACAGGGGGTGGGTGGATCGAGAGGGGTGGGACTGAAATGGGTGGAGAAAGAGAGGGGGGATAGAGAAGGGTGGCATAGAGACAGATGAGGACAGAAAGTGGGATTAGAGAGGAGGGGAACAGACAGGGGGAGCAAAGGGGGGGGCCGCGACTGACAGAAAGGGGGAAACAGACTGGGGGGAGGGAGCAGGGGGAACAGGCCGACAGAGGGGGAGAACAGGCCAACGGGTTGAGGGGGGTGTGGCCGATGGGGGGGGGGGAGGGAAGAGTCAGGCCGACAGAGGGGAGGGGGGAACAGGACGACGGGGGGGTCAGACACGAGTGGGGGTAGGCGGGGGGGGGGCGGGTGGAGCAGACAGAGCAAGGGAAGATGGGCAGTTATTTTATAGATCTAAAACTCAACCCTGTTCCTGTTTTCTCCTCCTCACCTTAATTCCCTCTGAAGGGCTCAGAACAACTGTGTAGTTCTTGGAAAGTAGAGTTTCAGGGAGATCAGGTTCTGAACGTGGCATTTAGGACACGAACATTGAATGGAACGTGCTGATCAATAAATGGACTGTGGTTCGATTCCACTGTCTGTGTGGTGTTTGAACATTCTCCCTGTGTGTCTGCGTGGGCTTCCTCTGGGTGCTCTTAATTTCCTCCCACAAATCCAAAGACATGCAGGTTAGCTGGATTAGATTTGAGTAATGGTAGGTTACAGAGTTAGGGTGGAATGCTGTTCCGATGGTTGGTATGGTCTCATGGGCCGAAAGGCCTGCATCCACACTGTAGGGATTCTGTCACTGAGTATCGGGGTAAAGAGGGCACGTTGTGGCTGAGTAGGGCATTGGTGAGGCCAGTTTTAGAATACTGTATTCAATTGTGGTCTCCCTGATTTCAGAAAGGTGTTACCAGAATAGGACTTAACCTCTTAATGACAAGTTCCTGGGAAGTGTTGACAGACGAACAGACCGTGCAGTGTGGGCTGATAGTTCCTTGAAAGTGTCGTTGAATGTAGACAGGTCGGTGAAGGTGGTGTTTGGTATGTTAGCTGTTATTGGGCAGTGCATTGAGTATAGGAGTTGGGAGATCATGTTTCGGTTGCAGAGTTTATTGGCTCGGCCACTTTTGGAATCCTCAGACTGCTTTCAATTCCAGTCTCCCTGCGAAAAGAAAGATGTTGGGAAACTTGCAAGAGTTCAGAAAATTTTTTCGAGGGTGTTGCCAGTATTGGAACATTTGAACCATAGGGAGAGGCTGAATAGGCTGAGGCTATTTCCCTGCAGCACTGGACACTTTAGGTGGCTTTATTGAACTTTATAAAATTATGAGGAGCAATGATAGGGTGACTAGCCATCGTTTCTTTTATTCCCCCAGAGTAGGGGAGTCCAAACAAATGTGAATCTTTTTTCCAAGGTGGAAATGACAAATTCTCGAAGAGAGATGGCATGTTTAAAGGATATGAAAACCGAACCAACTGAAGATGCTGTAAACCAGGAAGAGAAACAGAAGTTTCTGGAAAAGCTCAGCAGGTCTCGCAGCATCTGTGAAAAGAAATTAGAGTTAACGTATTGGAGGAAGGGTGACCAGACCCAAAACTTTAACTGATTTTCTTCACAGATACTGCATGACCTGCTGAGTATTTCCAACAACATCTGTGCAAGTTTAAAGGGAGTTGTTTGGAGTATATACCTGAGAGTAACATTACTTCATCTGGAGTAATGACAGAAGGTTTGGTCCCTTTAAGGAAATACATCATTTCATCAGAGGCATTTCACTGAAAATTGACTGGGATGAACCCTGGTTTGCAGGGATTATCTTTTAAAGAAAAGGCTGAAGACGTTGGGACTCTACTCACTGGATTTGGGAAGAATGAGAGGGGATCTCATTGTAACATGTAGGATTCTTAAGGAGTTTGACAGGGTAAATACTGAGAGGATGTTTCCCATCATGAGGGAGTCTGGAACCAGATTCTGGGATAGTCGTGGAATCAGGGGTCCTGTTTTTGATTCGTCAAGTTTAAGGCAACACCGACACGGGTCAGGGGTTTCAGTAGCAATGGAGCTGGTGTGAGGTGGAGACGAGCAACATTGAAGAGATTGGAATTCCTGGTGTTTGTGATTGTGTAGATGTCTGATCAGAAGGTCACCTTGGGGTCAGATATGACAGCAATATTGTGAAGAGTGTGGTTCTCTCTCAGATATTCCCCAGGGAGAGGGAGGGGCTGAGCAGTAAGGGAAAGTAATTTGCAATAGCAACTGAAGGCAATGGGTTTAACCATTGCAACGTTCCGTTGCAGGAATTTGCAGCCAATTGCGTAGTGGGAGTGTGATGAGCAGTTTGATAACTGAGTAATGGAGAGGGATGATGGGGAGGGAGAGCTGGGCATTGTCAGTGTACATGTGAAACCTAACACGGTGCTTTTGGACGATGTCACCTCCTGGCAGTATGTAGGTGAGAAACAGGAGGGACCAAGGAGAGATCCTTAAGGGACACCAAATACAAGGAATTCATAAAGGAAAGGGAGAGTCGGGGTGGAGTAGGTTTTTGCAACAACGGTGGGGTCAAATATTAGTTTGTAGCAGAATGGGAGAGAAGGACATAACCAGAAAAGACAGACAGGTAGAACAAGGAACAATATCTGTGAATTGGGGAGGGGGAGTGATGAGGAGGAGGAGCAGCCCAACTCCAAAAGCACTATTCCTCCATCAGTGACATCACCCAACTCCACCCTAGTCTCAGCTCATTTACTGAAATACTCGTCCATCCCTGTGTTATCTCCAGACTTCATTATCCAAACACACTCCTGGCCAGCCTCCCACATTCAACTTCCATGTAATCTCAAGAGTATCTAAAACCCTACTGCCCAAGTACTCACTTGTACCAAAACTTGTTGATCCATCAAAAGGCTCCTATTAACAAGCAACAATTTAAAATTCTCTCCCTTGATGTAATTCCTGGCTGTGAACATCCCTGTCTCCCTGCACCACACAACCTGTGAGACCCCAACAACTCATTTTCTTTCAGACTCCCAACGATGTGTTTATTCCTTGCTTCACCTGTCTGGCTGTTTCTCCTGTTGCCAAGGCAACACGCTCTGGAATTCCCACCCTAACCCCCTCAGACCTGCTTTCCTCCTTTAAGGTACTCCTGAAAACCTTCTTATTTGGCAATTCTTTTGATCACCTGACTTAATATCCCCATCTGTGGCCTTATGTTAGAAGTTCTCAATAGTATTTCTGTGGAATTATAAACATGATTTAAAAAAAAACTGTTGTTGATTTGCACACACATGGTCAACTCTTCACTGTCACTGAGTGAATAATCTATAACAGCTCTTACCCAAACACACTGAGCGAGCACCTTCACCACACGAACTGCAGCTGTACAAGAAAGTCAAACATCACCTTCTCCATAGGCAATGGGGCTTTGGCACTGATCACTGGTATCTGTGGAGGGAGAAACACACAGTTGATATTTCAGGGAGTGCAAAATGCATTATAGGGAGGGAAAATGGTACAGAATTTGGGATTTTCAAATTTGTGTTTTACAATGTGCACTAAGTTCTGTAAAACCTCTCATCCCATACCATGAAAATTTCCTCCTCTTCCTGGTCAATATGTCTTTCCTTTCCCCTACCCTTCACCTTCACACATTTCCAATGCCTTGGCCACAACATCCCTGTGCTGCCAATGAAGTTTATCACGTGGTTGAGTATTGTCCCACTCCTCATTCACTCCGATTGGTTGAAGGACCAACTAGCACCTCTCGCCCCCTTTCCCCCACTCTTATTGGTCCTGCGCTGACATCAATAATCCGAGGCTCATTGTGGGCTGGAGCATGCTCAGTGCTTCCTGCTTTTGCTGTTGTTCATCAGGTATGAGAGAGAGGGTCATCCATGTTTCTCCTGATATCAGACAACAGCAACATCTACCTGCATTGTATGGAGCCTTTCACATTGACAAATCTCCGAAAATGCTTCACGCATGATGGAAATGTTGATTAAAGAGAACGATTTTTAGATACATCTTTAAGGCGGAGAGAGGGAGTTATGGAGGATATTCCAAAGGTTTGTGTCATCGGCAGCTCCAATCGTGGAGTGAGAAAGGTGGGCAACAGCTTACAATGGAGACAGTTAGTGGCTAACCATAAGTTAACAACCTCATGTTGTAGCCCCCTACCACGCACACCAGGCCTTGTTGTCACAGCCTGCCATTACAAACTACCTATGGTTAGCCTCTAACTGTCTCCATTAACAGCTAATCACCCTCCCCCAGCCAGATCGTTATCCACTCCTTTACCCAACCGTTCTTCTCACTCTATCCCCACCTATCCTTTACTCCTTTTATCCTCCCCCCACACTAACTTCTGCACATAAACTGACTTTTTTTCTCAGTAACATCTGTCCTGAGGAAGGAACACTGGGTCTGAAACTTTAACTCTGATTTCTCTTCACAGATACTGCCAGACCTGCTGAGCTTTTCCAGAACCTCCTGGTTGTTGTTTCTGATTTACATCTCCCGCAGTTCTTTTGGTTTTAATTTACCGGGAGTTTGTAATTCAGGTCCAACAGCCTCTGTCCCAGTCTCTGCTGTTTCTCCCAACCCCAAACAGTGACACTGCACCTGCACAGCTCATGGACATGTGTCATCTTGCTGGCCACACCCCTCATTCACTCCCATTGGCTGCAGGACCACACAGACTCTCCTCCCATTGGTCTGGAGCTGCCGTCAATTAGCCGGGCCCCATTGTGATGAGAGTGGAGGGCTCATCCCTCTCTCTGCCCTGGGATGAGCTTCATCATTCACAGTGAATGGGGCAGTATCACAGAGCACAGGGCCTGGGGGCTATTCAGCCCATTGGGTCTGGACTCTCTCCCTCTGGAGATGCTGCAAATCTGTCCCAACTCCCCTCCTATTTGTACATAGCCCCCCCAAATCTTTCCTGAAAAAGTAAAATTCTAAGTCTGTTTCAGAATACCTGCTGAATCTGTGTCGGTCAGACTGTTCCAGATGCTCAGAACTTACTGAGTAAAATAGTGTTCACATTTTCACCTTGCATTATTTGCCAATTACTTGAAAGTAGTTACTAAAAATTGTGACAGTGTTCACAATTCCTCTCTCTCTCTGCAAATTCAAGACCTTGGAACCAAATCTGCTTCAGATCGAAATCACTGCTTCACCTTCTCAGCTCCAAGGATAATTATCTGTGCTTCAGCTAGCTCTCCACAAAATAGAGGAATGCATCTTAATTTATTGAGATCAAAGAAACAGACTTCAGTCCAATTCGTCCATGCCAACAAGGAATCCTAAACTAATGGATTCCCATTTACCATCTATTGGCCTGTATCCATCAAAACCCTTCATATTCATGTACCCAATTGGAAGCCTTTGAAATGTTGTGATTTTATCAGCATCCACTACTTCATCTGGTAGCCCCTCCCATACACACGTCACACTCAGCTTGAAAACGTTGCCATTTAGATCCCTTTTAAATGTTTCCCCTCTCAACTTAAACCCAGGTGCTCTAGTTTTGGACCCACCTAACCTGAGGAAATAGGACCCGGCTGCCCACCTTATTCACACCCCTCGTGATTTTATAAATCTCCGTGAAGTCACCTCTCCGTCTTTGACTCTCCAGAGAAAATAGCCCTAGCCTATTCAGCCTCTGTTGTGGTTCTGTTTGCCGAGCTGGGAATTTGTCTTGCAATCGTTTCGTCCCCTGTCTAGGTGACATCCTCAGTGCTTGGGAGCCTCCTGTGAAGCGCTTCTGTGCTGTTTCCTCCGGCATTTATAGTGGCCTGTCTCTGCCGCTTCCGGTTGTCAGTTCGAGCTGTCTGCTGTAGTGGCCGGTATATTGGGTCCAGGTCGATGTGTTTGTTGATAGAGTCTTTGGATGAGTGCCATGCCTCTAGGAATTCCGTGGCTGTTCTCTGTTTGGCTTGCCCTATAATGGTAGTGTTGTCCCAGTCGAATTCATGTTGCTTGTCGTCTGTGTGTGTGGCTACTAAGGATAGCTGGTCATGTCATTTCGTGGCGAGTTGATGTTCGTGTATACGGATCGTTAACTGTCTTCCTGTTTGTCCGATGTAGTGTTTTGTGCAGTCCTTGCATGGGATTTTGTACACTACATTAGTTTTTCTCATGTTGGGTATCGGGTCCTTCGTTCTGGTGAGTTGTTGTCTGAGCGTGGCTGTTGGTTTGTGTGCTGTTATGAGTCCTAGTGGTCGCAGTAGTCTGACTGTCAGTTCGAAAATGCTCCTGATATATGGTAGTGTGGCTAGTCCTTTGGGTTGCGGCATGTCCTTTTTCCGTTGTCTCTCCCTCAGGCATCTGTTGATGAAATTGCGAGGGTATCCGTTTTTGGCGAATACCTTGTACAGGTGTTCCTCTTCCTCTTTTTGCAGTTCTGGTGTGCTGCAATGTGTTATGGCCCTTTTGAACAGTGTCCTGATGCAACTTCGTTTGTGTGTGTTGGGGTGGTTGCTTTCATAGTTTAGGTCTTGGTCTGTGTGTGTGTCTTTCCTGTAAACCTTTGTGATGAATTCTCCGTTCGGTGTTCTCTGTACTATCACGTCTAGGAATGGGAGTTGGTTGTCCTTTTCTTGCTCTCTAGTGAATCGGATTCCTGTGAGTGTGGCGTTGATGATCTGGTGTGTGTTCTCTATTTCCGTGTTTTTATTTATTACAAAGGTGTCATCCACGTATCTGACCCAGAGTTTGGGTTGTACTTGTGGTAAGACTGTTTGTTCTAACCTTTGCATTACTGCTTCTGCTCTGAGTCCAGAGATCGGTGAGCCCATGGGTGTTCCGTTGATTTGTTCGAATATTTGGTTGTTGAATGTGAAGTGTGTTGTGAGGCACAAGTCCAGTAGTTTAAGCATGCCGTCTTTGTTGATAGGTTCAACGTCCTGTTGTTTGTTATGTCTGTCCAGCAGGTTGGTATTGGCTACTGGTGGAAATTAGAAATAAGAATTGGTCATCACTTTGATATGACTGCACTACAGGCCCTCAATAGTCAGCGGGAAATTGAGCAGTAAATATTTCAGGCAATCTCAGATATCTGTAAGAAGGATAGGGTTGTAATGGTCGCGGATTTTAATTTTCCAAACCTAGATTTGGACTACCAGAGTGTTTGGAGGTTGGATGGGAGGGATTTGTTAGTCACGGTCAAGAAAATTGTTCCAGTCAGAATGGAAATGGTCAGACTGCAGGGAGGGGTACAACCGGACCTCCCCTTGGGAAACAAGTAAGGGAAAGGGACAGAGGTGTTAGTGGGGGAACACTTTGGAAAAGTCACAACAATCGTATTAGTTTGAAAATAGTGATGGAAAAGAACATGGCTGGTCCACAAGTTAATGATCAAAACTGGCCTTGCCTGAATCCAGAAGATATGAGTCAAGAGCTTTTAACAATTGCTTGTGGAGGCTATTTGCAGGTAAAGGGACGTCAGGCAGGTGGGAGGCATTCAAAAGAGAGATAAAATGAGAGTTCAGTGCCAGCATATTCCTGTTAGTGTGAAGGATAATGCTGATGCAAGTAAGAAACACTGGATGACTGGTGATATACAGGTTCTGGTCCAGAAAAAGGGGCCAGGTGTCACGTATAGCCAGCTGGATTAAGGGAATCCCTTCAAGAACACTACGGGTGAAGTAATACACTCAAGTGAGAGATCACGTGGGGCCAAAGAGGACCACAGAAAGCTCTGGCAGATCAAACTGAGGAAAATACAAGCATATTAACAACAGAACATTAAACACGGATTGAATCTGGTTTAATGGGGCCAACCAAGTGTGGAACCAGAAGAGATGGCTGAGATCCTAAATGAAAATTTCACTTTTCAAGTTACTGTGAGGAAAAACTGGGCAACTCAGGGAAATAAACAGTGATGTCTTCAAAAGAGTCCGCATAATAGAACAGGAGGTGCTGGAGGTTTTTAAATGCATAAATGGTAGACATATCCCTGGGAACTAATCAAGTATATCCCTGGATATTGTGGGAAACTCAGGAAGAAATTGTGGGGTCCCATAAAGAGATTTGTCTATCACTGACAGCCACAGGTGATGAGCTGGAAGCCTGGAGGGTGGCTGATGTTTTGCCAGTCCTCAGGAAAGGCTGTGAGGAAAAGCCAGGGACATCAACGCCAATTAGCTTGATGTCAGTGATGCATACATTGTTGGAAGCGATTCCACTGAACAGGAATTACATGCATTTGCAAAGGCAAGGATTGTTTAGGGACAGATAGCACAGTTTTAGAATGCTGCGTAGAATTCTGATCCTCGCGATTTAAGAAGCATTTACTGATGCTGTAAATGGAGCAAAGATTGACGAAGACGTTACTGATACTGGAGGGTTTGACAAAATCCGAGAGGCTGGATAAGCTGGAAAGCAACATTGCGCGGGATGGTGTCGTTGGGGGGGGGGGGGTGGGGGGGAGTGAGGGTGAGATACATTTGGCACATAAGTTTAAGGAGAATGCAAAATAATTTTCTACAGCACACAAGGACAAAAAAGCAACTGGACAGACAAAAGGGTCCCTGAAAGATCAGTGAGGCCATCCAAATATGGAACCACAGGAGATGGGCGAGACTCTAAATGAATATTTCATGTCAGAACATACTGTGGACAAAGACTAGGAAACAAAGGGAAAGATACAGTGATGTCTTGTACAAAGTCCCCATTACAGAATACCTAGTACTGGAGGTCTTAAAACACAAAGGTAGAGAAAGCCCCAGGTCCTGAACAAGTGTATCCCAGTACATTTTGGCAAAGTAGTGTTGGGAACGTTAACAGAAATACATGTATCATCGTTCTTTGTATTTCCACTGGGCGTAGTTGGCTGAGAGGTGACCTCATAAAGGTTTATAAAACAATGATGGTTAAAGGTAAGTTGATTAGCCAACTTCTTTACCCCAGGGTAGTGGAGTCCATAACTAGAAGGGATTGAACTACAGAAGAAGGAGGTGTTAGCAATTCTGCAAAGTGTAAAGCTAGCTAACTCCCCTGGGCTTATTCGGATTTATCCTCATATTCTCTGGGAAGCCAGGGAGGCGACTGATACATCTTTGGGTTTGATCTTTATGTTGTTATTGTCTACAGAGATAGTGCCAGAAGGATGGAGGATAGCAAATATTGTCCCCTTGTCCAAGAAGGGAAATAGAGAAAACGCTGGTAATTATAGAGCTGTGAGCATTACTTTGATTCTGGGTAAAGTGTTGGAAAGGCTTATAACAGATAGGAATTATAACCATCTGGAGATGAATACATTGATGAGGGATAGTCAACATGGTTTTCTGAAGGATAGGTCGTGCATCGCAAACCTGAGTTCTTTGAGAAGGTGACCAAAGAAGTGGATGAGGGTAAAGCAGTTGATGTGGTGTTTTTGGATTTGTTAAGGTTCCCCACGGTAAGCTATCGCAGACAATACAGAGATCAATACCTACACAATTGTTGAAAATCAAACAACACCAGGTTATAGTCCAACAGGTTTAACTGGAAGCACACTAGCTTTCGGAGCGACGCTTCTTCATCAGGTGATTGTAATTGGAACAATCACCTGATGAAGGAGCGGCACTCCGAAAGCTCGTGTGCTTCCAGTTAAACCTGTTGGACTATAACCTGGTGTTGTTTGATTTTTTACATTGTACACCCCAGTCCAACACCGGCATCTCCAAATCAGAACAAAATTATTGGTAATTTTGCAGTTTGGGTCAGAACGTGGCTCAATGAAAGAAGACAGAGAGTAGTGGTTGATGGGAAATATTCATCCTGGAATTCAGTTACTAGTGGGGTAACGCCAAGATCTTGTTTTGGATCCACTGTTGCTTGTCATTGATATAAATGGCCTGGATGAAGGCATTGAAGGATGGGTTAGTAAAGGTTGGTAGAGGTGCGAATAGTGATGCAGGATGTTGTAGGTTAGAGAGATGCATAGATAAGCTGCACAGCTGGACTGAAATTTCACAAAAGGAGTTTAATACAGAAAAGTGTAAGGTGATTCACTTTGGAAGGAGTAACTGGAACACAGAGTACTGGGCTAATGGTAAGTTTCTTGGTAGTGTAGATAAACAGAGAGATCTCTATGTCCACGTACACTGATCCCTGAAAATTGCCACTCAAGTTGATAAGTTCGTTCAGAAGGCATTTGGTGTGTTAGCTTTTATTAGGAGAGGGAGTGAGTTTCGGAACAATGAGATCATGCCACAGCTGTACAAAACTCACGGGTGGCCACACCTGGGGTATTGTGTACAGTTCAGGTCACTACATTACAGGAAGGATATGTAAGCTTTGGAAAGGATTCAGAGGAGATTTACTGGGATGTTACTTGTTCTGGAGGGAAGATATTACAAGAAAAGGCTGAGGGACTTGAAGCTGTTTTCGTTCGAGAGAAGATGTTTGAGGCGAATTAATTGAGACATCTAAGATAATCTAAGATGGGTTGAGAGCCTTTTCCCCTGGAAGGCAATGCCGAGCAGAGGCTTTAAATTGAAGGGTGATAGATGAAGGACAGATGTCAGAGGTAGCCTCTTAACTCAGAGTAGTCGGGGCGTGGAATGCACAGCCTGCAACAGTATTTGACTCACCAACTTTAAGAGCATTTAAATGGTCACTGGATAGGCATATGGATGAGACTGGAATAGCGTCAGTTAGTTGGGCTTCAGATTGGTTCCAGAAATTAACACAAAATTGAGGGCCGAAGGGCCTGCAGTGCATTGTCATGTTTTATGTTCTAGAGGACATAAATATGAAATGAAAGAGAAAGACTTCAAAGAAATTGGAGGAGAACATTTTTCACACAGAGGATGGTGCAGGTACGGAATGAGCTTCCAGGGGAAGTGGTAGAGAAAAGTACAATGAGAACATGTAAAAGACATTTGGGCAATTACATGGAGAGGAGAAGGTTTGAAGGAATATGGGTCAAATGCAAGGAAACGCATCTCATTCAGGGACTCTGGTCTGCATGGACTGGTTGGATCAAAGGAACCGTTTCTGTGGTGCATGACTCTATCCAGTTAAAGAGGAGGAGATTACCGAGATAAGGCATGTTGTAGACACGGAGATAGGGAAATGGTAGTTTGGAATGCAGTACGTTTCAAATATGTGGAGGGACCATCAGGAAGGAAGGAGGTTACAGGGACAGGAACGGTTATAGGAATTACAAATTATTGAAGACACTGGACCACAAGACATGCCATAGATACAGTTGTGCAGAGTAGTGAGTCTTCGTACAACAAAACTTAAAGTTGGGGTGGTGATTGAGCATGTGTTGTGGCTGTACTGTGCCTCCACTCCAACACTATCTATGTCATGTCTTGTTAGCCATTGTTTGGAGCCTTCTTGTTGTTCTTTGTTCTGTGCACTGTAGGTGAAATTACCTCACTACTGGATTTGTTGAAGGTTCCAGATCTCCCTGCCCTTGGTCTCTCTGGTTGACCAAACATCATCAATGTTGTGATGGACGAGACACCCAGCAGTTGGGAAGTCTATTGTGTCAGGACCTTCCTAAGTACCAAGAGGAGACAGAGGAATAGACAAAATTGGAAATTAGACTGATGTAGTGAGGGTTACACATAGAGAATGACAATGAGCCCCACAGAGATCTGGAAAATGGAGCGATATCAATTAAGAGCCCAAGATTGCTGGAAGATGTCCGCATCACACAACTGAGTCGGAAGAATGGGTTTAGCTTCATGGTGCCCTGGTATCAGTGCTCTGGGATGAGCAACCTGTGGGCAGGAAAGTGATGCCCTTGTGGCAACATTGCTACACAATGTATCCAAAATCTCAGCTAATCTTCAGGGGAGGCAGATTTGAATTCCACCATCTGAAATGGAGACATTTGAAATCAATATTTTTAAAAATAATAATAATCCATAAATAAGTATAAAACCATTGCTGATGTACAAAATATCCAAACATTTGTCCTTTTAGAAAAACATCTGCCCATCCTCTCATGGTCTGCACGACATACTCACAGCAAAGTGTTTGCCTCTCAATTACCCTCGGAAATGGCTGAGCAAGTTACTCAGCTCAAGGTCAGTTCGGGTTGGGCAAGAAAGGCTGGTCAGCCAGAGACACCCACATCCCATACCTGATTTAATAAATAATCCATTAGGATGGTCCCACTGGAACTGTGCTGGGACCAGTGTCCTGGCCAATAATGTTGGTAGGTTTATGGACAGGGCATTAAACTGACCCAGAGGATGCAGAGTTCAGGTGAAAGGAGCTTTCCAAATCCAAAGAGAAAAGGTGATGCATCGGAACAGCATGGGAATGTGGCTGAAGACAAGCAGAAAGGGACAGGATGTGACAAGGTTTAACTCAAGTCGCACAACAGTGAATCGGTTTTTGACAGGAAGTTGTGGGAAAGAGCAATTTTTTTTTGGAATGGACAAAGTCTCATCAATAAGGGAGATGGATTTGTGACCCAAAGTTAAAAGAGATTTAGACACCAGGGAGACATGGTTTACGGGCGAACAAAAGATGGAACATAAATATTCAATGATCCACAACCTTGCAGAAACTCAGGCGAAATGGGCAATACTAACAATAATGGATAACAACGGCATTACAGAGAAATAATTTGGCCTCAGATCATGAAGTAGAGTCAGCCAGTAGTCAAATTCTGGCCAGTACTGGCCAAGGACACAAGCAACAGAACAGTTTTGGCCACAGAACAGCATTTCATTGCTCATCACTGCATTGCACAGGAATTCATTGGAATTTTTTAAACAAATGTATTGTGATAATTTTGGGAAAGTTCAATATTCGCATCATCTAGGACAATCACACAGATAAGTGTGATATTGGAAGGGGAGTAAAGAGATTTTTTTCAGTGTTTCTTTGAATAACACACTGTGCAACTGGCTAGGGATGTAACTATCTCAGATAAATAGTTGTGTGATGAAACTTAGTGAATGAGTCAGGTCACCTGGAGAGATCCTCTGGGAAATTGCAATAAAGTGCAATTTAAATTAATTTAAAGCATTTCAGTGAATCACAGAAAGGCCAAGCTACAACTAGAAACAAAAATAGCCAATCACATAAGTTTGACAGTAGAACTGACCAAGTTTAACAGGCTCAACGGACTGAAATATGTGTCTGTAAACGAACAGTGGAAAACATTTGAAAGAACAATGTAAAACACTCAACAAAAGAACATTTCATTGAAACAGACAAATCCTCAGCAAGAAATTCCCACCGGTCCCTCACTCAGAACAAAATGGATCATATTACATTAGGAGGTGGAGAAGGTCACCAAAAAGTACTTAAAATCCAAAAGTGAGATTGTGTTTTAGGAGTAAGTTTTAAAGAGATTGCAAAGAATCTGCTAGCAGGGGGAGGGCTGTGGGAAGGGGAATCATTGTCAGCGTTTAATGACACGACAGGATCAGGGAGAGACGAATGTGATGAGAGTGTTACAGAGAGTCATCAGGGCCTGAACAGTGTTACAAAGTCAGTACGGATTGCTGCAGCTGGAGGGGTTTGCAGCAATGTGGAGGGACATATGAAGGAGAGGATCAACCAGTTGCTAATCAAAAAAACAACACTTCAGTGACTACAGAGTTAGTCAGACACAGTATTGACCATCCTCAGGCCACAGGATTATTCACGAACAGCATTGACTGTCCTCAGCCACTATAATATTCACACATAGTACTGACGAACCACAGTTCCCAGGATTATTCACACACAGTATTGACCATACTCAAGAGAGAATTATTCAAACACAGTATTGACCATCTTCACTCAGTAAGATTAATTCACACACAGTATAAAGTATCCTGAGCCTACAGGATTATTTACACACAGTATTGAAGTTCTCAGGCCGCAGGATTTTTCACCCACTTTATTGACCATTCTCAGACCATAGGATTATTTACAAACAGCATTGACTGTCCTCAGGCCACAGTAATATTCACACACAGTATTGTGCATTCTCAGTTCCCAGGATTATTCGCACACAGTATTGACCATCCTCAGGAAAGAATCATTCAAACACAATATTGGCCATTCTCAGGATACAGGATTATTTACACACAGTACTGAAATTCTCAGGCCGCAGGAATTTTCAAAATCTATGTTCACAATCCTCAGGCCAAAGGATAACTAACACTCAGCATTGACTATCCTCAGGCCACAGGGGTATTCACACATCATTGGGGCAATCACAGGCGACACAGTATTGATATTCTCAGGCCACATGAGTATTCACACACTGTACTCACCATTCTCAGGTCCCAGGATTATTCACACACAGTCTTGACTATCCTCAGGTCTCAGGATTATTCACACACTGTATTGACTCTTCTCAGGTCTGCCGGCAACAGGAGTAGATCTGTTAACCTGAATGGCATTTAAATGGTCATTGGATAGTCATATGGACGAGAATGGAATAATGTCAGCTACTTGGGCTTCAAATTTGTTCCACAGCTTGGCGCAACATCGAGAGTCAAAGAGCCTGGACTGCGCTGCCACATTCTATGTTCTAGAGGGAATAAATATGAAAGGAGCGAAGAAAGACGTAAATGGATTGGAGGAGAACATTTTCCACACATAGGATGATGCAGGTATGGAATGAGCTTCCAGAGGAAGTGGTAGAGCAAAGTACGATAACGACATGCAAAAGACATTTGGGCAGGTACATGGAGAGGGGAAGCTTTGAAGGGATTTGGGTCAAATGCAGGGAAACTCGAATCGTTCAGGGTCTCTGGTCATTATGGACTATTTGAATCAAAGGAACGGTTTCCGTGCTGTATGACTCTGTCTCCAGTGATTGGAGGAGGAGATTACTTAGATAAGGCATGTTGTAGACACTGAAGCAAGTTACAGCGACAGGGATGGTAGTCTGGAATGCAGTACATTTCAAATATGTGGAGGGACGATTGGGATAGGAGGAGGTTACAGAGATAGGATCTGTTATAGGAGTTACAAATTATTGAAGACACTGGTCCACAAGACATGCCGTAGATGTAGCGTTGGAGATTAGCAAGTCTTAGTACAACTGAACTTAAAGCCAGGGTGGTGATTGTGCATGAGGTGGGGATATTCTGTACTCCCCCTCCAGAACTGTATCGATGTCATGTCTTGTTAACAGAGGTTTGGAGCCTTCTCATTGCTTTCTGCTCGGTTGTCGAGACTGGATGAAGTTAGCAATACTGAGGGTTGCAGAGTTAGCAAGGACTCTTTAGACTGGTCACGGTTACAAGCCTCTCGTGGGAAGCCTGCTTTCCCCTCTGTTGTCCAGATGCTCACCAAGGCAGCACAGGCCTGGATTGAAAACTGGGAACTCTCGATGCTGTCTCAGTGCAAGAAAACTTACAGTGGGGGTGGTGATTGAGCCTGAGGTGTGTCTGTACTGTGCTCTCCCTCCAGCACTGTATCTGTGTCATGTCTTGTTAGCCGATGTTTGGAGATATCTCATTGCTCTCTGCTCTGTGCACTGTGAGTGATCTTACCTCACTGCAGGATTTATTGAATGCTCCAGATCTCCCTGCCCTTTGTCGCTCTGGCTGACCAACCATCTTCAATGAGGTGATGGATGAGACACCCAGCAGTTGGGAAGACTATTGAGTCGGGAACTTCCTAAATACCTACAGGAGACAGAGAAATAGACAGTCTCTGAAATTAGGGTGATGGAAACACATGCAGAATGGTAATAATTGCCATACTGACCTGAAAAATCCCAATCTCCATCTCTGGTCTGTGCTGCTTCATCTCTCTGGAGAGATGGATTCTGTTGGCTCAGCTTCTGGAGTAGCTGGAAGAGTGAGAGACACTGACAGAGGCAGCAATTAAACCCTCACAGTGAGGAATACCAAATGGAGAGATACTGAGTGATATCAGCAGAGCGCAGGAAGATTTCGTAACAAACCATTGTGTAGAAAGAAGGGGTTTTGATTTATTTTGCTTCTGGTGTCAGTGCTCAGGGATGGGAAACCTGTGAGAAGGTGAAGTGATGGCCTGGTGGTATTATCGCTGTGCTATTTATCCAGAAACTCAGCCATGTTCAAATCCCACTATTGTAAATAGGTGAATGCATGAGTGGTGTGAAGACTGGGGAGGGTTACAGTGATATCATGTGCTCTCCAGGCTGGAGGAAGGTGCACAGATGGGGAGGTTGGTAAGGACTCGAGAATGTTAGAGACAGGGTGGGCTGTAGGTTCTGGACAAGATGACAGAGATGAGGAGCTTTTTTGAGCACAGAGACCATAACTGTTAGCTTCAAAGACATTATGGAAAAAGATAAGGGTAATGCAGAAGCTAAGTATCTAAACTGGGGGAGGCCATTTATCATGAGATTATCACTGTCATTCAACGTTATCATTAGACTGGCAAGCCTCGACTGCAAGGAACTACACTTGTTGGAGTCTCTATTTGGAAAACGGGAGATGTTAAATATGATGCAGTGAGAATTCAGAGCAAATATGTTTTGCGAGGAGTGAATGGCTCAAACAGCACATTTAGCAAATACTGATCAAGCGATATTGTGAGTTTGATAAAGAAAATACGGAGCAATAAAAACAGACGAAGCCATTCAAAAGTCTAGAGTGTGTGGGGCAGGGGGGATGGGGTGGATGCTGGGGGTGGTGGTTGTAGTCCTTAAATATGAACAGGCAAACAACGGTCACAAAATATCCTTATCTAATAATGTTAAGGATAAGCCACAAGGTACTTAATAAGTACAGTTAGAGTAAGAGAATTCCCAACTAAGCAGTGGGGCCTGTTAGAAACCAAAGGGACAATCAGTGCATGGAGCCAGAGGAAGAAGGTGAGGTCTTCAATGAATCCTTCCCATCTGTATTCACACAGGAGAAAGACATTGAAGCCAGGGATGGTGAGGTTCAGGAACATGTTAAGATCAATGAGGAGGAGGCATTAAATATTTTCACAGGCAAAAAGGTGGAGAAATACCCAGTAACAATCAAATATATTCCAAGCTGCTATGGGAGGTCATGGGGCAGATTGCTGGGGCCCTGGCGGATATATTTAATACATTGCTGGCCACAGGTGAAGTGCTGAATGACTGGAGGATCGCTAATGTGGTTCCTTTGTTCAAGAGCAGCAGGGATGGGCCAGGTAATTACAGAGCAGATAGTCTGATAGGAGGGGGAGGGAAATTATTGGAAACAATTCTGAGGAACACGATGAATCAACATTCGAGAGGACAGGAATATATTAGGAATTGTCTGTATGGATTTGCTTGAGGACTGTCCTCTGATTTTGATGAGGGCAATGCAGATGATGTGGGTTACATGGAGTTCATTAAGGTCTTTGACAAGGTCCCACATGGAAGGCTGGTCCAAAAGGGAAGATCCCATGGGATCCAAGGCAAGTTGATAAATTGTATCCACAATTGGTGGAGGATTGTTTTTATGATAGGAAGCCTTTGTCCAGAAGATGTAAAACAGGGATCTGTGCAGGAACCATTGCTGGTTATTATGTACATTAATATCTCGGATATGAAAGCAGAAGGAATCATTAGTAGGTTTACCGATGACATGAAAAGTAAGAGTGTTATCCACAGTGAGGGGGATAGTCTCAGGCTGCAGTCTGATATCGATCAGATGATAAACTGAGCAGAGGAATCGCAGACAGAGTTTACTTCTGATCACTGTGAGGTAATGCACTGTGGGGATTCTCATAAGCGAACAGTATACATCATGAATTGTAGGTCCACCTGGAGAACTGAGGAACACAGGGACCTTGGTGGGCAAGTCCCTGGATGTCTGAAGATGTCAGCACAGGTACACAGTCATTATGTAAATGGCCCAACTGGAGAATGGGGCTAAACCTGACCTCCCCTTGGGAAACAAGGTAGGGAACAGGAGTGAGGTGTGAGTGGGGGAGCACTTTGGAAAGTTACCACAATTGTATTAATTTGAAAATAGCGATGGAAAAGGACAGGCCTGGTCGACAAGTTCAAGTTATACCACGGAGCAAGATAGTATTAGACATAAATTTTAAAAGCAGATCTGGGAGGCTATTTGCAGGTAAAGGGAAGTCTGGCAAATAGGAATATTTTAAAACCAAGATAAAAGGACCGTTCAGCGCCAGCGTGTTCCTGTTAGTGTGCAGCTCAATGCTGACTGAATTTCGAGGCTGTGGTCAAGAAAACAGGGGGGCACATAACTGGCTGACTCAAGTGAATCCCTTCAATAACATCGGGGCTGTAGAAATACTCTTAGGATGGAAATCAGGAACGTAAAGAGGGAGCATAAGATAGCTTTGGCAGAGAAAGTTAAGGAGAATTAAAAGAGATTCTATAAGTGTATTAGGAGCAAAAGAAGAGTGAGGGACAAAACAGGTATTCATAATGATCAATGAAGCCAACAATGTGGTCAACTACAGGATCCGAAACAAACATTTCACTTTGGAACTTACTGTGGATAAAGACTGGGGCGCTCAGGGGACTAAACCATGTTTGTCCTGACCAGTATTAGAATACTGTGTGCAATTCTGGTCTTAATGCCATCGGGAGGATGTTGTGGAACATGAAAGGTTCGGAAGAAATGAACAAGGATGCTGCCAGGGTTGAAGGGTTTGCTCTTCAGGGAAAAGCCTGAATAAGCTGGGGCTGTTTTCACTTGAACGTGGGAGGCTGAGGAGTTAACCGATAAAAGGTGTTTAAAATCATGATGGTCATCGATAGGGTCAATAGACAAGGTCTTTTTCCCAACTGGGGGATTCCAAACTGACAGGGCACAGCTTTAAAGTGCGAGGGGAACGTTTCGAAGGGACCTAAAGGAAAACTGGTTCTGGCAGAGTCTATGGAATAAACTGCCAGAGAAAATAGTGCAGGCTGATAGAAATACATTTTATATGATGGGAATATGAATAAAAAGGGTTTAGAGGGATATTGGCAAAATTCTGGCAAATGTGACTAGATACATCATGCAGGAGTTGGTCTGAAGGATCTGTTTCTGTGCTGTACATCTCTATAACTCAATGTCTTGAAAAAAGTCCACATTATCGAAGAGGAGGTGCTGGAGGTTTTAAACCACAAAGGTAGATAAATCCCCAGGCCCTGATTAAATGTATCTCAGGACATTGTGGGAAGCTGGTGAAGAAATGGTAGGGCCCCTAGCAGAGATATTTGTACCATGTGTGATAGGCAGGTAGACTGGAGGGTGGCATTGTGGACAGTGAAGAAGGTTTTCTGAGATTGCAAAGGGATCCTGATGAAATGCGTGAATGGCTGAAAAACTGTAGATGGAGTTCAATCTGAATAAATGCGAGGGAATGCATTTGGTACAACAAACACAGGCAGGGCCTATACAATTAATGGTAGGACCTTCAGTCGTGTTGTGGAACAGAGGGACCTCGAGGTATAGGTACATAATTCTTTGAAGTTTTCAACATGGAGACAGGATGGTTAAAAAGGGACTTGCCTCACTTGCTTTCATTACTTTGGAAAGAGGAGTTGGGAAGTCGCATTGAGATTATACAGGCCATTGGTGAGTCCTCTTCAGGAATACTGTGTTCAGTTCAGGTCGCCCAGTTATCGGAAGGATATTATTAAGCTCGAAAGGGTTCAGATGAGATTTACTGGAATGTGGCTGGGAATAGAAGTTTTCAGTTCTAAAGAAAGGCTGAATAGGTTGGTATTTTTTTCATTGAAACCTGAATGTTGACAGATGACCTCGTAGAAGTTTATAAAATAATGAGGGGAATAGATAGAGTTAATGGGAGCTGTTTTTTTTTCCCCAAGGACAGGGGAGTTTCAAGACTAGAAGCTACATTTTTAAGTGTAAGAGGAGAGACATTTAAAAAAAAAGTCGTGAGGGTCACATTGTTACACAGAGGGTGGATTGTGTGTGGACTGAACTTCCCAAGGAAGGGGTGAATGTGGGGACAATTACAATGTTTAAAAGACATTAGGATTAGTACATGAATAGGAAAGGTTTGAAGGGATAGGATCAAGGTACAGGCAGGTGGGACAAGATCAGTTTTCGAGTATGGTTAGCATTGTTCGAACAGTGTGGTCTGACTCTCTGACTATGATTATAATGTTGTGTCATTAATTAACAAAGGCTGCAAGAGGAAGCCAGGAAACTACAGACTGATGAGCCAGACATCAGAGTGCGTCAGTTGTTGGAGGTCATTCTGAGAGGTAGGTGGTATTTGGAATGACAAGGACTGATTACGGCAGCCAGTATGGCTTTGTGCGTGGGAAAACATGCCTCACAAATTTGACTTGAAGATAGATGAAGGCAGAGCAACAGACGTTGTTTCTGGCTTCAGCAACCTTTGGTCAGGGTGTAGCATGATACATTGGATAATAAGGTTAGGTCACAAGGGATCAGGGAGAGCTAGCCAACTGGATACAAAATGGGATGACAGTGGGAGACAGAGGGTGGTGGGAGAGGGTTGTTGTTCAGACTGGGGCCTCTGACCAGCAGTGTGCTGCAAGGATTGGTTCTGGGACCACTGTTGTGCACCACTTACATAAACAAGCTGAGTGAAAAGGTAGCAGTCCCTGTTAGCATTTTTGCGGATACCAAGATTAGTGGAAGAGTGGCAGGGAATATAGTGATCGAAGGGGATGGTAATCAACTGGGCCAGTGGGCTAAGGAATGAAAGATGGAATTTAATTCAGGTGTTGGATTTAGTTCAGACAAACCAGGGAGGACTAAAACAGTTAATGGTAGGGACCTGCGCAGTGTTGTCGAACAGAGGGAGATCAAGGGGTGCAGTTACATTGTTCCTTGGAAGTGGCATCACAGGGGGACAGGGAGGGGAAAGCAGCATTTGGCACATTTGTCATTAGTGGCCAGAACATTGAGTACGTGAGTTGGAGATATTTGTAACATTGTCGTCAATATTTCTCCTGGGCAGAGGAGGCCACGGGTTGACCTTATAAAGGTGTATGAAACAATGTAGGGCTTAAGTAAGGTGAATTGCGAAGGGTAGGTGAGTCCAAATCTAGAGCCATAAACGTGTGGTGAGAGAGCAAGGATTTAAAGAGGGAGCTGAGGGGCAACATTTTCCACAGAGGATGGTGCATAGATGGAACGGACTGCCAGAGGAAATGGTGAAATCAAGTCCAATTACAACATGGAAATGACACTTGGTCAGGTACATGGAGAGGAGAAAATTGGAAGGGATATGGGCCAAACACAGGCAAATGCAACTCATTCCATTTAGGAAACATCAAACAAAGAGTAATGCAGCACAGAAACAGACCCAATGTCTTCAGTTGTTGTTGGAGGAGACTATTGAGACAAGGCATGTTTGTAGAGACTGAAGCAAGTTACAGCGATACGGGTGGTCGTCTGGACTGGAGGTTTCAAATATGTCAAGAAATTGGTGAGAGGTGAGGAGATGACAGAGATAGGAACTGTTATAGGAGTTCGAATGATTGAAGACACTGGACCACAAGATGAGCCATAGATACAGTATTGGAGAGGGAATAGTTAACAGAATGATCCCAGGCAGCATGACCACTCTCTCATTGCAGGCCTGTTTTCCCTTCTGTTGTCCTGGTGCTCAACTAGACAGCACACACCTGGATTGAAAACTGGGAACTCCCGATGCTGTCTCAGTACAATAAAACTTAAAGTAGAAGTGGTGATTGAGCCTGAGGCGAGTCTGCTCCCCCTCCAGCACTATATCTATGTCATGGCCTGTTAGCTGATGTTTGGAGCCCTCTCATTGCTCTTTGCTCTGTGCACTGTGAGTAATCTTACCTGGCGGCAGGATTTATATAAGGCTCCCGACCTCCCTGACCTTTTTCTCTCTGGCTGACCAAACATCTTCCCAACCAGCAGTTGGCAGGTCTATTGAGTCAGTACCTCCTTCAGTACCTGGAGAAGACACAGAAATAGGCAGAATGGGAAATTAGACTGATGCTTGTGAGGATTACACATGTAAAATGGCACTGAGCCCCACAGAGATCTGGAAAATTCCAGTCTCCATTCCTGGCCTGTACTGCCTCATCTCTCTGGAGTGGAGAATTCTGTTGGCTCAGGATCTGGAGTAGCTGCAAGAGTCAGAGACGCTGACAGAGGCAGCAATTAGACCCACACAGTGAGGGACCGCTCAAGGAGAGATACTGAGTGACGTCACCAGAGTTCAGCATCAAATAATTGTGCACAAAGAAAGGGTTTTGATTCATGTTGTACTGGGATGCGCAACCTGTGAGCAAATGAAGTTATGGCCTAGGGGCATTATTGTGAAGCAATTTATCCAGAAACTCAGCAAAAGTTCTCTGGACACAGTTTTAAATCCCGCCATTGCAAATGATTGAGTGTGAATTAAATGTTGCAAAAAAGATATAATTAAAAACAGCTAAGTGAGTATTAAACAATTTCTCATGATAAGAAAAATCCATCGGGTGCATTCCTGTCTTTAGTGAAGTAATCTAAGATGGGACTGGGATATCACAGGTATTACAGAAACAACAGCTGAGGGAGGGACAGGACAGGCAGCTCAATGTTCCAGGGGACAGATGCTGCAGGAAGGACAGAAGGGGAGCTGAGAGAGGAGGAGAGCTGCTGGTTCTGATGGGGTGAAACATTCCAGCAGGACTGAGAGAGGATATTCCTGCAGGATCGCCCAGTGAAGCTGTGTTCGTGGAATTAATCAAAAACAATGGGGCTTCCCTTTCCTCTGATTGTTCTACAGACCCCGAAGCCCCGCCCACCTGCACCTTGACCTTCCCAAGATGGCGGCCATATAGCCCGCGCTCCCTCTTCCCTCAAACAAATGGCGGCCGTGACCCTGGGCCGCTTCCCTGATCAGAGACCGCCACCTCCTTACCCGGGCCTGGAGGGACTTTTTCGATTTTTTTTAAACCTTTATCCGGGACTTGTGAATTATCTCCGCTCCTTTCTCCCAGCGAGGCTCCCGCACACCGGCTCTGAAGCCGATCGCAGCCGCTGCCGGAGAAAGTAGCTCCATTTCTCTCTGTCCTGACCAATGTGACACTGCGCATGCTCTGCATTGAAACCAAACTGCGCATGCGTCTGAGATTATCAGTGAGTTCATAGAGAACATTCATAACTGCAACGCCTGATGGGTAAAATATTGTTCATTAACAATTGTTTTGTCGCGTTATAGTCAGTGAGATGTCTAACAGTGAAATAGATTGTCCGGTCCAAATCAACCACACCGGCCAGGTATGCAAATTACCAGTCGTTCTGGGAGCTCGAAAAGAAGTTTCTTACTCGAGTTGTGTAAATCCATTGGAAATATGTACGTTATCAGATTTACATTTCAACTGCAGTATTTCTTAATGTCTCCCATTAATTTATAAGAGAGGTTTAATGCTCCACGATGTCGTGAGAATGATCAATCCTGCAAAATAGTTTGCTCTCTGACCAATCTTGAAGCGTTCACTCCCCGAGAATGCTTTGGCCCCTCTCCTCACTCACTCTGGTTGGAGGACCGGCCGCTACTCGATCCTCCTGTTCCGCCCCTTCCTCCCAATTGCAGAGTTGATTCAGGCGTGACTGAGCAGGCAAGGGACAAGGGAAGTTCGAGTCGATGTTTTGTGACGCGGTGAAAATATCCCGAATCTTGAACCGAGGCCTGGTTCAATTCACAGCTTGTGCAGATGTGTGTAATAACAACTTTTAGCAGGTTCATTAAGAAAAACAAGGGAAGTGAGGAACAGAGAGAAAACAATAGAAAATGCATGCAATGTGGCGGGGCTCTCAATGCTCAGATGATTTGACTCTTTACCAAGCGTTTCAGGGTCCCAGTACAGACTGTTGCACGCCTCTTAGTACACAGCCAGATACCACGATTGTGGGGGCAAAATGTTGTGGTGGGATATAGAGGTGCTTTTCTGGAAGGCGCTCGGTTTTTGTGGTGAAAACTGTTGAGAAAGAGTCGGGTTTTCTATGGAGCTACCTGTTCCCCTCCTGTTGCAGCCTCTTATTATTGTCCTGACTCTTCCTCGTACATGGAGAAAGTAAGGACTGCAGATGCTGGAGATCAGAGCTGAAAAATGTGTTGCTGGAAAAGCGCAGCAGGTCAGGCAGCATTCTCTACCTCTACATGTTTGGTAGAGATCAGTGACACTTCGTAAGCCCACAATACAAGATCCATCACACTGTTTAAGACAGTAAAAATTTCTTGTTGCACAATAGTCAGAGAACAATACAGCAGAACAGGCCCTTCGGTCCTTGACGTTGCACCAACCTATGAACTATTCTCAGCTCGTCCCCCGACACTATCCTGAAATCACCCATGTGCTTATCTAAAGGATTGTTTAAATCTCACTCACGTGGCTGAGTTAGCTACATTAGTAGGTAGTGGATTCCATGTCCTAACCAATCTGAGTAAAGAACCTGCCTGTGACATCTGTCTTAAATCTATCACCCCTCGAATTGGAGATATGCCCCCTTATACACACTAATGTCATAATCCTAGGAAGAAGACTTTCACTGTCTACCCTATCTAAGCCTCTGATCATCTGGTATGTCTCTATCAAATCCTCTCTTCGCCTTCTTCTTGCCAATGAGAACACGTTCAAGTCTCTCAACCTATCCTCATAAGACCTTCCCTCCAGACCACACAACATCCTGGTAAATATCCTCTGCGCCTTTTCCCATGCTTCCACATCCTTCCAGAAATATGGGCACCAGAACTGCACGCAATATTCCAAATATGGCCGCACCAGTGTTTTGGATAGTTGCAGCATGATATTGCAGCTCCAGAACTCAATCCATGTACGAATGAAACCTAACACACTGTATGCCGCCTTAACAGTACTGTACACCTGGTGGCAACTTTCAGGCATCTATGAACATGGCCTCCAACATCCTTCTGCACATCTACACGACCAAGAATCTTTCCATTGACTCAGTACTCTGCCTTCCTGTTATTCTTCAAAAAGTGCATCACCTTACATTTCGCTGCATTGAACTCCATTTGCTACATTCAGCCCAATTCTGCAATTTATCCAAGTCCTCCTGCAACCTGTAACATTCTTCCACACAGTCCATTACTCCTTTGGTGTCGTCTGCAAATTTACTAATCCATCCACCTATGCCTGCGTCTAACACCTTTATAAAAATGACAAACAGCAGTGGTCCCAAAACAGATCCTTGTGGCACACCACTAATAACCGCACTGGAGGCTGATTATTTTCCATCATCCACCACTCGTTGCCTTCTTTCAGAAAGCCAGTTTCAAATCCAAATTGGCTAAATCAATTCCATGTCACTGCATTTTCTCTAACAGCCTACCATGTGGAACCTTGTTAATGGCTTAACTGAAGTCCATGTATACCACGTCAACTGCCCTATCCTCATCTATATGCTTGGTCACCATCTCAAAATACTCAATGAGATTTGTGAGACACGACCTGCCCTTGATGAAACCATATTGACGATCTGAAATCATATTGTAGTTTGCCAGATGATTACAAATAGTGTCTCTTATAATCCTTTCCAAAACCTTTCCTACAACAGAAGTAAGGGTCACTGGTATATAATTACCTGGGTCATCTCTACAGCCCTTCTTGATCAAGGGCATAACATTTGCAATCATCCAGTCCTCTGGTACTGAACCTGTAGGCAATGACAGCTCAATATCAAAGCCAAAGTCTTTGCTATCTTCTCCCTAGCTTCCCAGACAATGTATGGATAAATCCCATCTAGCCCAGAGGTCTTGTGTACATTCAATCCTTCTAGAATTGATAACACCTGTTCGAAACTAACCTCTATCATTTCTAGTCTAACATCTTCTACCTCATTATTATCTACAATATTCTAATTTTCCTGAGTGAACACCAATGAGAAATATTCGTTTCGCACCTCTCCGATTTCCAGTGTCCACACTCAACTTCCCACTTCTGTCTTTGTGTAGATTAGATGTGCAGGTCAGGTGAATTGGCCATGCTAAATTGTCCGTAGTGTTAGGTAAGGGGTAGATGTAGATGTAGGGGTATGGGTGGGTTACGCTTCGGCGGGGCGGTGTGGACTTGTTGGGCCGAAGGGCCTGTTTCACACTGTAAGTAATCTAAATCTAATCTACACAAAATCTAAAAAAAAATCTAATCTACACTCAACTTCCCACTTCTGTCTTTGATTGGCCTGATTCCTACCCTATCCTTTATTCCTCACATACCGATAGAAAGCTTAAGGGTTCTCCTTTATTCTATTCACTAAAGACTGCTCGTGTCCTCTCTTTGTTCTTCTTAACTCTCTTTAAAGCCTTCCTAGCTGATCTGTAAGTCTCCATTGCCTCATCTGTACCATTTGCCTCATCAAAACATAAGCCTCCGACTTCTTCTTAACAAGAGATGCAATTTCTGTGCTAAATCACGGTTCCTTTACCTTATCACTTCCTCCCTGCCTGACAGGGACATACCTATCAAGGACACCCAATATCTGTTCCTTAAACCAGCTCCACATTTCCATTGTCTGCATCCACTGCATTTCGGTACCCCATCCTATGCATCCTAATTCTTGCTGAATCGCATTATAATTGCCACTGCCCCATCGATAAGTCTTCACCTGTGGCATGTACCTATCTCTTTTCATCACCAAACTGAATTATGATCACTCTCTCCAAAGTGCTCACCTACAACTAAATCAAACATCTAGTCCGGTTCATGACCAAGCACCAGATCCAATGTGGCCTCCCCTCTTGTCAGCCCTTTAACATACTGTGTCAGGAAACCCTCCTGTACACACTGGACAAAAACTGATCCATCCAATGTACTATTTCCAGTCAATGTTGGGGAAGTTAAAGTCCCCCACAATGACCACCATGTTACTTTCACTCCTACCCAGAGTAATTTTGCTAATCATCTTTTCCTCCTCCCTGGAACTCTGTGGTGGCCGATAAAAAATCCAAGCAGTGTGACCTCCGCTTTCCTGTTTCTAACCTCAGCGCACACGACTTCAGTGGACAAGTCCTCATCAAATGTTCTCTCAGCCACCGTTATACTATCCTTGACTAACATGACATGCATGGGCCCATTGCGGTGCTTCAAATTCCATGAGGCAGCCATGCTGTCTATGACAGACCGACTCAGTCTGGACCCTTCTCTATCCTTAAGACCTTATGCACTGCCTACACTCCTCCATTTCCCCTTTGCACGTTCCCTTTTCAACCCACCCCACCTGCATCACTCCACAATTGGAGCTGTCAAGGGCAGAAGTCTGTGGAATACCCTCCCTAACCTTCTCTCTCCTCCGTTAAGATGTATTTTAAAATCATTTCCTTAATCAATGTTTTGGTCATCCATGAAGCACCTTAGGAGATTTGCCATTGTGAAAGATTCCATGTTATTGCTGTACATTAGGAGAAACAGGAATGATGCTTTCAAAATTCTAACAAGAAAGTCACTGATAGGTGCAGTGTGTAGGCCAAATAATAACATCACATTGGGATGGGCATTAAACAAAGAAATAACTAATGCCTGTAAAAATGGTACGGCTATTATCATGGATGATTTTAATACACATGTAGATTGGTCAAACCAGCTCAATCAGGGTAGCCTTGAGGAGTTCATTAAGTATATCCATGATAGTTTTTTTGAACAGTATGAAATGGAACCGACAAGGAGCAAGCTATCCAAGATCTGGCCCCCGTGCAATGAGACAGGAATAATTAATGACCTCAGAGTTAGGGATCCTTTTGGAAGAAGTGATCACTGTATGGTTGAAGTTAGAGTACATATGGAAAGTGTGAAGATAAAATTTAATACTTGGTCCTGTGTTTGAACACGGGAACTAAAATAGAATGAGGGAGAACCTGGATAAAGTAGACTGAAAACAAAGATTTTATGGTGGGACAGTTGATGAGAAGTGAAAGAGTTTCAAAGTCATTTTAGGAAGTGCTCAGCAAAGGCATATTTCAGTGAAAAGGAAGGACTGTCAGAAAAGGCGGTGGACAAAAGATAGGGAATTCTACACCATTTAGTTTATTCTCTGCAGTTGGAAAGATGCGTGGGTCTATTATCAGGGAAGAAATAACAGGGAAGCTCGATAGAAATTGTCCCATTGGGCAGACAGAGCATGGATTCATGAAGGGCAGGTCCTGCTTGACAAATCGTTTGGAATTCAATGAAGACATTTCAAACAAGGTGAACAACGGGGACCCAGTGGATGTGGTGTACCTTGATTTCCAAAAGGCCTTCAACAAGGTATCACGCAAGTGGCTGTTGCATTATATAAGGGTGCATGGGATACAGTATTAGTATGGATAGAAGATTGGTTGACTAACAGGAAGTAAAGAGTGGGGATAAATAAGCCTTATTCTGGCTGGCAATCAGTAACTAGTAGTGTGCCCCTACGATCAGTGTTGGGACTGCAATTATTTAGAATTGATACAGATGATTTGGAGTTGGGGACCATATATAGGGTGTCAAAGTTTGCATATGAGACTAAGATGAGTAGCAGGACAAAGTGAGCAGAGGACTGGGAAACTTTGCAGAGGAACAGAGGTACATTGAGTTAGTGGGCACTGGTTTGGCAAGTGGAATATTATTTTCATAAATGTAAAGTCATACTCTTTGGTTGGAGTAACATTAATAAAAAGATGATTACTTGAATTTTAAAAACAGTTACATTATTTGCTATGCAGAGGCACCTGAATATCCTTCTGCAGGAGGGTTGGTCACCAGGTGTAACAATCAATTCAGAAGGCAAATGGAATTTTGTCCTTCATTGCTGAAGGGATTGTGTTTAAAAGCAGAAGTTATGTTCTAGATATAGTGGGTGCTGGTGAGGCCACACCTGGAGTACTGCATGCAGTTTTTATCTCCTTACGTGCTCAAGGATGTACTGGCACTGGAGGGGGTGCAGAGGAGATTAACTATGTTGATTCCGGAGGTGAAGGGTTTGGCTTAACAGAGACTGAGTAGATTGGGATTATATTGATTCGAATTCAGAAGAATGGGAAATATATAAAATAATGAATGGAATGAATAAAATAGAAGTAGAGAGGATGTTTCCACTGGCAGATGAAGCCAGGACAAGAGGGCATCACCACAAGATTCGAGGAAGCAAATTTAGGAGTCAATTGAGAAGGAATGTCTTGAACTCGATGAAGTGCATTGCCCAGGGAAGTAGTTGATGCTAGTTCAATGAACGTTTTTAAAGCTAAGTTTTTTTTTTAAATAAGAAATAACTAATTAAGGAATATGGTGAGAACGTGGGTAAATGGTTCTGCATCCACAAAATGATCAGCCATGATCTTATCCAATTGTAGAGCAGGCTCGAAGGGCAAGATGACCTTCTCCTTTTCCAAGATCTTTTGTTCTTATGTTATGCATTCCTCCCTCAATCGTGACTTGGAGATGCTGGTGTTGGATTAGGATGGACAAAATTAAAATTCTCAGAACACCAGGTTATAGTCCAACAGGTTTATTTGGAAGCACTACTTTGCTGGTCCTTCATCAGATGGTTGTGTGATTTTAACTTTGTCCCTCACTCTTGTAATTGAGAATCAGCAACAAAAGCCACGAAGCAGTGCGCAAGCTCCAGCCAACAATTGGTATTGTGGATAATGCAGAAGGTGATCTTAGAATACAATGGGATATTGATCAGATGGGCCAATGGGCTGAGGAGTGGCAGATAGGATTTAATTAGGTTAGGATAAATGTTTGGCAAAAACCGGTTGGACCGAAGATGTGATTGATGTCAGCGGCGGACCAATGCAGAGGCAGGGGCGGAGCTGGAGGACCTGGCGGGGCAGTTGGTCCTCCGGCCAATCAGTGAATGAGGGCGGGACTAGACGATACCACGTGATCTTCCTCGCGGTTGGTGCGGATGTTCGGAATGCCTGCGCGGAGAGCTGTCGGTAAGGAAAGAAATAAACAGCAGGAAGCGGGGGGGAAATGGTGTTGGTATGGTCTGAGAGGTTTTACAATCATTTGGTACACATCGGAAGATACAAATTTGAAACTTACAGTCCAGTTTTTGCAGCAAATGGGAAGATGCCTCGTTGAGTAATCGGTCCGAGCGAGCGCCGCCATCTATATTCGGGGCAATGATTCACTGGACACGTGCGCGGCCGCCAGCTTTGTAGGGGGCAAAGTTCAGAGGGATGTATGTACAGCCTTCCCTGGTAAAAAGAGTCATAGGGCAGGATTTACACAGAGCACATTCAAACACAGAGAAATGGAGTTTTTTCTGGATTTGTTTCATCATTCGTTTAAATGATTTGGATGTGAATAGAGGCCGTATATTTAGTAAGTTTGCAGGTGACACCAAAATTGGAGGTATTGTGGACAATGAAGAAGGTTATCTCAGAGTACAGTGGGATATTGTTCAGATGGGCCAAAAGGGCTGAGGAGTGGCAAAAAGGATTTAAGTTAGGTAGATTAGGTTAGGATATCTGGTTGGCATAGGTTGGACCGAAGAAGTCCGTTTCTGTGCTCGACATCTTTGACTGTGGGATCAAAAAAGTGAACTCTGCTCTGGTTCACCTCTGGGTTCTCTGATGTCCACTTGTTCATTATCTAGCTTCCTCAGTCTCTCATGGGTGTATTTTTGCTCTGTATAGTATTTTACTATTACTTTCACAGCTGTTTTGTAAATGAATTGAAAAATGTAGAGCTGGAAAAACACAGCAGGCCAGTCAGCATCCGAGGAGCAGGAGTGTCAACATTTCGGGCATAAGCCCTTCTTCAGGAATGGAAATGAATTGTAAAAGGCTACAGATGGAGATATTGTGTCCAATGACCAAAACCATTGCCAAATAAGCAGTTTTTCAAGAATGCCTTAAAGGAAGAAAGTAGATCTTAGAGGGTTAGAGTGGGGATTCCAGACCATGTTCCCTTGGAGTCTATAGAAACAGTCACACAGCTGAACTCAAAAATAAACACATCATTGAGAGTCTGAACTAAAATGAGTTATTGAGGTATGAAAAGGTGTGTGGTGCAGGGAGATAGGAATGATTACGGCCAGGAATTAATTCAAAGGTGCGAAAGTAAATTGTTGTTGCTTACAAATGGGCGTCTTTTGATTAGCAAGTTTTGGTACAAGTGAGCACTTCGGCAGGAGAGTTTTCAATTTTCTTGAGATTATCGGGAAGGTGAATGTGGGATGCTGGCCAGGAGTGGGTTTAGACAATGAAATCTAGAGTTAACAAAAGGAAAGAATAAGAGTTTCAGCAAATGAGCTGAGACTGTGGTGAGGTCAGGTGATATCACTGAGGTCGAAATAGTGGTCTTGGAGGGGGTCTGGCCTGTCATCCTCACCTCATTCAGCTGTTTGTCAGTTTGTGAATCAAGTCTGTAACAAGCTCAGAAACTGAGTGGCCCTGGCAGAACCCAAACTGGGCATCGCTGAGCAGGTGCTTGACAGCACTGTTGATGACACCTTCCATCACTTCACTGCTGAGTGAGTGTGGACTGATGGAGGGGAATTGGCTGAGTTGGATCTGCCCTGTGTTGTTGTGTTGGAACATCCCTGAGCAATGTTCCACAAAGTCAGTAGGTGCCAGTGCTGGAGCAGTACTTGCCTTGTTGGGCAGCAGGTTCTGGAGCACAGCCAACAGTATAATTGCCAGAATATTGGCAGGGCCCATACCTTTACACTGCTTATCCATTTCTTGATCTGATTGGAAATGAGTTTTCAACCAAGTCGATTCATATCTGTGATGTGAGGGACCAATGGAGAAGGCTCATCCACTTGGCACTGTTGGCTGAAAATCGCTGCTAATGCTGTCCTCTTATCTGGTGCATGAATGTGTGAGACGACTCCATCGGTAAGGGTGGGGATATCTGTGATGCTTCCTCCAGTGTGTTTTTTAATTGTCTATCACTATTCTTGATGAGGTGTGGCAGAACTGCAGAATTCCGATCTAATCTGTTGGTTATGGGATCACTTAGTTCTATTTGGTGTTGCCTGTGCTGTTTGGTATGCAGGTTTGGTAGCTGCACCAGGCTGGCACCTCATTTTTAGGTATGCCTTGTACTGTTCCTTACATGCCCTCCTGCATTCACCATTGAACCAGGGTTGATTACCCTGGCTTGATGTTAATGGTTGAATGGGGAATATCAGGCCATGAGATTTCAGATTGGGCTGGAGTACAGTTCTGCTGCTGTTGGCCCACAGTGAGGCAGAAGTTGCAGGGTCAAGAGGGCTGATTGTGTGATTGTATTTGCTAGTGCATTGGTAGATGTAATGTGGTCCATCCAGTTTCATTCCTTTGTTGAGACTGTGCAGTGATCAATACAATGGGCCACTGTCAGGTTTCTTTCCCTCAAGGACATTGTCAACGACAGAAAAACATCCCCAATGGTTCCATGGCAAACAGTAGATTCTTCATTCCAGTTGTTTTTTTCTTGAATTCAGAGCCAACCTCTACCGATTTGGGATTCAAACCTGAACTTCAGTTGTATATTTTAATATTCTTGACAAATGATAAATATGACAGATTTGTTCACTTATTTTTAGAATCACTATCACAGGTTTTGTTTATTGTTTTGGAGATAAAAACACTGTCCATTATCCTGTCTCCTCCATCCTCCCCTCCAACAACAAGAGTGAGGAGCACATGGAGTTTCTCTGTCAATAACATTGAGACAATCTGATCAGCTGCCTCTGCTTCTCTCCTCCCTCTCCACTAGCCCACGGAGCCAAACTGCCTCTCAAGGGTGCTCCTCATTTTAGTCCTAAACTAGCATTTCCTCGAGTCCCTTGTCAAGCCTTATTAGAGGTCATCTTGACCATTTACCCTAGTGTAGCTAAATCATGGACATTCCAAATCTCTGTCTCATCCTCCTGCTTGTCACCACCCTCTTTCCCCCCCTCGCAATTCACAGATATTGTTCCATGATCTGTCTGTCTGTCTTTTCTGGTTATGTCCTTCTCTCCCATTCTGCTAAAACCTAATATTTGACCTCACCATCATTGGAAATTCCTGCTCCATCTCCACTCTCCCTTTCCTTTCTGAATTCATTGTATTTGGTGTCCCTCCAGGATCTATCCTTGGTTCGTCCTGTTTCTCACCTACATACTGCCAGGACGTAACATCGCTCAAAAGCACTGTGTTAGGTTTCACATGTACACTGACAATGTCCAGCTCTCCCTCCCCATCATCCGTCTCCATTACTCCACTATTACTCAGTTATCAGACTGCTTGCCACGCTTCGATTAGCTGCAATTCACTCCAACGGAACACTGTAATTGTTAAACCCATTGCCTTCAGTTGCTATTTCAAATTCATTTCCCTTCCTGCTGTGTCCCTGCTGTGTCCCTCCTTCTCACTGGGAAGTGTCTGAGGCAGAACTACATTCTTCACAATATTGCTCTCATATCTGACCGCAAGGTGACCTTCTGATCAGACATCCACACAATCACAAACACCAGAATTCCAATCTCTAAAACGTTGCTTGTCTCCTTCTCACCCCAGCTCCATTGCTCCTGAAACCCTAAACTGTGTCGGTGTTGCCTTTAACTTGACAAATCTGAAACAGAATCCTTGATTCCGCGACTGACCCAGAATCTGGTTCAAGACTCACCCGTGATGGGACACATCCTCTCCATATTTACCCTCTCAAACCTCGATAGAATCCTGTATGTTTCAAAGAGATCACCTCTCATTCTTCCAAAGTCCAGTGAGTAGATTCCCAACTTATTCAGCCTTTTCTTACAGGATAATCCCTTCAAAACAGGGATGATCCCATTAGATTTTCTTTGAAATGCCTCCAATAAACTATTCTATTTCGTTAACTAAAACGACCAAATCTGTTCACGTTACTCCAGATGTGGTCTGACTCGCCATTTGTTTAGTTGCCCTAAGGTATATACTCCCAACTCTTATATTGCAAACTCTTTGAAATAAGGGACAGCATTCCATTCCCCTTCCTGATTCCATGTTGTAACTGGGTGCTAGCTTTCTGTGTTTCCTGCTCAATTTCCCCCAGTCTCTTTGTGGTGCAGCTTTCTACAGTTTATCCCAAGTTATACTCTATTTGACAACTTGTTGCCCGCGTTTCCTGTGAATATCTCTCTGTAAACTGTTTATAACCTTTTGGAACTTTCCTGTTATGCCTTTTCTAGGAGATTTCCCCCCTCATTATTCGAAACATTTACTGTGAGCACTGGGCAGTGGGAAGCATGCGCAGTTGCTATCTTTCAGGGATACTCTGTTTCATGACTGGGAGGAGCTTGTTGCCCATTGGTCAGAATGGAGACATCTTGCCCATCAAGGTGCATGAGCTTTTCATACCCCCCCCCCCCCATGTCTTATTGAGGAGGCACAGCGGCAGAACGGAAGGAAAGAAAAGGAAGCAAATCCTGCTCTCCATATCTCACTGAATCTTGGGACATTCTGTCCCATGTTCAGTCACATGAAGTCCCAAGGTGGAAACTCATAGAAACCCACATAGATTTGCCCTTGACGTGCGTGCTAACCTCCACCAGGGGTAATGTGTACAGTCCTCCTGGGCCAGGAGGAGGGGATTGTATGAGTTTCAAACTTGAACTGACAGTGATGGATTTTATAAACTTGTATTTCAGATAGATATTCAGATGGTAATCTCAGTCATTGTAACACCAAACTCTGACAGAATTACTCCATTCATCAGGACCTGGATATTCATATTGTGTGAGAGTATTGTGTTCCAGATCAATACCATTTGCTGAATAAAAGTTCTCCTTTGAATCAAACCATTCTCTCAATAGGTCTTCCCAAATCTTCAACATGTGTCCTGTAATCCTTGTATAATGAGCTGATGGGTGAAAGGTTTATTATTATAATGTTTAACCCCCCCCCCCCCCCCAAACAATATTCAAGAAAGTGAACATCCTCCAGGATAAAGCACTGTACCTGAGTGGTTTCCCATCCACCACCTTCAGCATTCCCTGTCCCCACCCTGGAGGCACAGGGGCATCACTGTGTAAAAGATCCAGTCAGAATTGTCTTCCCCGACCATAGGACTGCTCCCTCATTAGAGAGAGATGTCTGGTAGTGGTGAACCTGAATCTTTACCACAGAGAAGGCAAGGGGAGAGGTTGAAAAGGAGTGTCCATTAATCGTGGATGGTTTTTCTTGATATGTATTAGCAACACACATGTCACATGAACAATTAATGTTAAAAAAGCCCCACAAATTCTGCAACTAAAATCCCCCATTCCTTGAACCATCCTAGTAAATCTCCTGTGCCCCCTCTCAGGGACCCTGCCATCCTTCCCAATGTGTGGGTGATCTGTGGTTCGCACAGACTCAGCTGCTCTGAACCCTGTGGGTGATAGCATAGAGCAACAGTTGCACTAAACCTCACTGTCTGGAAGAGAGTGAGAGACAGAAATCACGAAGGCATTTAAAATCTATTTAGGAACACACTTGCAAGGCCAAGGCTGACAGGTCTATGGGCTCTGTGCTGGAAAATGGGATTAAAATAGTTAGCTGGGAGATTTCTTTACAGCATAACCCCAATGGACCACAAAACCGTTTTCTGTCCTGTAGACCACAGACGCATAATATAGGAATATGACAAGCCACAATAGAAACCAGGTCAGAGAAGGTGATATTAGAATAGATGATACGTGAATAATTAATGTTTTTTGGAGGAAAATGTGACATAGGTTAAGCGGGACATTGTGGAGCTCTGGGTGCAGGAATCTGAAATAGAAATGGGTTATCCTGAAGGCTGGAATTAACGAAAGGCACATCACAGAGATTTGTGAGGGGGGACAAGATTAAAGATAGATAGTGTGTTGAGACTGGAGGAGATTAGAGATTGGAGGATGTTGCAGAGATTGAGATGTCTTTGATGCAGAGATAGTGATAGTTCTGAGGCTAGAGAGGAATTATAGAGATAAGGATGAGTTGTTCCCTTTCCCAACGCTACCTCTTTACTGATAATGATTGTTTCTCTGTCCTCATCTGCCATTGCCTCCATAGACCTTCATCAATGAGAGTACACAGACAGTATGTTCCTGTTAAGGCCAAGGCTGGGAGGCGTCGAGAATGCTGCATGACCTGCAAAATTGAGGCTCTGGTCAAGAAAATGAAGGAAGGATATAGCAGGTACAGACCACTGTGTTTATGTGAATCCCTAGAGGACTATAAGGGCAGTAGGAGTATACTCGCGGGAAACCAGGAGGCAAAAAAGGGGACATGAGATAGCTTTGGGAAATAGGTTTAAGGAAAATCCAAAGAGATTCTACAAATACACTAAAGACAAAAGAATAACTAGGCAGAGAATAGCAACCCTCAATGATCAACAAGATTGTCTATGGAACAGCAGGAGGTGGGAGAGATTCTGTAAGTATTTCATGTCAGTTTTTACTGAAAGGGGATATGGAAGTTAGAGAAGTTGGAATAATAAATAGTGATAACTTGGCACGTGTACATATTACAGAGGAGGAGGTACTGGATGTCTTTAAATACATAAGAAAGGATAAATCCCTGGAATCTGATCAGGTGTATCCCAGAACATTGTGGGTAATTAGGGAAGCTTTTGCTGGGCCCCTCGCTGCGATATTTGTATCGTCGATCGCCACAGGTGAGGTGCTGGAGGATGGGCTCCATTACTTGAGAAAGGTGGTAAGGAAAAGCCAGGGAACTATTGACCGGTGAGCCTGAAGTCAGTGGCAGGGAAGTTGTTGGAAGGGATTCTCAGCGACAGGATTTACATGTCATTGGAAAAGCAAGAAATAATTAGAGTCAGCATGGCTTTGTGCATTGAAATCATTAACTTGGACTTGAGAAAGACACAAAGTTTCACATAACACACTGGTTAGCAGGTTCAATACCATAGAATTCTGGCGGAACTAGCTGTTTGGATACGGAATTTGCTGGAAGGTCAAAGAGTCATAGATGGACAGCACAGAAACAGAGACCCGTCGGTCCGACCAGTACATGCTGATCAGATATCCCAATGCAATCTAGTCCCCCCTGTCAGCACCCGGCCCATATCCTTCCTATTCATATACACATGAAGATGCCTTTTAAATGTTACAATCGTAATGGCCTCCACCACTTCCTCTGGCAGCTCATTCCATACACGTACCACCCTCTGTGTGAAAATGTTGTCTCTCAAGTCTCTTTAAAGTCTTCCCCCTCATACCATAAACCTATGCCCTCTAGTGCTGGGATCCCCCACGCCAGGGAAAAGTCTTTGTGTATTTATCCGATCCATGCACCTCATGTTTTTATATACATCGATAAGATCACCTCTCAGCCTCCAATGCTGCAGGGAAAACTGCCCCATTCTATTCAACCTCTATTCAACCCCCCAGCCTAGCTCAAATCCTCCAATCCTGGCAACGTTCTTGGAAATCTTTCCTGAACCCTTTCAAGTTTCACAAAATCCTTCCAATAGGAGGGAGACCATATTTGTACGCAACTTTCTAAAAGTGGCCTAACCAATATCCTGTACAGGCACAACATGACCTCACAACCCCTGTACTCAGTACTTTGTCCGATAAAGGAAAGCATACCAAATGCCGCCTTCACTATCCTATCCACCTGCACTCCAAGGTCTCTTTAATCAGTAACACTCCTCAGGACCTTACCATTAAGTGTATACGTTGTGCTAAGATTTGCTTTCCCAAAATGCCACTCCTCAGCCCATTCACCCATCTGATCAAGATCCCATTGTACTCTGAGGTAACCTTTTTCACTGTCCACTACACCTCCAGTTTTGGTGTCATCTCACTAACTAAACCTCCTATGTTCACATCCAATTCATTGATATAAATGACGAAAGGTAGTGGATCCAGCAGTGATCCTTGTAACCCTCCACTCGTCACAGGCCTCCAGTTTGAAAAGCAACCCTCCATCACCACCCTCTGTCTTCTGTCTTTGAGCCAGTTCTGTATCCAAATGGTTAGATCTCCCTGTATACCATGAGCTCTAACCTTGCTGAGCAGTCAGTGTCATAGTGGAGGGTACTTTTTGGACTGGAAGCCTGTGATGAGCAATATGCTGTCAGGTTGGGTACTGGGTCCACTGCTTTTTGCCATTTATATAAACGATTTCTATGTGAATATAGGAGCTATGGTTAGTAGGTTTACAATAGATACCAAAATTGGAGGTGCAATGGATAGCAAAGTTACCCGAGAGTACAATGAGACTACGATCAAATGGGCTGAGGAGTGGCAGATGCAGTTTAATTTAGATAAATGTGAGGTTCTGCATTTTGGAAAAGCAAATCAGGGCAGGACTTCTACACTTAATGGGAAGGTCTTGGGGAGTGTTGCTGAACAAAGAGATCTTGGAGTGCAGGTTCATAATTCCTTGAAAGTGGAATCATAGATAGGCAGGGTAGTGAAGAAAGTGTTTGGTGGACTTGCCTTTATTGGCCTGTGCATTGAGTACAGGAGTTGTGACCTCAGTGTGCGGCTGTACAGGACATTCATTCAGCCACTTCTGGAATTCTGCTTTCAGTCCTGGTCTCCCTGCTATTGGAATGATATTGTGAAACTTGAAAGGATTCAGAAAAGATGTAAAGGTGTTGCCAGGGTTGAGGGATTGAGCTACAGGGAGAGGCTGAATAGACTGAGGCTGTTTTCACTGGAGAATCGGATGCTGAGAGGTGACCATAGAGATTGATAAAATCGTTAGGGGCAAGGATAGGGTCAACAGCCAGGGTCTTATTCCTGTTTCGGTGAGTCCAAAACTAGAAAGCACAGGCATGAGGGAAAAGATTGAAAAGGGATATTAGGGGCAAAGTTTCAAGCTGAACGTAGGATGTGTATGGAATGAGCTCCAGAGAAAGTGTGGAGGCTAATACAGTTACAACATTGAAAAGGCATCTCATTGGATATGTGATTGGGAATGGTTTAGAAGGCTATGGGCCAAGGGCTGGCATATGGGACGAGATTAATCTAGGATATCTGTCGGCATGGACAAGTTGGACTGAAGGGTCTGTTTCTGTGCTGTACATCTCTATGATACTAATAAATTAAAATTAAGATGGGTTTTTCTTTTATGGAGAGTTAGCAGAAGGTCAGACAATTCTCCTTGGAGCTGAGAAGGTTAAGCAGTGATTTCGACCAGGAGTTGATTTGTTTCCAGGGTATTTCATTTAACGTGAGAAATTTTTAACGTCACAATTTTTAGTAACTATTTTCAGGTAACTTGTAAAAAATGCAGAGGAAAAATGTGAAGATTATTTTACTCACTAAGTTCTTAGCATCTGGAACAGTTTAACAGACAGCTGGATGCAGATACAGTCGTTATTGTCAAAAAAATTTGAAATTTAACTTTTTTAAGGCTGGATTTGGAGGGCTATGTCCAAAGGGAGGTGAGTTGGGATAGACTGGCACCATCTCCAGAGGGAGAGTACAGCCCCAATGGGCTGAATAGCCCTCAGCCCCTGTGCTCTGTGATACTGACCCATTCACTGTGAATGATGAAGCTCATCACAGGGCAGAGCTGTAGAGATGTACAGCTGTAGAGATGTACAGCATTAGACTGGTCCATGCTGACCAGATATCCCAACCTAATCTTGTCCCATTTGCCAACACTTGGCACATATCACTCTACACCATTCCTATTCATATACCCATCCAGATGCCAAATGGTTTAATTGTACCAACATCCTCCACTTCCCGACAGAAGATTCCATACACACACCAACCTCGGTGGGAAAAAAAAAATTGCCCCTCAGATCCATTTTAAATTCTTCCCCTCTCATCTTAAACCTATGCCCTCTCATTCTGGACTCCCCGACCCCAGGGAAATGACCTTGTCTATTTATCCTATTTGTCTATTTATCCTCCCCAGGCCCCTCATGATTTTATAAACCTCTATGAGGTCACCCCTCAGCCTTTGATGCACCTGGGAGGATCCCACCACTCATGTCACAATGGGGCCTGGCTGATTGACACAGCTTCAGACCAATGGGAGAGTTGGCGTGATCCTACAGCCAATGGGAGTGAATGAGGGGTGGGTCCAGCAGGCCAACACATGACAATCAGTTTTGCAGGCGCAGTGTCACTGTGAGGGGGGACTGAATGTGAAGGAGTGGGAGAGACAGCAGATACTGGGAGAGAGATGGAGTTAGTGTGGACTGGGAAGGTTGATAAACACTGTTTCAGTCTGCTGGACCTGAATGAGATACTCCGGGTAAATTAGAACCAAAAGAACTTCGGATGCTGTAAATCACACGCAACAATCAGAAGGTACTGGAAAAGCTCAGCAGATCTGGCAGCATCTGTGAAAAGAAATCAGTTCGCATTTTCGATCCAGTGACGCTTCCTCAGGAATTGATGTTACTAAGAAAAAAAGTCTGTTTTTATGCAGAAGGTTGGGTTAAGGAGTAAATGATAGGGGGGGATAGAGTCCAAAGAGAGAGATAGGAGCAGTTGGACAAAGGAGTGAATAACGATCGGACGGGGGGAAGGTGAATAGCTGTTTATGGGGACTGTTAGTGGCTCACCATAGGTAGTGTGTAATGGCAGGCTACGTAATAACAAGGCCTGGTATGTGGGGTAGGGGGCAAAGACACTAGGACGTGGGAGAGTTCAGGACCTAAAATTATTGAATTTGATGTTGAAGCCAGAGGATTGCAGGGTCCCCGAGTGGAAGATGAGGTGTTGTTCTTCCAGCTTGTGTTAAAGTGTGATGCTGGAAAAGCACAGCAGGTCAGACAGCATCCAAGGAGCAGGAGAATTGACGTATTAGGAATGTCAGCACTTCATCAGAAATGTGGGTGGCGGAATACGGCTGAGAGATAAATAGGGAGAGGTGTTTGTGGTTGGGGGAAGCGAGCTAGGGAAGCAATAGGTGGTTGTAGATGGAGGGTCATGGTGAGAGGGTGGAATGGACAATTGGGAAGGAAGATGGACAGGTGGGCCTGTTCAAGAGGCCAGTGCCGAGTTTGAGGCTTGAATCTGAGATAAGTTGGGGGAGGGGAGATGAGGAAACCTTGATGCCGTGTGGCTGAAAGTTCCCAAAGTGGAAGATGAGGTGTTCTTCCTCCAGATGTTGGGTGGCTCGGATTTGGGGATGGAGGACTTGCATGTTCTTGGCAGCGTGGTGGCGGAGGGAGTGGGGGGAAGCCGTAATGGTCGGCCTCAGGGCGGTGGGGTTGGTTGGTGCATGTGTCCCAGAAAAGTTCCCTGAAATATTCCACAATTTGGCGTCCCGAGAGCAAGGGACACACTAGGTGAGGTGTTTGGGTGGGCAGGGAAATCTCTGCTGGATGTAGGAGGATGCAGTGGTGCCTTGGATGGAGTTAAAGGGAAGGTTTGGGCAAAGATTTTCCATCTCTTGCAGTGGCAAGCGAAGGTGCCTGCAGTGGAGGGTGGGTTGGTGGGGACCGTGGATCTAACGTGGAAGTCACAGAAGGTATGGTCTCTGTGGAATGGTGAAAGGGGTGTGGAGGGAAATATATCTCAGGGGGTTGGATCTGATGGTGGAAATAGCAGAGGATGATGTGTTGTATCTGGGTGGAAGGTGAGGATGGTGGGATTCCATCTTTGTTGCATTTGGAGGGGTGGGGTTCAAGGGCAGTGGTGTGGGAAGTGGAGGAGATACACTGGAGGGCATTGTTGACCACATGTGAGGGGAGATTGCAGTCCTTGAAAGAGGAAGCCATTTGGGTATGTTCTGAAGTGTTCTTCCAGCTTGCATCAAACTTCACTGGAACACTGCAGTAAGCATGAGACAGAGATGTTGGACAGGGAACAGTTTTGTGTGTTAAAGAGCAGGCAACTGGAAGCTCAGGGTCTTTTTTTCAGACACAATGTAGATCATCAGCTGCCATTTCCACCACTGCCACTGAGATGCGAGAAGGATCCTGTCTCCTCCATTAACAGATTTCCACCTTCCCACTCCTTTAACTTTCCAAATGTTCCTGTCTCTCTTTGGGCTCTGTCCCCACTTATTATTTACTCTTTAACCCCTATCTCCTGTAGCCCAAAGATCTGTAGGTTAAGTGAATTGGCCCAGCTAAGGTTCCTGTAGTGTTCAGGGATGTGCATTAGTTCGGGGGAAATGGAGAGTAATAGGATAGGAGAATGGGTCTGGGTGGGATAAACTTCGGAGGCTGGGTGTGGAATTGTTGGGCCAAAGGGCCTGTTTCCTGAAGGGATTCTAATTTTCCCAGCTGTCATCGGTTCTGAGGAAGGGTCACTGGACCCGCGGTAACCCATGGTGTGTGCAGGAGGCGGAAAGGGGAGAGTGGCAGCAGAAACCGGATGAAATGTATCAGTGTAGACTGGGAGGGTTTAGTTACACTCTGGGCAGGGAGTTAGTCTGAATTAGAAACTCTTGGTCCCAAATTTGCAGCAAAGGGGAAGATGGCTTGGGCCTCAGGCAGTGAGAGGACCTGGGTTATGGCCGCCATCTTTATTTGGGGCAAGGTACAGCAAGGAGCATGAACGTGTCCTCTTCCTGGGTGGGGACGGGGTGATTTGAAGAGGAGCATTTACACATCAAACACATACCAAGAGAAGTGCTTACCTTCACTGTTCATCTTGCACTTATTGAGCTTTGTTTTGTGAATTCATTTTATAGAATAATAATTGAGAATAATTGAGACTGGGATCTCAAAAAACAAGTTTCTACAGTCAGCGGAGTCATCAGGATCAGAATATCATTGGCATTTAACTGTGGAAGGAGAAAAGTTTGTCTGTTCTGTCTGTGGGAAAACATCTTCAATATTTTTGTCAAGCCAAAAGCAGAAAGATGTTCAAGTTCATGGTTGGATCACCCTTGGGGTATGTGTTCAATTCATAGCCCTGCAGCTGTGGAAGGAGGTATTGTCCTGAGAGAGAGCACAGATTTATCCAAATTACACCTCGTCTTTTTGCAGGAACTCTCAGATTTAGTCTCAATCATCCACTTTATAACGTTAATCTGTAAATTCCCTACTTCCAATTCTCTGCAAATTTCTCATTGAATTTCCTTGTGGAATCAAATTCCAGCACCATTTCAGCTGGAACGTTCCAGATCCTGACAACTGTCTGTTCATTCAGAAACTGCTGAAGTCCATTTTGACTCTGGGGTTACAAAGGGCTGAATTGAAAGATGATTTGCTGTTCCTGAGCTCCCATTGTGTTGTATTGGAACAGTACAGGAGGCTGAGGGCAGTGTAGGTGTGAGCAGACAATGCAAATGCCCGGGCTACACTGTGATTGCTGTTTGGCTCAGAGAGAGTGTTTTGGAGTTGGGTGTAAATAGTTAGGTGAGACAGGGAGAAGGTGAAGCTGAAACTCCGTTTTAGTTCAGGCCTTTCAGAAATTCACAGTCCCAATGGGAATAGCCAATTTTTCAGTGATACCTGTGGAGTATTTAAGTTTTTAAAGTATGACATATCAGCTTAAGTAAAGATATTTTTTGTTATTATAATGGATATGGTTGAAGTGAAGGAAGGTTACTCACTCATTTAAATTCTCTTAATGGGAGTAACTAGATGAATGTAGAGAGACGTTGTGACAGGAGCCCTCAGGCCCGTGGTGTGCTCCTCTTGCACAATGTGGGAAATAAGGGCCGCTTCCAGTGTCCCTGACGGCTATGTGTGCAGGAAGGGTTCCCATCTGCAGCTACTGGGAAACTGCCTTTCAGAGCTGGAGCTGAGAGTGGACTCACTGTGGAGCACTGTGGAGCAATACTGAGAGTGTTATGGACAGCACGTTTAGTGAGTTAGTCACCCTGCAGGTGAGGGTTACACAGGCAGAAAGGGAATGGGTGACCATCAGATCGAGTAAAAGGCTCAGGAAGTGAGTACAGGAGTCCCCCGTTGTTCTCCCCTTCTCATTCAGATACTGTAAACCACTTGGGATTCTGTAAGGGCGGGAATGGGTGGGGTGGCTTCTCGGGAAATCAGCATCAGCCAGGTTCATGACACCACAGAGAGCTCGGCTGATCAGAACAAGAGGAATGAGAGTGGATGGGCTATCGTGACAGGGGATTCAATAATCAGGGGTACAGCCAGGCACCTCTGTGCCCACAGACATGAATCCAGGATGGTATGTAATCTCCCTGGTGCCAAGATCCGTGATATCATGGAGTGGCTGCAGGACATTCTGGAGCTGGAGGGTAAACAGCCCGTGGTCGTGCAACACACAGTCACCAACGACATCGCTAAACAGAGGGATGAGGGCCTGAAAGCTGGATATAGGGAGAGCAGTGATGCATTAATATAGCTCCTGAAATGTAATAATGTCAGACTTACTCCCTGTGCCATATGCTAATGAGAGCAGGAATGAGAAGGTGGATCAGCTGGATGTGTGGCTGGGGAAATGGTGTACCACAGAAGGGTTATGATTCTTCAGGCACTGGGACTGTTTCTGGGTGGGACCTATACCAGCCTGACTGGTTACCCCTGGGCAGAGCTGAGACAAATCTGGTGGGGGCTTTTGCCAGTTCCGTTGGTGAGTTTGTAACTAGTCTGGCAGGGGGATGGGAACTAAAGTGTAGGCTTATATAGGTCAGATTCAGGACAGGGAATGGGAGGTAGAATATTAGTGATGTAGATAGCAGCTCAGAAAACCAAAGGAAAGGAGGATTAAACGAAGATTGAGTCACTCTTCAGCCATCAGTCCTGACATCCCAGGAAGGTGAGTCAACAAAATCTGGAGCAGTTTACATGTCTATGACTCTGTGTGCTTCAGCAAAATGGTGGAGATCTGCAATAAAAACTAAAAGTGCTGGAGATCCTCAGCAAGTCTGTCAGCATCTGAAATGATGACAGATACAGGAAACATTGCAGCCGTAAAGAAGTGTTCAGATGATCACACCAAGCACTACAATATCGATTACACGCTGAGTGCCAGAACGTGGGACTAGAATTAATAGGTGCTTGATGACCAGCATGAATACGATGGGGCTAGAAAGTTGACGTTTCGGGTCAGCGCTATTTATCAAGACTGACAAAGGGTCCTGACCCAAAAAATCAACCTTCCTGCTCCTCTGATGCTGCCTGACCTGCTGCACCTCCCCAGGTCCACATTGTACAGACTCTGACTTCCAGCATCTGCAGTCCTTAACTATCTTCACATCCCAGGACTCATCTGGTGATCCTCCTTTACACTCTCTCAATAACCAGGAGAGCCTTCCGTGGAAAAGGGGAACAAAGGTGTATACAGTACTCCAGGTGTGGTCTCACCAAGGCCCTTCCAGAAAGGGATCCCTGTCCCCATCTTATCCATACTGGTCATCAAGCACACATGCCTGGTGTGATCATCTAAACACTTCTTCAAGGCTGCAATGTTTCCTGCATCTGTCACCATTTCAGATGCTGCCAGACCTGCTGAGGATCTCCAGCACTTTCTGTTTTCTCTGTTATAGAGTATTGAAAGGGGGGATTTGCAGTTGAGAAATTCAAATTGAACTTCATGTTACTTGATCCGTGCCGATCTGAATATCATTGGCCTTTTCATCTGGAAGGAAAGGTTTGCATTCTGTCCGTGGGCCAATATTTCAAATCTCAGTGTGACTGGAAAAGTACTGAGACAGCGAAGTCCATGTTAGCATGGGGACTGTGGAGAGAGATTTCATTGGTTTTTGAAAGTCTAAACAATCATGGCACATTCCCCTGGAAAAGGTAAGACACAGATTGGTTTTGTATGAGGACAATTAACCATGAAACCAGAAAGACAAAAGGATTCCTGCATCATGGAAAAATCTATGAAAATGGGATTGTTGTAATGGAGTGAGTTATCGATCAGTGATTGTAATCCATTGGCGTTGTCACATCGGTTCCAGTGCCGTGGGGAAAAACAGGAAATTTGATGAGTGCAGTGTAGGTTTATTATTCAACTGAAAAGGTGAAGAAGAAATTTGCAAGAATGATGCCAGGTCTCAGGGGTCTGAGTTGCAGGGAGAGGTTGGATAAGCGAGGAGTTTTTTGTTTAGAGTGGGGGAATATTTTATATAAGTGTATAAGACCATGAGGGGCATGGGTAAGGTGAATGCACTCGGTTTTTTTCGCAGGGTCTCAAGGATTGGAGGGCATCGGGTTAATGTTGGAGGAGAAAGAATACATGGGAAACTGAGGGACAACTGTTCTCCACAAAGGTGGTATGTATATGGAATGAGCTGCCAGTGGAAGTGGTTGAGGTGGGTATATTAACAACACGTAAAAGACATTTGGACAAATATATGGATAGGAAAGTTTCAGAAGCAGATGGGCCAAGTGCAGGGAAATGGGGTTAGCGTGGATGGACATTCTGATCAGCATGGGCCAGTTTGGGCCAAAGGGCCTGTCTCTGCTGCAGGATGTTATAACTCTCAGTGCATTTGCTATTTCTCCCCCTAACTCTGTTGGTATCATGGGATGTATTCCATCGGGGCAAGGAAACTTGTTTATCTTTAGCTCCATTAGCTTGCCCAGCTCTAACTCTGTCGTGATAATGGTTGTTTCTTGGTCTTCACCTTCCTCAGTCTCCTTATCAATTACTGGCATGCTCTTCGTATCCTCCACTGTGAAGACTGACTGCTGTGTACTCATATTCCGAAACCCTGCTGGATAGGAATAACTGGGCACAGAACTCTGAGAGGTCTTCTTTGAGTCTTTATTGATGAGACACGGCAGCTCCCTGGATAGTGTACATGCAAAACGCCTTCAGGCAGCATCAGGTAACTCCCCGCCTGTCCGATGTATGGCTCCCCTTCTTATACCTTTTGTGGTTTGTGACTTTGAATACAGACTGTCTCTCAATATTATCTCCATGGCAACGGCAGTTCAAAAGTCTAATTCAGTTCAGCACGTTGTGGTTAAATCACATACCCCTCCCCCACACCCCCATGGCTCCCTCAAGTACCTGACAGGCACTTCAGTTTCAGTGGGGCTTTCTATCGGGATGCTGATATGGAATAACTGGTGTTGGAGCGGGGTGGGCAAAGTTAAAAACCTCACATCACCAGGTTATAGTCCGACGGGTTTATTTGGAAGTACAAGCTTTTGGGGTGTGCTGTGATTTTTAACTTGATCAGGATTATCTCTATGGTAACAGTTACGTGCTTCAACAATTACAGAGGCCATATGTTCCCCAAACAATAGGTTCCCCTCTCGCAGAGTAAACTGCTATTCTATCCCTGGGGATAGTTACTCATCACTTTTTATCCCCAATTCCATCATGCTTTCTGTTGAGCTTTGAAGATTTTCCAATCTCCGAATTTATCCTTGGTCTTTGCCAATTTGTATGCCTTCTACTTCAATTTCATAGACTCCCTTATTGCCTTAGACATGGCAGATTACTCCTTTTCCTACAGTCCTTCCTTTTCACTGATATATACTTTTGCTGAGAAATTTGAAAAATTAATTCGATCGTCCTCCACTGTTCATCAACTCTCCCACAGTAAAGTCTTTGCTTCCAGTCTGCATTAGCCAACTCCTGCCTCATCCTATTGTAGTCTCCTTTGTTTCAGCACAGTATCTTGGGATTGGATTTAATCTTCCTGCTTTCCATCTGTGTTCCAAATTCACCCAGATTAATGACAAGTCTTTTTATCAGATTACGAGGGGAGGCGAGGTTTCCTGGGTGTTTTGGTTTCATTGTCAGTGACCTTGGCTTTGTAACAATGTACAGGATAGATATTCACAACAGAGTATTCTGGACGGTGTGAATGTACTACACAGTCTAAAACCATAAATCACTGTCACACCTCCGTTTAAAATTGCAAAACCATTATCTCCTACACCCTTCCTCACTCCCTAAGTTTGGAACGCTAATCCACCTGATTATCCTGCTGTTGCTGAAAATCTCCTTTGGTGAAGGTGGTGAGTTTTGGATTCAGCTTTCCAGTTATTACCGTAAGAAGATAAGCCCTGGGCACAGGGGAGGCAATGCAGCCCTTTGAACCAGCTCCACTATTTAATACGGTGATGATTGAGCTCACCTCGGTCTCAGCTGTATTTTCCCGCCTGCTCTCTCTCTCACTTCAACTCATTACAAATTAAAAATCTGTATCTCTTCATTAAATTGGCTCATGTCTTGGCATCCACCGCATTTTGAAATTCCACAGATTCACGACACAGTGAGATCGGTACATTCTTCCTCATGAGAATAGAATAGAGTCCCTATAGTGCAGAAACGGGGTATTCATCCATCGATTCCACACCAACCCTATGATGAGCATCCCATTCAGACCCACCCATTCCCTGTAACCCTGCATTTCCCGTGGCTAATTGTCTCACCAGCACACGCATGGACCCTGTGAGCAATTTGGCATGACCAATCCACCTAACCTGCACATCTTTGGACTGTGCGAGGAAACTGGGGCACCGAACAAAACCATGCAGACATGGGGAGAATGTGTAAACTCCACACAGTTGCCTAACGCTGGAATCAAACCCGGGTCGCTGACGCTGTGAGGCAGCAGTGCTAGCCACTGAGCCACCTCTGCTTAAAATCAGCTGCCCATTATTAACCTCCCCACCCTGCAATTGGCTGAATGTATATTCCTTACGTCAGAAATCGAGGTGTCTAAACGGATGTCTCAGTAAATCCCCGTGACAGCCCACATGTCCTGTATGTCTGAATAGATATCCTATACACAACACCCTCCAGCCCACACTTTCTTTCACTTTCCAGGGGCAGATCTCCAGAGGCTTCATGGGGACTACAACTCCCACAGTCCCTGAGGCAGGGACCACATGTGTGTGGGGAAACCCACCACTGTACATGTACAGAATGTGGGCGGGTTTTCGAGCATGGTCTTTGGAGTAACTAGCGGAAAGCATTTCACACTGTGATTGACAGGAAAAGGGACGCATCTGCCTATAGTATTGATCAGTTGGTGGGGGGGTCAAAGTGTCACCACACCTAGATGGGACCAAGTTCTATTCGCAACTTGTCATAACACTGGGAATTGACCAATGAGAAACAAGGAAGAATCTGACCCATTCTCCCAGACTGAAGGTTCCTCTTCTGTCCAGGATCTGCCACCTCCCTTTCTGTTTCCTTTTGTTTCATTCTGCTGTTACATTATTGACTTGCAGCAACTGAAGGGAAAGGAAGTGAACCCAGAAAGGGTGCAGCGTCTAACCAGGGACGGGAAGTGGTGGCATGGATCTGTTTATCAGTTACTCCATGAGAATGGGGAGGGTGTACATTAGGGGGCAGTAGAGTCAGAATGGTGGGAGAGAGTAAATGGGCTGGAGGGTTACAGCTTTGGGGGAAGAAAGGGGAAAAGGGTATTCCAGAGAAACTAGAATTGTCTGTTCTGAATTTCTAATCTGTACATATTCCTTTTATACAGGGTGCTAGATGGTGAAGATTTGCGGACTGAAATCTCGAAATCACGTGCAGATAGTGATTAAGTTGACCAGCGTTTGATGAACCAAAGATGGAGAATCACTGGGCCAAAATCCTGCAACACTCTCCCTCCCAGCACTGTCGGTCTATCTGTGACAAATGGACTGTGAATGGTTCAAGACAGCAGCTCACTCCCATCTTCTGAAGGGTAACGAGAGATGGGGAATAAATGCTGGCTGAGCCAGTGATGCCCATATCCTGGAAACGGTTTCTATCTCTCGTTGCTGAAACCCAGTTGATATTACTGCAGGATAATGAGGGATGCTGAGTGCATCCTCCAGGAGGCAGCACCATCACATTACCCCTGCCTACACCCACACAGTAACACCACAACGCCTCTGGAACAAAAGGCAGTGAAGCTAAATGAGGACTTAGATATAGTTCTTCAAGGTAAAGTCATGAAAAGGGATTGGAACACAGCAGGAACAGGAGACTGAGCTGGATGGTCAGCTGTTTCCCATTGAATGGTGGAGCAGGATTGAAAGGCTGAATGGTCTCCTCCTGCTGCTATCTCACAGGTATGTATATAACCACAGAGCCCGGGTAGGAAGGAGTAGGCAGGGATTCTCCAGGCGATTGCACTTCCACAACAGTTTTCAGTGAGGGATAGTTTGATGGATTTTATTTAACATTTAACTTTAACACAAGGTTTCTAAATTTTGGCTTTAAAATGTTACAAAAGCTTTTTGCACAGCAAAGAAAATAACGTAAACTGTCTGAATATAACAGTTTAAAAACCTTCAACCTCCTGTAAAACAAAATCCTGTCTATTCCCAGACACCATCACTTTCCAGCTACTCAAACTCCAGGGAAATATTCCCTCCCTGTCTGAACCTTTGGTTTGATTTAACAGCTTTTCAGTTCTTGTTCTGTGAGCTGTGAAGAGTTCTTTTTCCCCATTTCTCTGACCCAGAAATGTGAGCACAGCAACCTTCCCACCATCAAAATTATCATTATGCCATTTTGCTTTTGGTTAATCTATAATCTCCAGCAGTGCAAAAGTGAGGACTGCAGATGCTGGAAACCAGAGCCTAGATTAGAGTGGTGCTGGAAAAGGCCTCTCGCCAAAACATTGAGTTTCCAACTCCTCGGATCCTGCCTGACCTGCTATGCTTTTTCAGCACCACTGTAATCTAGACATATAATCAAGAGCAGTAAACCATTTGTGTAACCAATTGAATATTTCCAAACAAAGGCTATTACGGGTCAACCAAACCATTACAAGTGACAGAGTGAGAAGGGACTAAATCAAAGTAGAGTTGTGGGGAGGGGGCAGGGGTGCAGATAAAGTACCGTATCCCCTGCGGTGCCCACCTCTATCTAAAGGCATCGAGAGCATTGATCCACACCAAATGCTCCTTCTCCAAGGACACCCTGCTGTGTAGCCTTTATCCTCTATCATAGAATAAAATCCTTACAGTGTGGAGAGCATTGGTCCATCAAACCCCACTGACCATCAAAAGAACATCACGCCCAGAGCACTGTAACACTGCATTTCCCATGGCTGATTCACCTAGTCTGCACAATCCTGGATACTGTGGACAATTTAGCACGACTGATTCACCTAACCTGCACATCTTTGGACTGTGGGAGGAAACCAGAGCACCTGGAGGGAACCCACACTATAATGGAGAGAATGTGGGAACTTCACGTAGGGCGTTGGACAAGGCTGGACTCCAACCTTGTACCTGGTGCTGTGAAGCAGCCGTGCTACAATCACAATTTAAATCAAAACAGATGATCCCTGCTCCTAGTCACATTGCTGTTTGTGGAGACTTACTGCCCAGAGAGACATTCTGAGGTTCAGAAAGTGGCAATGTAAGTTCAGTCACCTCCAGCCCAGTTAATGTGGTTCACAACAACAACATCAATACTCCAACAGTGTCATCATGTACAAGGTCCACTCCTGACTCTGATGGACAGTAACATCAGAATCAGAGTCCTGCAGTCCACATGGAGCAGGGGGATGACCACTTCCCTGTGAGCACTCACTGGGCTCTCAATCCTGTTGAAGACGCAGCAAATCCCTTGTCATACAGAGGGGTGAACAGCTCCTACCCAGTGTGAACACGCTGGGGTCTTGGGGGCAGGATGAATCACTGAATCCCCACTCCCACACTGACCATCTGAATGGCCTCTCCCCCTGTGTAGGCTCACTGGGGACTCTGCATTTGAGTGAATCGTCCCCCACACTGGGAACAAGTGATTGATCTTTCCCCACAGTGAGCTCGCTGGTGTTTAAGCAGGTCGGAGGACTGAGTGAATCCTTTCCCACACACTGAGCAGGTGAATGGCCTCTCCCCGATGGGAATGCACTAATGTCTCCGCAGGTGACAGATTTGAATGAATCCTTTCTCACACATGGAGCAGGTGAAGGGTCTAAATCCATTGTGCTATCTCTGTTGTCTCAGCAGATTGTAAGATTGAGTAAATCCCTTCCCATACGTGTGGCAGGTAAACGGCCTCTCCGCAGTGTAACTGTGTCAGTGAGTGTCCCACTGGGAGGGTTAAGTGAATTCTTTATTCTAATTGAGCCCGTCCTGTTTCTCTCAGTTATTAATGACAACCTCATTCCCCTCGCACCAGAACCTGTTCCAGAGAGTGTTCCAAAACAGGCAGAATGGTCAGCTACAGCTGGTCACCTGACCAGTCACCATTCCTGAAAGGTTCACTCTCCACAGATGCTGCCAGATCTGCTGAATTTTTCCAACAATTTGTATTTTATTTCTGATTTCCCAGCATTTGCAGATGTTTAGTTTTCCAACACTCATCTTGTCTGTTGCAGAGGAGTTTTCTGATGAAATTAGAGGGTTTTGAAAATTGTACGTTAGGTAACACATCAGCTATGATCATCATGAATGGCAGAGCAGAGTTGATGGGCTGAATGGCCTCCTGCTGTTCCAATCAAAGTTATCCATCGTCAGCTTGTGGAAACATTTCCCCTCACTGCTCACTTCACCTCCATGTCAAACACACTGTTACTGACTGAACAAACCTCCTGTGTTTGAGCTAAACCTGCTAATATTCAGTGGCTCCCTCTCCTGTCACCCGGATTTAACTCTCATCATGGAATGCTATCTTGTATTACTGCAGGAATGCCCACAAGGACTAATCCTGGAGTCTGTATCCCCTGGGATCAACAATCACCATTTATTTCCTTCTTCATATTTCATTCTGGCTATTGAACTCTCTGTTTCAATCCAATCTCCTGTCATGCTCTTCAACATGTCCATGTGGGTGCACTAGAGGCAGCTGGGATTTAATGAAGGGAAGTGAGGATTAGGCAGAAGTTCGAGGAGCGGTGACAGCAAATAAAGCTCTCATTGTAATGGCAGAGTTTCTCCATGACCCAGTGAGTGGTGAGGCACCTACGTTTGTGGGCGGAGACAGATTCAATCAGGGATTTGGTAAGACACTCAGACATTGTCCTGTCCATCTGATTGTTAACTCAGACAGATAGAAAGAAAGATGCACATTTAGATAGCACCTTTGATGATCTGGGGAAATGAAACATATTTCCAACCCAATGATTTCAACCTCAAATCTCTGAAAACACAGACACAAAGCTTTCTACTTGTAACAGGTTGTCTCTGTGCCTCCTCTTTTCTTGAGAAAAGCGTTTTGAGCAGTTCAGCCTTTCCTGGTGATTATACCCGCTATGTTCCTGTAAGATTTGTGACTGAACCTTTATTTCCCTGTTCCTTGTGAGTGATGAAAGTAGCAGAAAAAGTTCCTGACCTGTGAGGGGTTTCGTTTGGAGTATTTATATTTACAAATCCATTCTCACCCTCACATGCAGTGTGAAATTGATGTAAAACTGAAGGAAATGAGTGAGTGAGCACCCACAGAATCATAAAGGAATCATATGTATCTGAGCTGAATGAACCTGGCATGAGGAAAACATGACTACAATCTCAACTAGTTAGAATCACAGAATCCTGTGGGTGCAGAAAGAGTCTATTCAGCCTTTCGAGTCTGTAATGACCTGTTTACCCACCCTACCCCCATGACCCCACATTAACCATGGCTTACCCAACCCACCTAAATTGCACACTATGACCATGTTAGCATGGCCAAACCAGTAACATTACACATCTGTGGGAGGGTCACAAATTATATCCAAATGCTGGGAATTGTGGATGAAGGCTCACAAATACTTGACTCTGACACAAATGCTCTGCTTTTCAAAATAAAATCTGGGGGACACCTGCAACTGGAAAAAATTCTGATTATCTCAGGAGGAAGCGAAATCAAACTTCACGCCTTTGACCCAGGGGGCGCAGTGAAAGTTACAGAGGTCTAGGAACCATGAGAAATGTAACAGATTGTGAGAAAGTCGGGGTGAGACAAGGACCTAAAGACAGTCTGTCACACGGGGGAAGGCAGGAGAGATTAAACAGCAGAAACAGTCGTCCCTCAAGGCCACAGGGAATGGAGTTAGAGCTGGGAAAGAAACAAGGAAACAAGGTGTGCAGCTGCCAAAGTAATATGTTAAAAAACAGATTATAAAAGCATAGAGGGCAGAGATCAATCTGAATTTTTTGCTCTCAATGGTGAGTACCAAAAGCTGTAAAGCCTGGAGAATTCTATTATATTCTGGATTAGTGGTGCTGGAAGAGCACAACAGTTTAGGCAGCATCCAAGGAGCTTCGAAATCGACGTTTTGGGCAAAAGCCATTCATCAAGAATCAGGTTTCCAGCATCTGCAGTCATTGCTTTTACCTCAAGAACTATGACAGCCAACACATACCCAGGATTGGCCAAGTGTGCTGTAACTTTCTGATTATTTTTTTCTGACATTTGTAGTTCAAGTCTGATGACACTATTAACATTTCAAATTCGACTGGTGTTTAATATTCTGGAGAAATGTCAAATACATCACATTGATCACATTCTGCAGATCTTAGTCCATTACCCTGCATGTTCCAGCATTTCAGTTACATGTCCTGCCGGTGGGACAGGATACACAGGGATGGTGATGATGGTGTCTAGGACATTGTAAGCTATGATTCTGTGCGTATGACTGTGTCAGCTTGTTGCTTGACTAGTCTGCGTTTCAGCTCACCCAATAAGATGCTAGCAGGGTGAGACACTGCAGTTGGAACTCCTCTGCTCGCCAGTTCCTTTCCTTTCTGTTTTTTTGGAATTTCATTCTCTCTCACTCTCCCCTTTGCAGACTCTGACCCAAGTGTCTCAACCTTGAATCATGACAATTTTTTTAAAAAACCAATGAAGGAAAATATATTATTCTTGCATCAACTGCATTTTTAAACAAAAACAATTCTGTTCAATTAACACTGTCTCATTTTTTTCCTTCAATTCTATCAAGCAAGCTATTATATTTTGTCCCTCAGTTTACCAATCTTAATAAATATCCAATCAATTTCAGAGTAACATGCTGACAAAGTATTGAACCAATTTATCTGTTTAGGTTTTAGCATTATTTATCTAGTCATTACCATTAAAATAATTGCATAATAATTGGTCTTGGTAACAAGTATACTGAGGTTCACAATATAATTTATTGACTTTTTGAAAAATGGTAGAATATATCCTTTATTCAGGATTCTAACAGTAATTGTTAAGGCATTTGCATGACAATAATTATAGTATGCCTTAGATTAGTCTTGCTAACAACTACAGTGAAGTGTATATTTGAATTTATTCCAATCTTCCCTAGTACCTATACAGTAATTTAAATATCCGTTTTATTTCCAATCAACACACCTACAAAAGAATCCATTATTTCTGATGCAACGCGCACTGTTAAAAATATGACTTTTGCTCATTTGAATGATCTATGTAATCCCAGCCTTATAAATTTAGAAAAACCTAACTACTTTTCTCTGCAACAATTCCTGTTCATTTTTGCAGATTGCACAGTCAAATGGCAAGATGAAATTTATCATTATTTGTAAGTAAGCTAATAGAATTTTGAAAATCTATAAATTGCTAATATATAATAATTGTTCATTTCAATCCATAGAATACAGAACAGTACAGGACAGTACAGGCCCTTTGGCCATGATGTTGTTCTGACCTTTTATCCTACTCTAAGATCAAATTAACCAACATCCCCTTCATTTACTATCATCAATGTGCCAATCCAAAAGTCGCTTAGATGTCCCTGATGGATCTGAATCTACGACCACCACTGGCAGTGCATTCCACACACTCACCACTATCTGTAAAGAAACTATCTCTGACATCTCCCCACAACTTCCCCCATTCATCTTAAAATTATGCCACTTTGTCGGGAAAAGTCCTTCATTCTCCACTGTATCTATGCCTCTCATCATCTACACAATGCTATCAAGTAAACTCATTCACTGAAATGACCAAAGGCACAGCTCTGTCAACCTTTATTCATAAGACATGCCTTCCAGTCCAGGCAACATCTTGATAAATCTCATCTGCTCCTTCTCTAAAGCTTCCGCATCCTATGTCTAATGAGGTGATCAGAATAGAACACAATATTCCAAGTGTAGTCTCACCAGGGATCCATAGAGCTGCAGCATAACCTCGTGGCTCTTATACTCAATCTCCCCGCTAATGAAAGCCAATACACTATGCACCGTCTTAATAAACCTATCACCTTGGATGTCAGCGATGAGGGATGTATGGATGCGCACACCACGATCCCTCTGTTTCTCACATTGTCAAGAATCCTGCATTTAATCTGAAAATATGCATTCAAATTTGAAATTCCAAAATGAATAACTTCACATTTTCTCAGGTTGAACTCCATCTGCCACTTCTCAGCCCAGCTCTGCATCCTGTCAATGTCCTCGAGCAACCGACAAAAGCCCTCCACACTATCCACAACTCCACCAACCCTGGTGTCATTGGCAAACTTCCTAACCCACCCTTCCACTTCCTCATCCAAGTCGTTTGTAAAAATCACAAAGTGCAGAGGTCCCAGAACTAATCCCTTCAGAACACCATTGATCACCGTGCACCAAGCTGAAAACTATCCATGTAATCTCACCCTGTCTTCTATGGGTCAGCCAATTTATTATCTAACCTGGCAGGTTTCCATATATCCCATGCCTCATTACTTTCTAAATGAGCCTACCATGGGGAACCTTATCAAACACCTTGCTAAAATCCATATACACCACATCCACTACTCTGTCCTCACCAAAGTGTTTGCCACAACCTCAAACAATTCAATGAGGTTTGTGAGGCATAACCTGCCACTCACAAAGCCATGCTGACCATCTCTAATCAATCTATGCTTTTCCAAATAATCATAAATCCTGTCTCTCAGAATCCTCTCCAATAATTTGCCCACAACTGATGAAAGACTGACTCATCGATGATTCCCAGGATTATCTCAATTGCCTTTTTTGAATAAGGGAATAATGTTTGCCACCCTCCAATCATCTGGTATGACTCCAATGGACAGTGAGGATGCAAAGATCATTGCCAAAACACAGTAATCACTTGCCTCCCTTCTCATAACAACCTAAGTTATATCCTTTCTGGCTCAGGGGACTTATCTATCCCCATGATTTTTCAATATTTTCAGCACATTCTCTGTCTTAACATCGACCTGTTCGACCATATCAGCCTTTTTCACGTTGTCCTCACAAGGGACAAGGTCCCACTCACTTGTGAAAATTGAAGCAAAGTACTCAGTAAAAAACTCCCCTACCGCTCAGACTCCTGGCACAAGTTTGCTTCACGAAAAGGGGGATAAATGTGGAATTATTTCTCAGCAGTGAATTAATGTAAATATATTGCAGTGTACAATCACTCGACTACTTTGAATATTGAACGCTATTTTAACTGAGAAAACACAGTTGAATTGATTTTATTATATTTCACTTCATGCTAATGTTTATTGTATTTCGAACCACAATAAGAGTTTCATTTTTACATATAGGAAACTTACTTAAATTAATCACACGTTTATGTGAAGGAAATAGAATTAACATCTGATTGTTCCTTCCTTTATCAATGACTGTTCATTTTGAAATTGTGGAAATTGTACATTGTTGAAAGGAAGGGAGCTTGTCTTCGGCAGAATATTCACATGGAATGACTGATGCATTTTTAAAATTAAAGTACAATGATCACGCAGTTTTGTCAATTTGTCTTTCAAAGAATTGTCATGAGATTCCTGTTTATTTAAATCCATCATTCCATCATTCTATTGTTATTGTAAAATATTGTTTAATTTCCAGTCCAATACACACAGAAACGACCTAATTAATTCCCATTCGAATTACTACAATAAACAGCTGATTAGTTTTCATTTCTGTAGCCACTTTAAACATAATATTGCAGTCCTACCGTACTGATTGGGAACATTATGAAAGGAGCCTGTGGAGCTGTGGCAATGTCTCTATTACAAGACCCGAGGGAAGGTTTCAAATCACGCCTTCACCAGAAATATATCAAGAGCTATCTGAATGTTGATTAGAGAGTACCTAAACACAGACTGAACTGCTTTTCAATCCAACATTAGATCCGCTTTTATCTATTATATCAATAATCACAAAATCTGATACTTATTTGTGTCAGCTTACCAAGAAATATGTGTTGGAAAATTCGCTTTAGCCACTTTGCTTTTACAAAAGACTTACATCTGTCCCTGTTTTCTCTAAGTGAAAGAAATCTAAAGAGAATTTTCACTTTTACAAAATAAAGGGGAGGGGTTTCCCAAATAAATTAATGCTTCTTCGATCTACGCCTTTTCAGTTTATGTAAGGTTTCATAATAATGCTCTACTTTCGGCTAGTGGGGATACCTGTATCTAATTCTGTTGCTTATAAGTTCCTGGAGAATATTTGAAAAAGTTGCAGAATTAAAGATTACGATGTCTAAGAAATGAGAATGATCTTTTTTTGTTGCAAAGGGGCAAGTCCAAAAAATTGAAACACATTAAACATTATTCTCTCGTGCTATAACTTTGAAATAAAGTTGATATCTTCTTCAGTAAACTAACAAATGCTACCACCTATTACTTGTCAGTCAGCTGATTGCCTACTTTGTAAATAAATGTTGTGATTCATCTAAATATTACTCTGTCCTTTGATCAAAGTGAATTTGTAATTGTTGTTCAGTTTATGAATTGTCAGAAACTTGTTTTTATTTTTCCATTCACCTGGTCATTTTGACCGTAAGCTTGAAATGCTTTGAAAATATTGGAGTTTGTTCACTTAAAAATAAGGTTTGCACATCTCTCACATATCTCACTTCTTATAGTAAGATTCAAGAATGTTTCCTGGTGGAATTCAAGTAAATTCCAAACATTTGTTCACTTCAAAAAAGGTCTTTAACACCCAGTTATCAATCTGTTGTTCATGTTTCAGCTGTTACATTGACATTGATTAGGTACTCATTCAGTGAGACCAACTGACAATTATAAACTACTTGCAGGATGATTGAATTGAGAAAAAGATACAGACGTGGAAACATTTTTTAGAAGGAATTTCTTTTTCATTCAAATGTGTATGCTGTTCAAGAATGCTATATCGCCTTCCATTGGTTTTCTTGTCGAGTATGCAAATTTATAATTCATGTGAATTTTAATGTGTTCTGTAGTTTGAAATTTGTATCAGATTTAAGAACAAAAAGAGGAGCAAATAACATGAAAACTTCAGTGAATAGAAAGCACAGTAAATTAAATTGACAGAGGTAACTTTTAGTGTTGTCTCTGAATATTTCGTCAAATATTTCTAACGGCAGGAGCGTTGTGCCGGTAAAGCACAGCAGGTCAGGCAGCATTCAAGGAGAAGCAGAATCGACGTTTTGGGCATAAGCCCTTCATCAGGAATCTTTTCGATAGTCCTGTTCTTTGAATGTGCCTGCGCCTTTCCAACACCACAGCTTTCCTCACTTTCTGCAAATATGCTTAATGAACATGAACTGAAAATGTTAGCATCAGCAGTTGAACAAGACCAAATAAACACTTTTTTGTAATATTTATATTGAAAACTTGCTTGAGAACATGCATCAAATCAGATGGAACAACATCTCTCGCCGTTAGAACCCTTGGCCATTCAAAATAAAGAATAACCATGCTTTGAACAACCAGTATGGTGTATAATGGCTGAACTGAAATACCAGAGGACAACGATTGCATTTATTGAAGGGAATGATAACCAGATCCTTACTGTGATAGTGGGGATTGATCTCAGAAACAATACATTTTACTGTGATTATTCCACTGAACAGTAATTAGATGGTCATGTGCAGTGTTTTGTTTGAACATTGATTTCAGTTACATTGACATATTTTACAAGATTGACAATTGACAGTTAAAGATAAGTTTTGAATGCAACATTTAAAAAAAATGTCAGTTTTGTTTAGCGAAACACAATTCTAAGTTTATGGAATCCCTACTATGTGGAAACAGGTCATTTAGCCCAACAAGTCTACACTGACGTTCCAAAGAATAATCCACTCAGCACCATTCTGCTCTCAGATTACTGGACATTTACCCCTGACTCATGCACATAACCTACACATCCCTGAACAGAACATGCAGTTTAGCATGGCCAATTTACCTAACCTGCATTTCTTTGGATTGTGGGAGAAAACCAGAACATGCAAACTCCACACAAACATGTGACCGAGGATGGAATCAAACCCAAGTGCATAACACTGTAAGGCACGAGTGCTAACCACTGATCCTCTGTTCTCAATACCCAGCCCCCATTTTCAAGAGGTCTATATAGCTGTTCATTGATTCTCTTGTCCAGATACTAATTTATAATTCATATCACTTTTATTATGCCCGGCAGTTTGAGATTTGTCTCAAAGTTAAGAAGAAAATGAAGCGCAATTAATATGAGAACTTGAGAGAATAGAAAGTACAGTAAATTTAAATTACAGACTGTGAGAATCAAAGCTCACTTACTTCAATAATTTCAGCCCAAGACAAGATCTGAAGCAATAACTTTGTTTATTAGATGCTTGCAAGCATGGTGCCTGGAATAAGGCACACAGAGTTTAGCAAATACATATCTTATATAGGACTCACTACTCCAAACCCAGTGCCCATTACTATTGTTTCTCGCTTGCCTTATCCGGCCTTGTGCTTAACAAATGACAAGCTTTACTTGGCCATTTCACCACATCCTGCTGTGGTCCATTGTTAGGTATATCCTCCATCACTACTATCTAATTCCCCCACTTGTGACATTTCCTCCCTTTCCCCAACTATATTGATCCTTATGACTTTTTAATTGTGGTTTGTTTTTGTGTTTTTGCGAAAGTGGGTAACAGATGCTTATAACTATTGCATGTATAAGCAAATCCCGCTTAACCTACATCCTCACAGCACCTTACCTCGTTGTCTGTAACATCTACCATTGTTTGCAGCCATTGTTTGCAGGCACGTTTCATTCTTGTATGCACATTTTAGTTAATACAAAAAGTAATCTAATCTAATCTAATCAAATATTTCCTTCGCATAGTTTTCATTCTCGTTGACTCAGCTCTTGGTTGAAACAATTATATATTGGTGTGAGTGCCATTGTTTGCAGGCACGTTTCATTCTTGTATGCACATTTTAGTTAATACAAAAAGTAATCTAATCTAATCTAATCAAATATTTCCTTCGCATAGTTTTCATTCTCGTTGACTCAGCTCTTGGTTGAAACAATTATATATTGGTGTGAGTGCATTTACCTTGCATCAATAATTACAATTGCAGAAGTGACAATATCCCAAATTTCCCCCTTTTTCTTTAATTACCATTTGTTATCTTCTGCATTTTTCTTTTAAGCATTGCCCCCAAGATTCGCAAGCATCATTCTGGATATTTCATCCATCTTGGTCTCACTCATCCCCTCATTATTTAATCGACAAAGTTCCTCTGCCTGATTCCATTTTAGGGGTATCTGTTTTATTAAGGCTGTCTGAATCAGCCTTTCGGTGAGTCCTTGTATACAGGGCATGATACAACAGCCAATGGCTACCAATACCCCGGCTACTACTATCAGGGAAGTAAGGATCGAAACCACCACCCCCTTCCATTTCCCAAATCATGATTCACGCCATCCCGTGAGAGATGTGTCTACTCCTGAATTCTCAGCCAGTTCCTCTGCTAAGGTCGTCAATCTGCTTCATGCCTGAGTAATTGAACCATCAGGTGCAGTGTTATTAGGAATAAAGGTGCAACAGCTTCCTCCTAACATCACTCACACACAGACACACACACACACACTTTTTCCGTTAAAATCATATCAAGGGCCATTCTGTTTTCCCATGCCATCCTACTTGTCACATCAAGCTGTTCTGATATTCCTTTAACCGCATCTCTTGTATAATTTATAAATCGCTGTTGATTATAGAAAATGTAATTTATCCAATCTACATTTTTATTAATTGTTACCCATCAAAAGAAAGCTGACTCAAAGCCTTCTGCAATCTGATTACGAGGCTTGAACTCATCATGTACCCTCCTAGGGACTCCTTCAGAATCGAAATAAATCCTGCTATTGAAAGAAGTGTCTAACAGTGATCTCTTACTCCTGCCCTTTTCCCCCACTATCTTTCCCTTCTCAAATGCCAAGGTAAATGGAATTACCAATTGTACACAGTACCACCACAGATCCGCTCGGGGAGCCTTTGGTGCTGAGTGGTTCCCTCCCTTGTCCGTTTCGGTGACATTCTCAATCTCTGTACATACTTTCAGCTCCCCCAAATCTCTAGGGTGATTTGCACCTTGTCTACGCACACACGTCGTGTGATTTCCGACTGCAGCTGAAAAGGTGGGGGGTGTGGGGGCTTTTGAATCTTTCTTCTCCAAGGGAGCGAACGTCAGAGATAGGGAGGTACAATTCCTATCATTCCATGCAGTCTTATCCTGTTACAGGGCTCTTATACATTGCATGCCCTTCCTGTCTCGCTAACACCCGAGTGGAAAGGGAACCTTGGTCACTGGTCTCCTGGAGACACATGCATAGCAATTGCTCTTGTTCAGACTTTTTACAATACACTTTACCCATTCAACCCAGGCATTTGCATTCCAATATCCAGTTTCTATTTCGATGATCTGTTTCAAGTCCTTTGTTTCTATAATTTTTACTACTGTCGGATCATCAGGAAGGGTGAAAGGTTGTACCTTATTATCCAATAGTTCTGCCCGTTTTCCCTGTCCTACACTAATTTGAAAACAACAGCCCAAGAAGTCCTGACTACTGGATCCCCTGTCACTATAGCTCGGCCATTCTCCCTCCTCCCGTTCTGAGCAGCGGAGCTATCTGTGGTGTCATGAACCTGGCTGTTGCTGAGTTCCCCTGAAAGTCCGCCCCACCTGTTCCTCCCATATAGAATCCCAAGCGGTGCACAATATCTGTTTGAGAAGGGGAACGATGACTGGGGAGTCCTGCACTTCCTTCCTGAGCCTTTTACTTCATCTGATGGTCACCCATTCCCTTTCTGCCTGTGTAACCCTCACCTGCAGTGTAACTAACTCACTAAACATGCTCTCCATAACATTCTCAGTATTGCTAAACAGTGAGTCCAGGTCAGAAAAGCAGTTTCCCAGTAGCTGCAGGTGGGCCCACTTCCTGCACACATAGCCGTCACGGACACTGGATGTGTCCCTTATTTCCCACATTGTGCAAGAGGAGCACACCACTTGTCTGAGGTCTGCTGTCACAATGTCTCTCGAGTTTCAGCTAGTTACTCCCATTAGGAGAATTTAAATGAGCTAGCAACCTTCCTTCTCTTCAAACATTTCCTTTATAATCAAAAGTCCCGATCTTTACTGAAGCAGACACTATACACTTTAAAAACTAAAAAAAACCTCTTGGCTGTTCCCTTTGGGACCATGTGAATTTCTGAATGGCCTGAACTAAAACTGAAGCTGTGGTTCACCTTCCCCCTGTCTCCCCTCGCTCTGTTTACACCCAACTCCAAAACAGTCTCATTGAGCCAAGCAGCCCTCACAGTGCAGCCCTGTCATTTTCATTGTCTGCTCACACCTACACTGCCCTCAGCCTCCTGTACTGTTCCAATGCATCTCAATGGGAGCGCAGGAACTGCATCGTCCATAAGGAATTTTAATGAGAAGTCTGCAGGGAATTGAAATAACATCATGAAGTGGGTGATTGGGTCTAAATCTGACAGTTCATATAAAGAGACGAGGTGTAATTTGGACAAATTAGTGTTCCCTCTCAAGTTAATACCTCCTTCCACAACTGCAGGGCCCAGAATTGAGGACAAATCCCAACGGTGATCCAACCACAAATTTGAATATCTTTCTGCTTTTTGTTCGAAAAAAAGATACTTTCCCACTGACAGAACAGACACACCTTTCTCCTTCCACAGTTAAATGTCAATAGTATTCAGATCCTGATGACCCTGCTGACGATAGAAAATTGCTTTTGAGATCCCTGTCTCAATTATTCTCAATTAATTTCCTATTAAATGAATTCACACAACAAAACTCAGTCAGTGCAGAATGAACAGTAAAGACAAATATTTCTCTTGGTGTGTGTTTGATGTGTAAATGCTCCTCTTCAAATCGCCCCGACCCCACCCAGGAAGAGGACATGTCTATATGCCTCACTGTACCTTGCCCCAAATAAAGATGGCGGCCATAACCCATGACCTATCACCGCCTGAGGCCCACAGCCGTTTTCCCATTTGCTGTAAACATGGGACAAAGAGTTTCTAATTCAGGCCTAACTACCTGTAGAGAGTGTAATTAAACCCTCCCAGTCTAAACTGGATCCAACTCCCCTTTCCAGTTTCCTCCTCCTATACACACCAAAGGTCATTCTAGGTCCAGTGACCCTCCCTCAGAACACATGGCCGCTGGGAAAATTAGAATCCCTACAATGTGGAAACAGGCCATTCGGCCCAACAAGTCCACGCCTACCCTCTGAAGAGTTTCTCAACCAAACCCATTCCCCGACACTATTATTCTACATTTCTCCTGACTAATGCACCTAACCTATACATCTCTGAACACTACAAGAAATTTAGCTTGGCCAATTCACCTAACCTTCATATCTTTGAACTGCAGGAGATAGGGATCAAAGAGTAAATAATAGGCAGGGACAGAGCCCAAAAGAGACAGTAACATTTGGAAAGATAAAGGAGTGGATTACGATCTGGTTGGGAGTGGGGGGTGCATAGCTGTTAATGGAGGGGACAGGAACCTGTGTCTGGCAGCATCTCAGTGGAGGTGCTGGAAATGGCAGCTGATGATCGACGTTCTGCTGCAAAACAGACCGCAAGCTTTCAGTTGCGTGTCACTTTAACACACGAGTCTGTTCCCTGGCCAATATCTCTGTCTCATGCTTACTGCAGTGTTCCAGTGAAGCTTGATGCAAGCTGGCAGAACACTCCAGAACATACCAAAACGCCCCGTGTTTCAAGGATTGCAATTACCCCTCCCATGTGGTCAACAATACTCTCCAGTGTATCTCCACCACTTCCCACACCTCTGTCATTGAACCACACCTCTCCATTTGCAGCAAGGATAGAATCCCCTAGTCCTCACCTTCCACCCAGATACAACGCATCAGCCTCCGCCATTTCCACCACCTACAATCAGATCGCACAGAGATATATATTCCCTCTCCATTCCTTTCAGTATTCCACAGAGCCTATTCCCTGTGAATTCCTCGTCAGATCCATGCTCGCCACTAACCCACCCTCCACTCCCAGCACCTTCACTTGTCAATGCAAGAGGTGTAACAACCTTTGAAAACCTCCCTCATTTCAAAAGGACCCTTTCACATCCAGCAGAGATTTTCCTGCACATCCAAACACCTCAACTATTATGGCCTTTGCTTTCGATGTGGTCTCCTCTCCACTGGGGAGTCAGGTCACCAACTTGTGGAAAGTTACAGGGACCATTTCTGGGATGCATGCACCAACAAACCCCACCATCCTGTGGCCGACCACTTCAACTTCCCCACCCACTCCGCCAAGGACATGCAAGTCCTGGGCCACCTCCACCACCAAACCCCAGCCACCCGACGCCTCGAGGAAGAAAACCTCATTTCCACATTGGGATCCTTTAACCACAGAATCAAGGTTTCCTCATCTCTCCTCCCCTGCCTTATTCCAGATCCAACCCTCCAACTTGACACCACCCTCTTGAACTGTACCACCTGTCCATCTTCCTTTCCATAAGACCATAAGACCATAAGACATAGGAGTGGAAGTAAGGCCATTCGGCCCATCGAGTCCACTCCGCCATTCAATCATGGCTGATGCGCATTTCAGCTCCACTTACCCGCATTCTCCCCGTAGCCCTTAATTCCTCTAGACAACAAGAACCTATCAATCTCGGCCTTGAAGACATTTAGCGTCCCGGCTTCCACTGCACTCCGTGGCAATGAATTCCACAGGCCCACCACTCTCTGGCTGAAGACATGTCTCCGCATTTCTGTTCTGAAATGACCCCCTCTAATTCTAAGGCTGTGTCCACGGGTCCTAGTCTCCTCGCCTAACAGAAACAATTTCCTAGCATCCACCTTTTCCAAGCCATGTATTATTTTGTACGTCTCTATTAGATCTCCCCTTAATCTTCTAAACTCCAACGAATACAATCCCAGTATCCTCAGCCGTTCCTCAAATGCTAGACCTGTCATTCCAGGGATCATCCGTGTGAATCTCCGCTGGACACGTTCCAGTGCCAGTATGTCCTTCCTGAGGTGTGGGGACCAAAACTGGACACAGTACTCCAAATGGGGCCTAACCAGAGCTTTATAAAGTCTTAGTAGTACATCTCTGCTTTTATATTCCAACACTCTTGAGATAAAAGACAACATTGCATTCGCTTTCCAATTATCCACTCCACCCTCTCTCCATTACCCTCCACCTACATCTACCTATTGCCTTCCTTGCTCCCTTCCCATCAACCCCACACATCCCTCTTATCTCTCAACCCTCTTACACCCCTCCTCTCTCCCCCTCCAATCCTGGCATTCCTGATGAAAGGAATATGCCCAAAACGTCGATTCTCTTGCTCCTGAGATGCTGCCTGACCTGCTGTGCTTTTCCAGCGCCACACGTTAACGCAAGCTAGAAGAACAACACCTCACCTTCTACTTGGGAACCCTGCACACCTCTAGCCCCAGTATCAAATTCAATCATTTTACGTCCTGAACTCTACAATGTCCTAGTGCCCTAGCCTCTTAACCCACATACCAGGCCTTGTTATTACAGCCTACCATTACACATTACCTATGGTTAGTCACTAACAGTCCCCATAAACAGCTATACACCCTCCCCCCAGCCAGATCGTTATCCACTCCTTTGTCCAACTGCTCCCATCTTTCTTTGGAATCTATCACCACCTATCATTTACTCCTTAACCCCTACCTTCTGCATATAAACCGACATTTCTTTTCAGTAACATCAGTTCTGAGGAAGGGTCAGCGGATCCAAAATGTTAATTCTGATTTCTCTTCACAGATGCTGCCAGACCTGCTGAGCTTTACCAATCCCCTTTGGTTGTTGAGAGATTTGCAGCATCCGCAGTTCTTTTGGTTCTAATTTACCAGGAATTTCTAATTCAAGTCTAGCAGCCTAAAACCATGCGTTTATAAACCCTCCCAGTCCACAATAGCTCCATTTCTTCCCCAGAGTTTGCAGTCTCTCCCCCTCACCGTGACACTGCGCCTGCACAGCACATAACCACGTGTTGGCCTGCTGGACCCACCCCAATTCACTCCCATTGGCTGGAGGATCACGCCAATTCTCCTATTGGTCTGAAGCTGCTGTCAATCATCCAGGCCCCATTGTGACATGAGTGGGCTCCTCACAAGAGCATCGGATGCTGAGGGGTGACCTCATAGAGCTTTATAAAATCATGAGGGGTATGAATGGGGAAAATAGACAAGGTCTTTTCCCTGAGGTGGGGGAGTCTAGAACGAGAGGGTGTAGGTTTAAGGGCAGAGGGGAAAGATTTAAAAGGGACCCAAAAGGCAACTTTTTTCACACTGAGATGGGTGTGCGTATGGAATCTTCTGTTCAGGGAAGTGATGGAGGCTGGTACAATTACACCATTTGGCATCTGGATGGGTATGTGAATAGGAAGGGTACAGAGGGATATGTGCCAAGTGTTGGCAAATGGGACTAGATTAGGTTGGGATATCTGGTCGGCATGGACCAGTTCGACCAAAGGGTCCAATTCTATGCTGTATGTCTCTATGACTCTGCCCTAGGATGAGCTTCATCATTCACAGTGAATGGGTAGTAACACAGATCACAGGGTTTGGGGCTATTCAGCCCATTGGGGCTGTACTCTCCCCCTCTGGAGATGGTGCCAGTCTATTCCAACTCACTTCCCATTTGTCTGTAGCCCTCCAAATTCTTCCTTAAAAAATTTAAATTCCAAATTTTGTTTTGACAATAACTACTGAATCTGCAACCAGCTGTCGGTCAAACTGTTCCAGATGCTCAGAACTTAGTGAATAAAATAATCCTCACATTTTTAACCTGCATTATTTGCCAGTTACCTGAAGGGAGTTACTAAAAATTGTGATGTTAATAATTTCTCCCTGTCTCTGTAAATTAAATATCCTGGAAACAAATCTGCTCCTGGTCGAACTTATTGCCTAACCTTCTCAGCTCCAAGGAGAATTATCTGATCTTCTGCTAACTCTCCATAAAAGAGAAACCCATCTTAACTTTAGTAGTGACATAAAGATGTACAGCAGAGAAACAGACCCTTCGATCCGACTTGTCCATGCCAACCACATGTCCTAAATTAATCTCATCCTATATGCCAGCTCTTGGCCTATACCCTTCCAAACTTTTGCTAATCACGTACAACTTCTCAAAGTCATAATTGGGTAATTGTACCAGCCTCCACACTTCCTCTGGCAGCTCATTCCATGCAGACACCATGTTCAGCTGGAAACGTTGCCCCTTAGATCCCTTTGAAATCTTTTCCCTCACACCTGATGCCTGTGCCCCAAGCTTTGTACTCACATATCCTGGGAATAGGACCCTGGGATTTCACCCTATCCATGCCCCTCACAGTTGTATCCGATGGTCCAGAGAAAACAGCCCCAGCCTATTCACCCTCTACCTACATAGCTCAAACCCTCAACCCTGGCAACATCTTTGCGGATCTTTTCCGAACCCTTTCAAGTTTCACAATATCATTCCGATAGCAGGGAGACCAGGACTGAAAGCAGAATTCCAGAAGTGGCTGTATCAATGTGCTGTGCAGCTGCAAAATGACGTCCCAGCTCCACTACTCAATGCACTGACCAGTAAAGGCAAGTACACCAAACACTTTCTTCACTACCCTGCCTATGATTCCACTTTCAAGGAACTATGAACCTGTACTCCAAGGTCTCTTTTTTCAGCAACACTCCCCAGGACCTTCCCATTAAGCGTATAATTCCTGCCCTCATTTGCTTTTCCGAAATGGAGCACCTCATATTTATCTGAAATAAACTCGATCTGATAATCCTCAGCCCATTTGATTGAAGTCCAATTGTACTCTGAGGTAACCTTCTTCACTGTCCAGTGCACCTGCAATTTTGATGTCTACTCTAAACCCACTAACTGTACCTCATATATTCACATAGAAACCACTGATATAAATGATAAAAAGCAGTGGACCCAGCATCGATCCTTACACCATATTGCTAATCACAGGCTTCCAGCCCGAAAAGCACGACCCTCCCTCTCCAACCTTCCAGCCAATTTGTATCCTAATAGCTGGTTCTCTCCGTATCCCATGGTGTCGAACTTGCTAACCAGTCTGTCATGTGGAACCTTTTTGAATGTCTTTCAGAAGTCCAAGTTAGTGATTTATGAACAAAGCCATGCTGACTATCCCTAATGGAGAAAGTGAGGACTGCAGATGCTGGAGATCAGAGCTGAAAATGTGTTGCTGGAAAAGCGCAGCAGGTCAGGCAGCATCCAAGGAACAGGAGAATCGACGTTTCGGGCATAAGCCCATTCCTGAAGAAGGGCTTATGCCCGATACGTCGATTCTCCTGTTTCTTGGATGCTGCCTGACCTGCTGCACTTTTCCAGCAACACATTTTCCACTCTGATTATCCCTAATCACTTCTTGCCTTTCCAAATACATATAAACCTGTCCTTTAGAATTCCTTCAAACACCTTGTCTGCCACTAACCTCAGGCTCACAGTATCGTTCCCTGACCTTTCCTTATCACCTTTCTCAAATAATGGCGCCTGTCTTGCAGCACCTCACCTGTGGCTATCAGTGATAGAAATATCTCAGCGAGGGGCCCGGCAATCACTTCCCTAACTTCCCACAAAGATTTGGGATAGACCTGATCAAGTCACACAGATTTACTCAGCTTTATGTATAAGACATCTAGTACAACCTCCTCTGTAATATGGATAGTTGTCAAGTTATCACTATTTATTTCCCCAAAGTCTCTAGCTTCCATATCCTCTTTCAGTAAAAGCTGACATGAAATCCTCGGATAGTATCTCTCCCACCTTCTGTGGTTCCACAGACAACCTTGTTGATCTTTGAAGGTCCCTATTCTCTGCCTGGTTACACTTTTGTCCTTAGTGTTTTGTAGAATCTCTTTGGATTGTCCTTAAACCTCTTTCCACCCAAAGCTATCTCATGTATCCTTTTTGTCCTCCTGTTTTCCCTCGAGTGTACTCCTACTGCCCCTATACTCAGACCCAGCTGTCTGTACCTGCCATATCCCTCCTTCATCTTTTTGATCAGACCCCCAATTTCTCTAGACATACAGCACTCTCTACACCTACCAGACTTGGCCTTAACAGGAACATACTGTCTATGTACTCTTGTTGTCTCATTTCCACAGGCCTATGGAGGCAATGGCAGATGAGGATATGGAAACAGTCATTCTCAGTAAAGAGGTAGTGTTGGGAAAGATAACAGCCCAATGGTACATGGGTCTCCTGGCCGTGATGGAATGCATCCCAGGGGACTAAAAGAGATGGTGAAGGGACTATTGTCCTTCCTTGCGAGAGGGATGGTTATGCTGCAGCTGTATAGGGTGCTGGTGAGGCCACACCTGGAGTACTGTGTATAGGTTTGATCTACTTACTTCAGCAAGGACGTACTCACACTGGAGGGGGTGCAGAGGAGGGTCACTAGTTTGAGTCGGGAGTTGACAGGGTTGGTGTATGTGGAGAGACTGAATAGACTGGGACTATACTTGTTGGAATTTAGAAGAATAGGAGGTTGTATTGGAAAAATAAAATTAAGAAGGGAATAGATAAGATAGAAGCAGAGAGGTTATTTCGATTGGGGGGGGGTAGCGGGTCAAACTAGAGAGCATAGCGTCAAAATAAAGGGGTATCTGATTTAGGACAGAGTTGAGGAGGAACGTCTTCAGCTAAAGGGTTATGAATCTGTGGAATTCCCTACTGAGTGTAGCAGTTGACGTTATCAACTTGAATGTCTTTAAGGCAAAATGTAGATTTGTGAACAGGAAAGGAATTAAGGGTTATGGTGAGAGAGCAGGAAAGTGGAGCTGAGGCCATGAAAAGATCAGCCCTGACCTTATTGAATGGCAGAGCAGGCTTGAGGGGCCAGATGGCCTACTCCTGTTCGTATTCCTTCTGTTCTTATTTTCCCACTTTCCAGCCGTCCCTTTACCTGGGGTTGCAAAGAAATATTGAAAGGTCTCACCTTGTACCGTCAAAATTCACCTTTGTCAAATAATGAACACCAACTTTTAGATCTGGTCTATTATTTTCTGCAACTATTTTAAAACGAGTAGTATTATCGTCAGAGAATCCCAAGTGTGGAAGCAGGCCATTCGGCCCATCACATCCACACTGACCCTTAGATCCTCCTATCTTATCCCTGTAGCGCTGCATTTCACATGGCCAATCCCCCTCGCCTGCACATCCCTGAACACTGACGGCAATTTTACATGGCCAATCCACCCAACCCGCACATCCCTGAACACTGTAGGCAAAATCACATGGCCAATCCACCCAACCCGCACATTCCTGAACACTGTAGGCAATTTCACATGGCCAATCCACCCAACCTGCACATCCCTGAACACTGTAGGCAAAATCAAATGGCCAATCCACCCAACCCGCACATCCCTGAACACTGTAGGCAATTTCACATGGCCAATCCACCCAACCCGCACATCCCTGAACACTGTTGGCAATTTCACATGGCCAATCCAACCAACCTGCACATACCTGAACACTGTAGGCAAAATCACATGGCCAATCCACCAAACCGGACATCTCTGAACTCTGTAGGCAATTTCACATTGCCAATCCTCCCAACCTGCACATCCCTGAACACTGTTGGCAATTTCACATGGCCAATCCACACAACCCGCACATTCCTGAACACTGTAGGCAATTTCACATGGCCAATCCTCCCAACCTGCACATCCCTGAACACTGTAGGCAATTTCACATGGCCAATCCACCCAACCTGCATATCCCTGATCACTATCGGCAACTTCACATGGCCAATCCTCCCAACCTGCACATCCCTGAACACTGTCGGCAATTTCACATGGACAATCCAGCCAACCTGCTCATCCCTGAACACTGCAGGCAATTTCACATGGCCAATCCACCCAACCTGCATATCCCTGATCACTATCGGCAATTTCACATGGCCAATCCTCCCAACCTGCACATCCCTGAACACTGTCGCCAGTTTCACATGGCCAATCCACCCAACCTGCACATCCCTGAGCACTGTCGGCACTTTCACATGGCCAATCCACCCAACCTGCACATCCCTGAGCACTGTCGGCAATTTCACATGGCCAATCCTCCCAACCTGCACATCCCTGAACACTGTCGCCAGTTTCACATGGCCAATCCACCCAACCTGCACATCCCTGAACAATATGGACAATTCAGCCTGGATTATACACCGAACCTGCACATCTTTGGACTGTAGGAGGAAACCCGAGCACCTGGATGAAATCCCCACCGACAACCTCAATAAGGTGATCATCCTCTTCTTATTTCCCAGTTCCACTCAAGTAATTTCACCGGGCGAACCCCCATGATTATCCTCCCTGAGCACAACAGTAATGTTATCCCTAATCAAAAGCACCATTCCACCTTCTCTCTTATCCCCCTTTCTATCCTTCCTCTTACATCTATTCCCTGGCACATTAAGCTACCTGTCCTTTCCAACCTAAGCCACGTTTCTGTAATACCCACTATATCCCAGTCCCATGTTCAAAACCATATCTTAAGCTCATCTGCTTTCCCTGTCAAATCTCTTGCATTGAAATAAATGCAGTGCAGTGCTATCAAAAGGACAGACTGATCGGCAGAGGGGGTGGGATGGCCCTGTTGGTGAGGGATGACGTTCAGTCCCTTGCGAAGGGGGAGACACAGAATCAGGAGATGTAGAGTCAGATTGGAGGGTGGCTAATGTTGTCCGAATTTTCAAGAAAGGTGGGAGAGAGAAAACAAGGAATTATAGACCGGTTAGCCTGATGTCAGTGGTGAGAAAGATGCTGGAGTCAATTATAAAACATGAAATTATGGCTCATTTGGATAGTGGTAATAGGATTGGTCAGAGTCAGCATGGATTTACAAAGGGAAAATACTGACTGTGATTGAAAATTGGCTGGCTGTCAGGAAGCAAAGAGTAGCGATAAACGCTTCCTTTCGGAATGGCAGACAGTGACTAGTGTGGTACCACAAGGTTCGGTGCTGGGGCCGCAGCTGTTTACAATATACATTAATAATATAGATGAACATATTAAAAGTAATATTCGCAAATTTGCTGATGACACAAAGCTGGGTGGCAGGGTGAAATATGAGGAGGACGTTATGAGAATACAGGTTAACTTGGTCAGGCTAGGTGAGTGGACGGATGCATAGCAGATGCAGTTGAATGTGGATAAATGTGTGATAAAGGCAAGAATAGGAAGGCAGATTACTATCTAAAAGTAGTCAAATTTGGTAAAGGGGAAGTACAACGAGATCTAGGTATTCTTGTACATCAGTCAATGAAAGCAAGCATGCAGGTACAGCAGTTAGTGAAGAAAGCTCACTGCATGCTGGCCCTCATAACTATAGGAATTGAGTATAGGTTCAAAGTGGTCCTTCTGCAGCTGTACAGGGCTCTGGTAAGACCGCACCTGGAGTGTTGTGTGCAGGTTTGGTCTCCACATTTGAGGAAGAGCATTGTGGCTATTGAGGGAGTTTTGGGTAGGTTCATGAGGTCAATTCCTGGAATGGCGGAATTATCATATGTTGAAAGATTGGAGCGACTGAGCTTGCATACACTTGAGTTTAGAAGAATGAGAGAGGATCTGATAGAGACCTCCAAGATTATTAAAGGGGTGGACACTCTGGAGGCAGGAAGCATGTTTCCACGGATGGGTGAGTCCAGAACCAGAGGACACAGTTTAAAAATAAGGGAGAGGCCATTTAAAACAGAGTTGAGGAGAAACGTCTTCATCCAGAGAGTACTGGACACATGGAATGCACTGCCTCAGAAGGCAGTGGAGGCCAAGTCTCTGGATACTTTCAAGAAAGAGATGGATAGAACTGTTAAAGATAATGGAATCAAGTGTTACGGAGATAAGACAGGAACAGGATACTGATTGTGGACGATCAGCCATGATCATAATGAATGGTGGTGTTGACTCAAAGGGCAGAATGGCCTATTCCTGCACCTATTGTCTATTGTACCTTGTCAGTCCTACCTCATTCTGTGGCTTGCCCTTGCCTGCTTTGCCTGTCCAACTTTTCAACTGTATCAGCCTCAGACTTACCTCCTATCTCACTATCTCTTTGGGTTTACTCCCACGCACTCACTGGTTTAATGTCTCCCGAGTAGCACTAGCAAATCTCCCTGCTTGGATATTAGACACCTTTCAATTCAGGTGTAATCCATCCTTCTTATGCACGTTAATTCTACCCCAGCAGAGATTCCAATGATCCAGAATCCTTCTCCCCTGTATCAGCTCCTTAGCCACGCATTCATCTGCTCTACCCTGCTATTCCTACTTTTTTCTAGCATGTGGCACCGGAAGTAATCCAGATATTACTACCCACAAGGACCTGCTTATTATCCTCCAGGCTAACTTGCTATATTCTCTCATCAGGACTTCATCCGTTTCTCTTATGTCATTGGTACCAGTGTACAGTGACCTCCCACTGATCATTCTTCCCTTTCAGAATATTCTGCACCCTCAGAGCCATCCTTCACCCAGGCATTGGGGAGGCACCACCCCATTCTTATGTCTCTCTGTTAGCTACAGGAACTGCAGTCTGTGCTGTAGACTAGAGAGCCCCCTGTCACCATCGATCGCGTGGAACTGGATATATCTCACATTAAACTAGTAACTTGGCTGTCAGTGCGATATTCCCCTGAGAGTGTGACGCTTTCCAAAACTGTATACTTGTTTGAGTTGGAAATAACCACAGGAGACTCCTGCACTACTTGCCTTCCACTCCTTCCTTTCTGAGAGGAAACCCATCTACCTGACTGGATTGGCTGTTTTCCTACCTTTCTGAAACTGCCACCTATCACACCCCCCGGCTCCTGTAAATTCTTCATTACCTTTAACCGTCGCTCCATCTGATCCACGAAGTCCTCCAGGATTTGCATCCTCACTTCCTGCAGACAATTCGGATCATTGAAACTTTCCTGAAAATCTAAATCCAACAGGAAGAGCACATCACTGTACGAATGGCCATCTCTGCACCTTAACTGTCCACAGACCCAGAAAAAGGCGCAGAGTCTTACAGCTTTACAAAACGCTACTCTAGAATAAATTAGTACCAATATTTTATAATTAAAAACTTAATCAAAGAATTATAAGATGTGTATTTAAAGAAATAAACCGTCACCCCTCTAAATGTTGTAGCTTTACTAAAATAAAACAGACTAAGATTTATCTTTGAAGAGACCGAAACCCAACGAGCTGTGAGTCACAGAAGAACAGCACTAAACAGCACCTTTGGTCAAATCTGTCCATGCCGACCAGATATCCGAACCTAATCTTATCCCTCTTGCCAGCACCTGGGCCATATCCCTCTAAATCTTTCCTCTTCATGTCAAGTATCCAAATGCCTTTAAAATGCTATAATTGTCAGCCTCCACCACTTCTTCTGGCAGCTTATTCCATACACGCACCACTCTCTGCGTGAAAAGGTTGCTCCTTAATTCCCTTTTATATCTTTCCCCTCTCACCCTCAACCTATGCTCTCTATTTCTGGACTCTCCTACTCAGGGAAGAGACCTTGTCTGTTTACCCTATCCATGCTACTAATGATTTTATAAACCTCTACGGAGGTCACTCCTCAGTCTCTGATGCTCCAGGGAAAGAAAGCCCCAGCTTCTTTGCTCTCTTCCTGCAGCTCAAACCCTGGCAATATCCTTGTAAATCTTTTTTGAACCCTTTCAAGTTTCACAACATCCTTCCAATTGACGGAGAACAGAACTGCACACACTATTCCAAAAGAGGCCTAACCAATGTCCTGTACATGACCTTGCAACTTCTATACTCAATGCTTTCATCAATAAAGGAATTTATTCCAAACACTTTCATCAATATCCTATCTACCTGCAACTCTACGTTCAAGGAAATATGAACCTGCACTGCAAGATATCTTTGTTCATCAACACTATCTAGGAATTTGCCACGAAGTGTATCAGTCCTGTTAAGATTTGCTTTTCCCAAATGCAGTACTTCACATTTATCTGAATTACACTCAATCTGCCACTTCTCACCCATCTGAACAATATCCTGTTGTAATCTGAGGTAACCCTCTTCGCTATCCATTGTACCTCAAATGTTGGTGTCATCTGCAAACTTACTAACTGTGCTATGCTCATATCTAAATCATATATATACACGATGAAAAGTAGTGGACCCAGCACTGATCCTTGCGGCACTTCACTGGTCACATGCCTCCAATCTGAGAAACAACCCTCCACCAACACCCTGCCTTCTGCATTTTAGCCAGTTCTGTATCCCAACGGCTAGTTCTCCCTGTATTCCATGAGATTTAACCTTGCTAACCAGTCTTCCATGGAAAACCTTGTCGAGTGCCTTACTGAATTCCATAGATCATGTCCACCTCTCTGCCCTCAACAATCCTCTTTGATACATCTTCAAATAACTCAATCAAGTTTGTGAGACATGATTTCCCACGCACATAGTCATGCTGACTATCACTAATCAGTCCTTGCTGTTCAGAATACATGCGCATCTTGTTCCTCAGGATTCCCTCCAACAACTTGCCCAGCATCAATGTTAGGCTTACCAGTCGATAGTTCCCTGGCTTGTCCTTACCACCTTTCTTAAATAGCGGCACCACGTTAACTAACCTCTAGTCTTTCGGCATCTCACCTGTGATAATCAATGATACAAATGTCTCAGCAATAGGCCCAGCAATCACATTCCCAGCTTCCCAGAGTTCTAGGGTACACCTGATCAGGTGCTGGGGATTAACAAAGCTTTACGGGTTACAAGACACTCAGCACGTCCTCCTCTGTAAGCTGGACATATTCAACATGTCGACATCTATTTCCCCACATTCTATGTTGCCCATGTCGTTCTCCACAGTAAACACTGATGCAAAATATTCAGTTAGTATCTCTCCCATCTCCTGCAGCTCCACGTTTAGGTTACCTTGCTGATCTTTGCCCTATTCTCACTCGAGTTACCCTTTTGTTCTTAATGTATTTATAAACACCCTTGGGATTAGTCATAACCCTATTTGCCAAAGCTTTCTCATGTCCCCTTTTTGCCCTCCTGATTTTCCTCTTAAGTTTGGAACAACTCCTGCTTTGGAACAACTCCTGCATGACGTATCTAGTCACTTTTACCAGAACTTTGCCAGTATCCCTCTAAACCCTTCCTGTTTATATACCCATCCACATGCCTTTTAAATGTATTTCTATCAGCCTCCACTATTTCCTCTTATTCCATAGACTGCCGGAACCAGTTGTCCTTTAGGTCCCTTTGAAAAGATCCCCCCCACTTTAAAGCTGTGCCCTGTCAGTTTGGAATCCACCAGCTCTGTGGAAAAGACCTTGTCTATTGACCCTATCGATGACCATCATGATTTTAAACACCTTTTATCGGTTAACTCCACAGCCTCCCATGTTCAAATGAAAACAGCCCCAGCCTATTCAGGCTTTTCCCTGTAGCTCAAACCCTCCAAAACTGGCAACATCCTTGTTCATTTCTTCTGAACCCTTTTATGTTCCACAACATCCTTCCGAGGCATTGAACCAGAATTGCACACAGTATTCCAATAGTAGTCAGGCCAAACACTGTTTAGTTCCCTGACCGCCCCAGTCCTTATCCACAGTAAGTTCCAAAGTGAAATATTTATCTCGGATCTTGTAGTTTCACACATCGTTGCCTTCATTGATCATTAAGGAGACCGGGTTTGTCCCGAGCTCTTTTGCCCTTATTACACTTGTAGAGTCTCTTTGGATTTTCCTTAACTTTCTCTGCCAAAGCGATCTCGTGTCCCCTTTTTACATTCCTGATTTCCATCCTAAGTGTATTTCTACCGCCCTGATGCTCCTGAAGGGATTCACTTGAGTCAGCCAGTTATATCGGACATGTACCCACTTATTTCTTGACCAGAGCCTCGAAACTCAGCCAGTGTTTCCTAATTCTGTCAGCATTGAGCTGCACACTAACAGGAATATGCTAGTGCTGAATGTTCATTTTATCTCGGATTTAAAATATTCCTACTTGCCAGACTTCCCTTTACCTGCAAATAGCATTTAAACATTCATGACTAATACTATATTGCTCCATTGTATAACTTGAGCTTGTGGACGAGGCCTGTCCTTTTCCATCGCTACTTTCAAACTAATACAAATGTCGTGACTTTCCAAAGCGCTCCCCCACTAACACCTCAGTCCCGTTCCCTACCTTGTTTCCCAAGGGAAGGTCACGTTTAGCCCTATTCTCCAGTTGGGCCATTTACATAATGACTGGGAGTTTCATGAACACAATTAACAAATTCGTTCCATACAAATGCTTAACAAAGTAACAATCCCATTCCAGGTTTGGAAAGGTTAAAATCCCCTATCATTACAACCATATTATTCTCAGAGATATCTGAGATCTCCTGACATATTTGCTCCTTCATCTCCCATTGCCTATTGCTATAATACGACCATAACAAACTAATGACCAATTTCTAAGTTCCACCAATATCGCTTAACTGGGCGATCCTGCATGAATACTCCCTCGAGGTACTGCTGGGATGTTTCACCCAATCAAAACCACCAACTCTCCTCCTGTCTTGCCTCCTGCTCTGTCCTTCCTGAATCATCTGTCCCCTGGAACATTGTGCTGCCAGTCCTGTCCCTCCCTCAGCTGTGTTTCTGTAATACCTCGGATATCCCAGTCCCATGTTCCCATCCATGCTCTGGGTTCATCTGCCTTATCAGTCCGGCCCTTTACATTGAAATAAATGCAGTTTAATCCACCAGTTTTCCCTCGTTGTCTGCTATGTTCTTGCCTGCCTTGTCCATTTATATTGGTCTCTTGAACATCTGTACCAGCCTCAAATTTCTTTTGGCCTTACAACTGTTTGGGGTCCCACACCCCTGCGAGATGGTTTAAATCCTCTCGAGCAGCTCCAGCAGCACTCCCCATCAGGATATGGGTCCCCCTCCTGCTCCCAGTTCAGGTGTCTTCCCCACCCTGTCTACTTGTGCTGACACCTTTCAGACATCCAGGGACTGGTCCACCAAGCTCCATGTGTTCCTCAGTACTCCAGGAGGACCTATTATTCATGATCGATATCAATCCCGTATGAGACTTCCCACAGTGCGTAACCTCACAGTGATCAGAAGTAAACTCCATCTGCCATTACTCTGCTCAGTTTATCATCTGATCGATATCAGACTAAAGCCTGAGACCATCCCCCTCACTGTCGACAACACCCTCAGCTTTCATGTCATCTGCAAATCCACTAATGATGCCTTCTGCTTTCACATGCGAGATATTAATGTACATAATATCCAGCAATGGTTCTTGCACAGATCCCTGTGGTACACCCGCAGGGCAAAGGTTTACAATCGTGAAAACACCCTCCACCAATTGTGGATCCAATTTGCCAACTTGCCTTGGATCCCATGGGCTCTTCCCTTTAGGACCAGCCTTCCATGTGGGACCTTGTCAAAGACCTTAATGAACTCCATGTCAACCATATCATCTGCACTGGCCTCATCAATATCAGAGGACAGTCCTCTACCAAATCCATACAGACAATCTCTAATGAATTCCTGTACTTTTGAATGTTGGTTCATCGTGCCCATCAGAATTGTTTCCAATAATTTCCCTCCCCCTGCTCTCAGACTATCTGCTCTGTAATTACCTGCCCATTCCCTTCTGCCCTTCCTGAACAAAGGAACCAAATTAGCGATCCTCCAATCATTCGCCACTTTACTTGTGGCCAGCAAAGTGTTAAATATATCCACCAGGGCCCCAGCAATCTGCTCCCTTCCCTCCCATAGCAGCCTGGGATACATTTTATTGTATGGGAATTTGTCTACCTTTTTGCCTGTGAATACATTTAACACCTCCTTCTCATTGATCTTAACATGTTTGAGAACCTCACCATCCCAACTGAAATCCCCGGCGACAATGTCTTTCTCCTGTTTGAATACAGATGGAAAGTATTAATTGAAGACCTCGCCTACTTACTCTGGCTCCATGCACTGATTGTCGCTTTGGTTTCTAACAGGCCCCATCATTTCCACAGTAATCCTCTTACTTTAACTGGACTTATTAAATATCTTGTGGCTTTTCCTTAACATTATCTGCTCAGGATATCTTGTGACCATTGTTTGCCCGTTCATTTTTAAGGAGCCCCCCATCCCCATCCCCCCGTGCTTTTTATCTAATGGCTTTGTTACCCATTATTGTTAGCGTCGTCCATTTTGCCTGAGTTTCCACAAGGTTTTGAATCTTCCACCTTTTGTTCACCCTGTAACCACATCTCTCTGGTGTCTAAATCTCTTTCATCTCTGTGTCACAAATTCAGCTACCTTATTGAAGAAACTTTGTCGACAGGGAAAATTAAAGTTCTGTACTCTTTTCCACAATTTCCTATCACAAAGCAGTTCGCTAATATAGAGTTTTAGTTAAACCTTATCCCATCCTGTTCCTTTCTGCTTGTCTTCAGCAACATCCCCATGCTGCTCCGATGCATCACGTTTTCTATTTGGATTTGGATTTGGAAAACACTTTGCTGTGGGTATGTCGTATAGACCACGTGAGGATGGGCAGATGTCCTTCTCGAAAGGACAGGTGTTTGGGTTTTTTGTACATCAGCAATGGTTTCATATTTATAGATTGTTAATTACTATTAAATTATTGATTTGAAATTCCACCATTTCTGATAGTGGGATTCAAACCTGTCTCCCCTGAACATTAGCTGACGTTTTGGATACATGCCCTAACAGTAATATCACTCGGACATCACTTCACGTGTTCACACGTTGCTCATCCCTGAGCACAGATACCTTTCTCCCCACACAACTGTGTGATCCTGACATCTTCCTGCACTCTGGTGATATCACTCAGTATCTCTCCATGTGGTACCCCTCACTGTGAGGGTCTAATTGCTGCCTCTGTCAGCACCTCTCCCTCTTGCAGTTACTCCAGGTCCTGAGCCAACAGAATTCTCTACTCCAGAAAGATGCAACAGCGCAGGCCAGGGATGGAAACTGGGATTTTCCAGATCTCTGTGGGACTCAGTGCCAATCTTCATGTGTAACCCTCACTGCATCAGTCTAATTTCCCATTCTGTATATTTGTCTGCCTCCTGCAGGTATTCAGGAAGGTCCTGACTCAATAGACTTCCCAACTGCTGGATGGGTCGTCCATCACCTCATCGAATGCAATTGGTGAGCCTGAAGGCAGGCAGATCTGGAGCCTTCAATAAATCCAGCAGCGAGGTAATATCACTCACAGTGACCAGAGCAGAGGACGTTTAAAGGGTGAGAATCTTCAGCTCACAGGACATGTCATGGATACAGTGCTGAAGGGCAAACACAGGTCATAAAGCTCCCAGTCTCAATCTCCACCCTCTTGTAAGAGGATTATTTTCCAGCTCAGCTGTCCTAAGCCTTCCTGAGACAGTATAGCGAGTTCACAGTTATCGATCCAGGCCTGTGCTGTCTCAGTGAGCATCAGTACAACAGAGGGGAAAACAGGCCTCCCTTATGAAAGTGGTATTGAAGCGTAAGATCTTTCTGTTCCCTGGTCCCTCTCATACATTCTCTGTTGTCCTATCATCGAGTCATACAGCACGGAAACTTACCTTTCGGTCCATCCTTATCTGGGCCAGTGCCTTGAATGCTTCTTACTCTGAGAACAGTTCCTATCGCTGTAACCTCCTCCCTTGTCTCCAATCCCACTGTATATTTAAAACCTACTCCAATGCTGAATATTCTCCCTTCTCTGTAAACTGCTCCAATCTGAATAATGTTTCTAATCCCAGCAATCTCCTCCTTTAGTCATTACAATTATCCCTATTACTGTCAACTTGCACAATACCCATAGCCCACCCTGTCTCTGTAACATCCTCCAGCCTTTACCAACCACCCCATCTGTGTACCTTCCTCCAGCCCCTACAGTACATGATACCACTATCACCTTCAATCCCTATAACATCCCTGCCTCGTGTCCTACATCACCAATGACCTCTGAAATCATACTATCCGAACAGACCTCCCAATCTGAGTAAACCCCTCCAGTCCCTTCAGCCTTTCCTGCCAGTGTAATCTGCTCCAATCCCTGCAACCCTCCCTGTGTATAGTGTTCTGAAGGCAATTTAACCTTCCCCATGTCTGCAAACGCATCCATCCTCTGTGATATCCTCTGTTGCTGTGACCTTCTCCCATCACGACAATGTTTCGTTACTCTACTTCCTGCCATCAGTACTAGCCTTCCTGACTCTGTAACATCGTAAAGTCACTAATACCAACCATGTACCTGAAACATCCTCTTTGTGGCTGTATCCAAGCCCACTCCGTACAGCTCCCTCTTTCTGTAACCTCCTTCTGTCTGAAGAACCATCCAGTGTCAACACCCCTCTGTATTACTAACTTCATCCAACCTCTTCCAGCTCCTCGCTATCACTGTACGCCATCCTATCCCTACTCACCTCCTTATCACGTCATTTCATCTCTGCAAACCTCACGGTCATAATAAATCTCTTCTATCTCTACAAAATCGTCCAAATCTCAGTAAACACTTCTCTTCCTACTCCCCTCCCTGTGCATGTAATCTCATTGAATCTTTAGAAACATTTGCCCATTACCACTTCTGGAAGAGACGACAATATATGTTTCTCCAATGAACACTACATCCTATAATCCTCCCTGTCACGGTAACTTTCTCCAACCCATTCACACATCCCTTTTCAGTCACATCCTCCAGCCTCCACAGGATGATTGGCCGTCTCTATCTCATTAAATCTCGGTCAGACTCCAAAAGCCCCCCTATCTCTGTCACCTCCCATAGTTAATCCATCCCTTTCTATCTCTGTATCCGCCTCCATTCACTCCCTGCCTCCCTATCTCTGTCAACATCTGCAGCCATTCCTCCCGTCCCTATCTCTTTCACCTCTCCCAGTCACTGCTTCTCTCCCATCTCCGTAAGCTCACCAAATCAGTCCTTCCACAACCTCCACAAATTGCGGGCCAAAGGGCCTATTGCTGTGCTGTACTGTTGGATTTTCTAATTTTCTGGCATCTACCTGGCAGAGCCTCTCGGAATCTTAGATGTTCTGTTCAATTTCTTTGCGATTTTTTGAAATGTCAATGGTTCAACCTCAGTCTACTCCACCTCTTTCTATGAGAAAATCCCACCATCTCCAGAATCAGCTGAGTGACCCTTCTCTGACCTGCCTCCAATACAAGAATAGCTTCCCTTCGGGAATTCACACTGTTCATAATATTCTAGGGGTGGGCTGACTGGTACCTTGTATAGTTTTAGAAAGAAATCTATACATTTTGACTCCATTCCATTTGTAATAAATGGCAACATTTGCTTTACCTCCTCAATTACCTGCTGACCCTGTAAGCTACCTTTTTCAAATTGATACACAATAATTCCCAAAACCCTTTGTGCAGTCAGTCTGAAACCAAACAGTGTTAGCCTGACAGTAAGTCAGGAACGTGCTGAAGTGTATTACAAAGGATATGGCAATAAACGATAACTGGACACTTAGAAACAATTGGAGATGCATGATATTTTAAAAGGAGGATATTTTTAATCTGTTGGATTCTATATTTTGGTGTCACCATAAATGGCAGAATAGATAAGGGTGGGGGAGGCTAGTGGCAGTAGGGGGATATTTGAAATTTCAGAAGCATTTTGACAAGTTTTAACCAGGGCTGAAGAGTAGTGAGAGAGAGAATAGGGCCCCTGAAAGGTCAATGGGGCTGTCCAAGAGGAATCACTGTTGATGTGGAATATCCGAATCAAATATTTTGCTTTAGGATTTACTGTGGAGAAAGATATGGAAGATTGGAAACTTGGGAAAATACATAGTAATGTCTTGAAGAGAGTTTACATTTGAGAACAGGAGGTGATGGATGTCTGAACATGCAAAAAGTTAGATAAAATCTTGGGACATGATCAGATGTATCCCAGTGCCTAGTGAGAAACGAGGGAGGCATTACAGAGCCCTTCGCAGAGATATTTGTATCATTGACAGCCACTACAGGCCAGTGAGACTGATGGGAGGGTAATTAGTTGGACTAGATTCTGAGAGAAAGAATCATCATGCATTTGGAAAGGCAAGAAATCATTAGCGATAATCAACATTGCTTTGTGTGTGGAAACGGATGACTGAGTACTTGTGGAGGTAGACAAATAACAGATCAAGGCAGAGCAATGGATGATGTCTCCATGGACTTTAGCAAGGCCTTTGACAGGGTCTGCATGGCAGATTTGTTATTATGTTTAGATCACACATAACCAGGGAGCACTCACCAACTGGATATAAAACAGGATTGACGGTAGGAGACAGAGCATGTTCAGAGAGGGTTCAGAGAGTGGGCGGCATGGTGGCACCGTGGTTAGCACTCCTGCCTCACAGCGCCAGAGACTCGGGTTCAATTCCCGCCTCAGGCGACTCTGTGTGTGGAGTTTGCACATTCTCCCCGGGTGCTCCGGTTTCCTCCCACACACCAAAGATGTGCCGATCAGGTGAATTGGCCATGCTAAATTGCCCCTAGTGTTGGTTAAGGGGTAGATGTAGGGGTATGGGTGGGCTGCGCGTCGACGGGGCGGTTTGGGGCCTGCAGGCCTGTGACCAACGGTGTGACATGGGGTTAGGTGCTGGGTCACTGTTGTGTATCATTTATATAAACAGTTTGGTTGATAATACAGGAGTCATGGTTAGCAAGTTTGTGAGTGAGACTGAAATTGGTGGTAAAGTGGGCAGCGAAGAGGGTTATCCAAGAGTACAATGGGGTCAACAGTACTGCTAGACCAGTGAGTTTATAAATAACAGGTGGCCAAATGCAAGATGCTGCGTATTGCTAAGGCAAACCAGGCTGGACTTGTACAGTTAATGTTCAGCCCCTGGGTAGTGTTATCAATCAGAAACCCAGGGATGCAGATACACAGTTTTCTTTTGAAAGTGGTGTCACAGGTAGACAGGCTGGTGAAGCAGGCATTTGGGATGGTTATCTTCATTGATCAGAGCATTGAGAGTAGGAGTTGGGATGTCATGGTGTGGCTGTACAAAACATTAGTGAAGCCACCATAAAGCATTATTGATTATGTGGAAAAGCACAACTGGTTCACTTATGTCCTTGAGAGAAGGACATCTGACATTCTCTTCTGGTGTGGTCACATGTGACTCCAGACCCACAGTAATATGGCTGACTCTGAGCTACCTCTGAGCAATTAGCAGTGGGATAATGTACACTGGACCAACCGGTGGCATCCTCAGCCCATGAAGGAATCAATGAAATTACATGTCCACCTCTACCTCTGCAAACCACTCCAGCTGCAACAATTCATACTGGCTTTGTAACATTGTTCAGGCCTTTGCCTCTGTCTGTAACACTGTTACCACCTCCAGCGCCTTCACCTCTCCCTGTTCCGATATTCTGACTAAACCCTGACAATGTTTCCTCTTCCTACTGCACTCCTCCTGCTAGTCAACCCCTAGTGATGCCTTTAAAAAAAAATCCATATTTCTAAAACATTGACTTCTTCAGAAATGTTCGGTTATTTTTGTATTCTAAGCAGCTCTTAATCAACCCCTGGGAATTACTAGGCCAAGACTGTCCGAACTGGGGGAGGAGCATTGGCAAGGTGTCGGGAACCTCGAGAGTTGCTGTGGGGAGAAAGGGGAATCCAGAAAACAACACAAAGAGCGCGTGACCACACCAACATCTCACCCACCCCCTTCCCACGGCCACCTTCTGCCCCAAGTGTAACAGAATCTGTGGAAGGCCACATTGGTCTGTACAGCCACCTACAGACTCCGCCTGAGAGCGGGAGAGAGTCAGCCTCGACTGTGACCCATCACCTATAAGATGGTGAGATAGGAAAGTTGAATTCCCTTTCAATTGTCCTACTGCCTTTGTTACAAATTCCAGTAATTTCCCGTCCAAAGCCATGCCTTACAATGTAATGCTGTAAAGGGACTTAAACACTGTCCTTCAAATTCTGTGTTCTGACTCTTATTACCCAGAATTTTATCTCCTAATGATTGATAATCTGAGGCCACAAGTTTTCTTGATCATCCCATTGTTATCCCTAACGATGAGAGTTCCCCATCCTCCTTCCCATTCTGCCTAACTTTCCACAATATTGTGTAGCCTTGAATATTAATGCCCCACCTTTTGTTCACCCTGTGACCATGTCTCCCTGATGGTGATTAGATAGATATCACAGTCACATGTGCATATCCCTTATTGCAAATGTTTTGTGCATTCAAATTAAGAAATAGTAATATACTCTTTAAATCACAATTTCCTGTCACAAACTTATCTGCTGATGTACAATTTTCGTTAAACTAGGCCTCTTCCTGTTTCTTTCTCCTCAGCCACAGCCCCATGTTTCAATATTTCAATCTTTCTCTATGGAATTGGAAATTTCCTTTCAGCTGCGCCAAGTCCCTCCTCGTCTGTGTCAGTTTAAAGCACTCTACATAATCCTGGTCATATGATTGACCAGGGGACTGTTCCCAGCATTGTAGCATCCCATTACAATAGCTGACTCATCCCTGAGTACTGGTAGCAGTGCTTACTGCATCAGAATCACTTCTTTTGCCACCATGGTTTCATCCTGAAAACATCCTGCACTCTGGTGATATCACTCAGTATCTCTTCATGTGGTATCCCTCGCGATGTGGATCTAATTGCTGCCTATGTCAGCGCCTCTCGCTCTTTCAGCTGGTCTGAGATCCTGAGCCAAAAGAATTCACCGATCCGCAACAGCACAGACCTACTCAGTGCTACTCTACATGAGTTATCTTCACTGCAACAGTCTAATTTCCCATTCTGTCTTTTTCTGACTCATGCAGGTAATCAGGATGATTCTAACTCCTGTTTCATCCATCACCTCATTGAAAATGCTTGGTCAGCCAGGGAGAGATGGAGATGGAGATGGAAATGGAGAGGGAGAGGGAGAGGGAGAGGGAGAGGGAGATGGAGATGGAGATGGAGATGGAGATGGAGATGGAGATGGAGATGGAGAGGGAGATGGAGATGGAGATGGAGATGGAGTGGGAGATGGAGATGGAGATGGAGATGGAGAGGGAGATGGAGATGGAGATGGAGATGGAGATGGAGATGGAGATGGAGATGGAGAGGGAGATGGAGATGGAGATGGAGATGGAGTGGGAGATGGAGATGGAGATGGAGATGGAGAGGGAGATGGAGATGGAGATGGAGATGGAGAGGGAGAGGGAGAGGGAGAGGGAGAGGGAGAGGGAGAGGGAGAGGGAGAGGGAGAGGGAGATGGAGAGGGAGATGGAGATGGAGAGGGAGAGGGAGATGGAGATGGAGATGGAGATGGAGATGGAGATGGAGATGGAGATGGAGATGGAGATGGAGATGGAGAGGGAGAGGGAGATGGAGATGGAGATGGAGATGGAGATGGAGAGGGAGAGGGAGATGGAGATGGAGATGGAGATGGAGATGGAGATGGAGATGGAGATGGAGATGGAGATGGAGATGGAGATGGAGAGGGAGAGGGAGAGGGAGATGGAGATGGAGAGGGAGAGGGAGAGGGAGAGGGAGAGGGAGAGGGAGAGGGAGAGGGAGATGGAGAGGGAGATGGAGATGGAGATGGAGATGGAGATCTGGAGCCTACAATAATTCCTGAAGCCAGTAAAATCAATCACAGTAAACAGCACAGGGTGGAGGTAGTAGACTTCTATATTCAGACCCGGAAGACAGGACAAAGATACACTCTGGGCTACATTCTAGGCTTCATTCCCACCATCTTGTGAGGGTCCTTCTTTCCCCTCTGCTGTACTGGTCCTCCCGGAGACATTACAGGAGGTCCCGGGCAACAGCCCTGGCCCATGCTGTATTAGTGACCTCTGTAATATCCTCCAGTCCCAATAATCCTTCCTCTGTTTGGAAGCTTCTCTAGTCCACACAATGCTCTCTATCTCTGTTAGGTTCTTCAGTCCCTAAAACCCTAATCCTTAAACTTTTACAGTAGATACTAAATTTCTTCATCCCTGTAAATGCCGAGTCCTATCTATCCCTATAAACTCCTCCTACTAATGCCACCCTCCATGTCAATTTGTTCTGTCTCTAACCTCTCCATCCATCCCAATCTGGATAAATGTCTCCAGCTCCTACAACCTAACTTATCTGTGAAAAAATTGTAACCTCGTTATCGTTCTCCATTTCTTCCATCTTAATCTATTTAAACTTCACCCACACCCCACCAACCCGCCTGACCACAGGAACTTCTTCCAGTTTGTGCAAAGCTCCCCAACTGTGGAACCGTCTCCAACCCAGCAACCTGCATTTTCTAGAACCAAGAAGTCTTTCTATATCTGTGAACATGTTCAGTTACGACAACCTTCCATATCTCTGTTAGTATACACAATACTCTTCTCCCTGAACACCCACTGTCTGTGCCTCTCACTCTGCCTGCCTCTCCCTACATCCATTCCAATCTCCAGATTATAACCCAGCTCCCTCTATCTCTGTAAATCCTCCAATTACCCAAGCCCCTTTGTCCCACTGACACTCTTGACCAGATGTAACTGCATTTAACTCTAACATCCTTGAGATCCTGTAAGACTCCATATCTCTGTAACCTCGACCCATCTGTTAAAACCACAACTACTGAGGAATGACTCCCTCCATTCGCCATAAGGCAGATGGAATGATAGTGAACAGATATGATTGAACTGTCATTCTGGAGATGTAGATGCAGAATGACCATCGCAGGGAACTGAATATTGAAGTGTTGTTGGGATCTAGGCAGGCTAGGTAAAAAGCCAACAAGTTGTGAAGCAAGGGTGAGGTTAATGCATCAATGAGATAGCCATGTGGAACTCATGTCCAAAATTTGGAGGCTATTTGGGTGGAGCTGGGAATGAAAAAAACAGCAGCAATCATTGGCCAGAATTCTTTTATAGGGACCAACCAGTAATGGTAATGTAAATATGGTTACAGTCAGGACACCGAATGTAGTTGTGGCAAGGGCAGTACAGGAACTGTGTGTGACAGTGGTCCCCATCCCGACTGGATAACTAATGAGTATCAGGGCTGTAATGGATGGAATCATGGATTGTATACGAGATGGTTTTCTGAAACATTATATCAAGGAGCCACCAACAAAATTGTCTGTTGTAGATCAAATGCTGTGTAATAATAAATATCTAATAATGCCACGATAAAGGAGTGTTGTGAACAGAGACCCATAATGTTATGCAGTATATATTGAGTTTGAGCTCAGACCATGAGATGTAGGAGCGAAGTTAGGCCATTTGGCCCATTGAGGATGCTCTGCCCTACAATCAGATCATGACTGATCTGATGACCTTCAACTCTACTTTCCTGCCTTTTCCCAAAACACTTGTTTGCCCGATTCATTAAAATCTGACCAAGTCTGTTGTGAATATTCTTAATGACCCAGCCTCGACAGCCCCATGCAGTCAGGAATTCCCACAGAGTCCCTACCCTCTGAATGAAGACATTCCTCCTCATCTCCATCTTAAATGGGTGAGCTCTTGCTGGGATTTTCTGCCCCCTGGTTACAGATTCTCACACCATTGAAACGAAAGGAACTGACAGAGATAATTATTGCAGATGACATGAAAATTGGTGGAGTTGGAGTTAATGAGCAAGGTGATCCAAGGTTGCAGGAAGTTACAAATCTGTAGGAAAGAAGTGCAGAAACATGACAAATAGAGTTTAATCTGGACAAGTCTGAGGTCATGTCAAATTCAAGAAGAATGTTAGCATCCTGAGGGACATTGATATACAGAAGGATCTTGGTGCAAATCAGTCACTCCCAGAAAATGGCAACAGAACTGTTTCAGATGGGAAAGAAAGCAAAGGGAAAACTGGCCTTCTTAGGTCACAACGTTGGGTATAGTGGGTTGCATCCGATGCTGTAATTGCATATAACTTTTGTTCGGCCACATTTGGAGTTCTGTGTGCAGTTCTCATCGCTCCACAATAAGGAGGATGTGGAGGCTTTGGAGAGAGTGCAAAAGGGGTTTGTCAGCACGTTGTCTGTGCTAGGTTTTTGAAGGGAGTGTTAGGTATAAGAGGAAATTACATAAAGTTGGATTGTTTTGTGATAGTATCAGAAGCTGACAGGCGACCAGGTACAGGAAAATAAAATTATAGCAGGGACAGGTCATGTGGATAGTCAGAATCTCTTTTCCAATGTGTAAGTTTCAAATAGTAGAGCACATAGATTTAAGGTGAGAAAGAGGAAGTTTAAACGAGATGTGTGAAGCACGTTTTGAACGTAGAGAATGAAAGTTACTGAGGGAGGTCGGAGAAGCAGAAATATGAGCAAAGCATTGAAGTGGCATTTGGACAGAAACATGAACAGGCAGAGAATAGACTGATATGGACTATGTGCAGGTAGATGGGACGGGTTTAGAATAACATCATGGTCAGCACAGCCATGTTGGCCGAAGGGCCTATTACTGTGCTGTACTGTTATGTTTTCGAACTTCCCAGTATCTAACCTGTCAGATCCCCCCAGAATCTTGAATGTTTCATTCAATTTCTCTCTCATGTTTTCTGAATGTCAATGGGTTCAACCTTCATCTACTCCACCTCATGAGAAAATCCCTCCCTTCTCAGTATCAGTTGAGTGACCCTTCACTGGCCTGCATCCAATGTGACAATGTCATTCCTTAGGGCACTCAGACTGCTCATAATATTCTAGGTGTAGTCTGACTTGTACCTTACCCGAGATCTCCCTATTTTTAGATGCCATTCCCTTTGTAATAAATACCAGCATTTGCTTTGCCTTCTCTATTACCTGCTGACCCTGTACGCTACCTTTTTCAGATTAATAAACAAGAACTTCCACAACCCGTTCCGTTGTCAGTCTGAAACCACTTACTGTTAGCCTGAGAGTAAGTCAGGAGCATGCTGAAGTGTGTTAGAAAAGATATGTGGACCTAAAAAACACATTTTATACAAGAGGCCTTGTTATTGAGCCTTTTGGATTTTATTTGTTGGTGTGAATATAAATGGGAGAGTAGATAAGGGTGTTGGAGATGTGGTGGTACGGAGGTTATGGATTATTTGAATTTTCAGAAGCCTTTGCACAAGTTTCAAGAAGGGCTAAAGAGTAACCTGGTAGAAAATAGGGCCCGTTAAAGATCAAGGCAGTGTGGAACCAGGGGAGATGGTGAGGTCTTAGCAAAAAACATTATTGTCAGAATTTACTGTGGAGAAAGACATGGAAACTCGGGAACTTGGGGAAATAAACAGTGATGACTTGGAAAGAATCCTCAACAGAGAAGAGAAAGTGCTGGAGTCTTTAAACAAATAAAGGTAGATCAATCCTCAGTAGCTCATTAGGTCGATCCTGGAACATCGTGGGAAGCTACGGAAGAGATAGCAGTGTCTTTAACAGAGATATTTACATTATCAACAGACGCAGTAAGGTTCTAGAAGACTGGAGGGCGGCTAATGCTGTTCCATCACGTCAAGTTGAAGGGAAAAGCCAGGAAATTACAGCCCGGTGATGGGTAAGTTGTTGGAGGAGCTTCTGAGAGAAAGGAGCTACGTATATTCGGAAGGGGAAGGGCTGATTAGAGATAGTCAGCATGGCTTTGAGAGTGGATAACAGTGTTTCACAAACCGGATTGATTCTTCAAGGGGATGGAGACAGTGAAGTCTGCAGATGCTGGAGATCAGACGTGAGAGGGTTTTGCTGGAAAAGTACAGCAGGTCAGGCAGCATCTGAAGGGCAGGAAAATCAACATTTCAGACTGGGGCCCTTCATCAGGAATGAGGAGGTTGCCAAGAGATAGATGAATGTAGAGCAGTAAATGTTGTCCACACGGACCTCAGCAAATAATTTGATAAGGTTCCAAGGGAAGTAGAACGTCGAGTCAAGAGGAAGAAGGAAGCTGTCTTAAGGTTGAGGAAGCAAGAATCGAGTAGAACTCTAGAGGGTTACATGGGGCAGCACAGTGTCTCCGTGGTTAACACTGCTTCCTCATAGCTCCAGCGGCCTGATTTTAATTCCAGCCCTGGCGACTGTATATGGAGTTTGCATGTTCTCCCATCGTCTGCGTTTGTTTTCTCCCGGTGCTCCGCTTTCCAAAGACATCCCTAAGATGTGCAGGTTAGGTGACTCAGCCATGCTAAATTACCCAGAGTGTTCAAGGATGTGTAGGTTTCGGCATTTTATTCAGGCAAAGTGTAGAGTAATATGGTGGGGGAATGGGTCTGGGTAGGATATTCTTTGGAGGGTTGGTATGGAGTTGTTGGGCCAAATTGCCTGTTTCCAAACTGAAGGGATTCTCCTGAAGGAACCAGGAAGGAACTGAAGAATGGAATTAGGACAGCTCGAAGGGGGCATGATCAAGCTTTGTTGGGAAGGATGAAGGAAAACTAAAAGGCATTCTCCACTTACATGTGGAACAAGAGCATGGCCAGAGTGAGGGTAAGGCTGATTAGGGTTAGTGGAGGGAACTTGTGTTTGGAGTTGGAGGAGGTAGGGGAGGTCCTTAATAAATACTATGCCTCAGTATTTACAACTGAGATGGAACGTGTCATTTGTGAGGACAGCATGAAAAGGACTGATACATGTTTACAGGTTGATGTTAAGAAGGAGGATGTGCTGAGAATTTTGTAAAACATAAGAATAGATAAATCTGCCGCACCCGATGGGATATGTCCAAAGTTACGACAGGAAGCGAGGGAAGAGATTGTTACGCCTTTGGCGATGACCTTTGCACCCTCACTGTCCACTGGAATCATACCAAATGATTGGAGGGTGGCAATTATTCCCTTGTTCAGGAAAGGTAATAGGGATAATCTTTGGAATTACAGACCTGTCATTCTTATGTCTGTGGTGTGCAGATTATTGAGGACGACTCTGAGAGACATGATTTATGATTCATTAGAGATAGTCCGCATGGCTTTGTAAGGGGCAGATCATGCCTCAAATCTTATTGAATCCTTCGAGAATGTAAAACAACACGTTTATGGCTAATTCAGAAATAACGGAGGAATGGGATATAGGGAAACCTGTCTGTCTGAATACAGAATTCCTGGCTCACAGAAGAGAGAGGGTGATGAAAGATGGAAACCATTCATCCTGGAGCTTGGTGACCAGTGGTGTTCTGCAGGGATTTGTTCCGGCAACCCTGTTGTTTGTGATTTTTATAAATGACTTGGATGGAGGTGTGGAAGGGTGGGTTAGTAAGTTTGCCATTTTCACAAAGGTTGGTGGAGTGGTGGATAATGTGGAGGGCTGTTGTAGGTTGCAACGGGACATTGACAGGATGCAGAGCTGGGCTGAGAAGTGGCAGATGGAGTTCAGTCTGGAAAAAATGTGAAGTGATTCATTTTGGAAGGTCGAACTTGATTTTAGATTACAGAGTTAAAGGTGGGAACCTTGGCAATGTGGAGGAACAGAAGGATCTTGGGTTGCATGTCCATAGATCTCTCAAAGTTTACCACCCAAGCTGATAGGGTTGTTAAGAATGAATATATTGTGTTGACCTTTATTATCTGGGGGATTGAGTTTTAAAGCTGTGAGGTTATGCTGCAGCTCTATAGAGCCCTGGTTAGACCCCACTTGGAATATTGTGTTCAGTTCAGATTCCCTCATTACAGAAAGGATGTGGAAGCTTTAGAGATGGTAAAGAGGAGATTTACCAGGATGCTGCCTGGACTGGAGAGCATGTCTTATGAAGAAAGGTTTAGGGAGCTAACGCTTTTCTCATTGGTGTGAAGAAGGGTGAGTGGTAACATGGTGCAGGTGAACAAGATGGTGTAAGGCGTAGTCAGTGAATAATGCGAGACTTCATTTTTTCATGGCATAAATGGCTATTATGAGGGAGAATGATTTGAAGTGATTGGAGGATGGTTAAGGGGAGATGTCAGAGGTAGGTTTTTTACACAGTGGCTGGTGGGTGGAAATGTCAGAGGTGAGGTTTTTACACAGAGAGTGGCGGGTGGGTGGAATGCACTGCCAGCAGTGGTAGTAAAATTAGATACATTAGGTACATTTAGTAGACTTTTGGATAGGCACATGGATGATCGTAAAATGAAGGGTACGTAGTTAGTTTGATCTTATGGTCGGATAAATGATTGGCATGGCATCATGACCGAAGGGTCTTGTGCTGTACTGTTCTGTGTTCTACATTCCATGTGGTAAACTGAGTAATAAGCTCAGATCAATGCAAACGGATAAGGCATTCAGGAGGAGCTAGTCAACTGGATACAAAATTGGGCTTGATGGTATGAGACAGAGGGTGATGGGAGACATGTTGTTTTTCTGACTGGAGGCATGTGACCAGCGGTGTAGTCGGTCCACTGTTGTTTGTCATTTGGATAAATGGTTTGGATGGGATTATTGGTTTCCTGGTAAGTAAGATTTTTTGGGTGACACTGAAATTGGTGGTAAAATGGACAGTGAAGAAGCTTATCTATTATACAACAGGATGAACAGTACTGCTGGGATAGTGGGCTGAAGAATAGCAGATGGAGTTTAATTAGATAAATGTGAAGTATTCCATTTTGGTACAACAAACCAGGGTAGGACTTGCACATTTAATGTTCGAGCCCTGGGTCGTGTGGTCAATCAGTGACCCAGGGACGCAGGTACACAGTTTTTTGAAAGTGGTGTCACAGGTATTTTGGCTGGTGAATCAGGCGTTTGGGATAGTTACCTTCATTGGGCAGAGCATTGAAAGGAGGAGTTGGGATGTCATGTTGTGGATCCGTTGCTCCCTCTACATTGGGGAGACTGGACATCTCTTGGCAGAGCGCTTTAGGGAACATCTCTGGGACACCCGCACCAATCAACCACACCGCCCTGTGGCCCAACATTTCAACTGTGGTTGTCAGTGACAGAAATATCGCTGTGAGGGAGTCCTTTAATTTCGTCCCTAACTTCCTCCAAAATCCATGGACAAACTTGATTAGTTCCCTGAAATTGTCTTGTTTTTATAGATTTTAAACTCTCCAGCACCTCCTGCTCTGTAATGTGGACTCTTTTGAAGTTATCACTGTTTACTTACCTGACTTCCCTAGCCTTTGTCCACAGTAGGTTGTCATGTGATTTTTTTGTTTAAGATGTCACCTGTGATTCCACACATTGATGGTGCCATTGATCTTTAAGGGGACACATTTTGTCCCGAGTTAATCTTTTTTTATGAATATTCTTGTAGAAAATCTATGGACTTTCCTGAACCTTGTTTGCCAAAGCTTTCTTTGTCCCCTTTTGGCCCTCCTGATTTCCCTCTTAAGTTTATTACTACACCCACAATGTTCTTCAAGAGATTCACTTAATCCAGATGGCTAGAAATGATGTGCCCACTGTTTTCTTGACCATAACCTCAATATTCCCAGTCATCCAGTGTTTCCTACTTGTGATCAGCATTGTCCTTCACACTAACAGGAACATGCTGGCTCTGATCTCTCATTTTCTCTATTTTGAAAGCTTCCCACATGTCTGAGGTCTCTTTACACAGCCTTTAAATATTAACTTTTAAAATCTCTTGACTAATACCTTCTGGATTGGGGTAAGTCCAATTTTGATCTTTAACTTGTGGACCAGGCCTACTAATTATCAATGCTGAAAATGTGTTGCTGGAAAAGCGCAGCAGGTCAGTCAGCATCCAATGAACAGGAGAATCGACGTTTCGGAGAAGGGCTGATGCCCGAAACGTCGATTCTCCTTTTCCTCGGATGCTGCCTGACCTGCTGCGCTTTTCCAGCAACACAATTTCAGCTCTGATCTCCAGCATCTGCAGTCCTCACTTTCTCCTACTAATTAACCATAGCTATTTTCGAACTAATGTAATTGTGGTCACTTTTCCAAAATGCTCCCCCACTAACAGCTCAAGCACTTTTCCCTACCTTTCTTCCTGAAGGGAGGTCAGGTTTCATCTCTTTCTCCATTTGGGTCAGTTACATACCGACTGAGACAGTTTTCTTGAACATAGTGAACAAATCCCTCCCATCCAAGCTCAGAACATTTTGTCAGTCTCAGTCTCAGCTTAGAATGTTAAAATCCCTGACCGTTACAGCCCTATCATTCTTACAAATATCTGAGATGTCCGGAAAAAATTGCTGCTCAATTTTCCGCTGACTATTGGGGGCCTGTAGTCACATCAAACTGATAACCCATTTTTATTTCTCAGTTCCACTCGTATATCTTCACTGGGCGATGCCCAGGAATATCTTCTCTAAGTGCTGCAGTAATGTTTTCATGAATCTAAACTTTTTCCCCGGGTACAACAGAGTGTTACAAGGGGACATAAATTTAAGGTGAAGGGTGGAAGGTATAGGGGATATGTCAGGGGTGGGTTCTTTACCCAGAGAGTGGTGGGGGCATGGAATGCGCTGCCCGTGGGAGTGGTAGAGTCAGAATCATTGGCGACCTTTAAGCGGCATTTGGATAGGTACAGGGATGGGTGCTTAATCTAGGTTAGAAGTTCGGCACAACATCGTGGGCCGAAGGGACTGTTCTGTGCTGTATTGTTCTATGTTCTATGTTCTATGTTCTATGTAAACCTCCACTCCCCCTCTTCACTTGCCTCCACTTTTCTCCTTCCTGTAGCATCTGTACCCTGGAACACTGAGCTGGCAGTCCTGTCCCTCTCTCAGCTGTGTTTCTGCAATACCTATGGTATCCCAGTCCCATGTTCCCATGTGCTTATACTGTCAGACCTTTTCCATCAAAATAAATGTGGCTTAGTTCATCAGTTTTGCCTCATTGCCTGCTGTGGTCTTGCCTGCCTTGTCGATTGAAATTACTGTATTGAAATTCTGTCCCAGCCTCAATCTTCAGACTGTAGCCTGAGAACATCCCCCTCACTGTGGACAACATCCTCACCTTCCATGATAATGATACCTTCTGCTTTCACATCCAACTCATTAATGTACAAAATAAGCAGCGATGGTTCATGCACAGATCCCTGTGGTACACCCACTGGTGAAAGGCTTCTGATCGCTAAAACAACCCTCCAATTTTGGATCCAATTTTCCAACTTGCTTTGGATCCCATAGGCTCTTCCCTTTTGGACCAGCCTTCCATGTGGGACCTTGTCAAACGCCTTAATGAACTCCATGGAACCCACATCATCTGCACGGCCCTTATCAATATTTTTAGACACCATTTCAAAAAGCTAAACTGAATTCCTCAGACAGTATCTTCCTCTACCAAATTCGTGATGACTTTCCCTAATCGATTCCTGCCTTTCCGAATTTTGTTACATCTCGTCCCTCAGGATTGTTCCCAATAATTTCCCTACCCTCTGCTGTCAGACTATCTGCTCTGTAATTTCCTGACCTATTCCTGCTGCCCTTCTTGAACAAATGAACCACATTAACGATCCTCCAGTCATTTGGCACTTCATTTGTGGCCAACAAAGTGTTAAATATATCCACCAGGGCCCCAGCAATCTCCTCCCTTACCTCCTTTATCAGCCTGGGATACATTTCATTGGGCACTGGGATTTCCCCACCTTTATGACTGTGAAAACATTTAATGCCACCCCTTTATTGATCTTAACATGTTCTCGAACATCACCATACCGACTGAAATTCCCAGCTACAATGTCTTTCTCCTGTGTGAATACAGGTGGGAAGTATTCATTGAAGACCTCACCTACTTCCTCTGGCTCCATGCACAGATTGTCCCTTTGGTTTCTAACAGGCCCCACCATTTCCCCAGTAATCCTCTTATTCTAACTGTACTGGTAATATACCTTGCGGCTTTTCCTTAACACTATCTCCCAAGGATATTTCGGGACCATTGTTTGAACCTCATTTTAAGGATCCCCTTGCACTCTCCATACTTGTGAAGGGCTTCACCTGTTTTATTGAACTGTATTTTCTTTATAAAACTCACGATATTGCTTGATCTGTATTTGCCAGACTTGCTGCCTTTGTCATTCCATCCGCATGAACACACTGGCCCAGATTTTTTCACTCGATCACTTTAAAATGCTCCCATTTTATAAAAAATAGACCCAAACGCAAATGGTTCTTCCCAGCCCATGTTTGCCACATCTTGTCCAATGATCGTGATACTGATAGAAGACTCAGTTGTGAGGGGGACAGACAGGAGACTGTGTGGTTGCAGTAGAGACCCCAGGATGGTGTGTTGCCTCCTGTGTGCCAGGGTCAAGGATGTCTCTGAACAGTTGCAGAACATTCGGAATGGAAAGGGTAAACAGCCAGAGACCATTGTGCACATTTATGCCACTGACCAAGATAGACAAAGGGATGGTGTCCTGTGAAATTAGTACAGTGATTTCATTAAGAATTTATAAAGCAGTACCTCAAGGGTACTGATCTCTGGATTACTCCCAATGCCCGTTGCAAATGAGGATAAACATAGAATGTTAGGCCGGATGGATGTATGGCTGATGAGCAGATGGATGGGACAGTGTTTTCAGTTCTTGGATCATTGGGATCTTTTCTGGGGTAGAGGTGACCTGTAAAAGAGAGATGGGTTGGACTTGAAGCAGAGGGGCACCAATATCCCTGGAGGGAGATTTGCTATTATTACCCCGTAAGGGTCTAAACTAGTTTGGCAGGAGTTTGGGACTCTGAATAGGAGAGGGACCATTGACCATTCAGGGGAAGATACATCAGCCACCAAGACCAAGTATCCTATTCAGTATATCCAGGGGTACAGTAAAGGAAGGGAAAAGATTTCTGGTTTAACGAGCATTTATTTCAACGCACGAGACCTGACTGGTAAGGCAGACGAGCTCCGAGCATGGATTAGCTCTGGGGACTGGGATATTATAGCCATAACAGAAACATGGCTGAGAGAAGGGCAGGACTGGCAGCTCGGTGTTCCAGGGTAGGGAAGCTACAGGTGTGACAGAAGGACAAGTAAAGGAAGAGGGGAAGCTGCCCTTTTGATAAGGGAGGACATAACAACCCTGTTTAGAGAGGATACTCTTAACGAGTCATCAAATGAGGCTACATATTTGGAAGTTATAAACCAAAAGGGGATGGTCAAACTGTTGGGACTGTTTTATGACCCTCAAAAAGCCAGTGGATACTAGAGGAGCAGATGTATTGAGAGATTGGCGATAATAGTAGGAATGAGTTACGTCCGAACAATGTAGACAATAGGTATTGTATGGAGATTTTAATTTCCCTGGATTGACTGGGCCACCCAGAGAGTAAAAGGTACGTACGGAGTGAAATTTGCCAAATATGCCCAAGAAACAAAGGTCTGGCAAGTGACTGAATCTCAGTCATAGAGTAATTTGCGTCCAATGACCACAACTGTCTGAGAATTCACATAGTTCTGGAAAAACATTGAACAGGTCCACAGTTTAAGATGCTAAACTGGAGCAAGGCCAGTTTTGGGGCTATTAGGCAGGATCTAGCAGAGGTCGATTGGGTGAAACTAAAAATCACACAACACCTGTTTATTGTCCAACTAGATTTGGAAGCGCTATTGATCATTCCAAAAGATGAAAGACTTCATCTAAATGTGTTTGATATTACATTCCATGACACTGCAATCCTGTTGCTATATATTCAGTGCCTTATGACTGTGCTCCACAACCACCGATGGAGAAGCAACTCTCCGAAAACTAGCACTTCCAAATAAACCTGCTGGACGTGGTATTGTGTGACTTTTAACTTTGCCCATCCCAGTCCAACACCGGCATCTCCAAATCATGACTACCATCGACTGGGTGAGTCTGTTTGAATAAAAAGGAACGACTGGCAAATGGGAGGCTTTGAAAACTGTGATCTCAAGGATCCAGGGTCAGTATGTCCCTGTTAGGGTGAAGGGAAAAGCTGACAGGTTCAGGGATCCCTGACTGATGGGAGACATGGAGGTTCGACTCCGGAAAAAGAAGATGCCATACATTGGCTTTAAGGTTTCTGTATCTACATAACCTCTTCCAGTCCGAAAGACACGATCAATCTTTGGAGACCCCAAAGTCCTCTCAGGTCCCTGCCGCACTCCCAATCTGTAGAACTCACTCAAATGCCTGTGTCTGTCCCGATCCAGTTCCAACAAGACCCACCGTCTGTGTAACATCCTCCTGTCGCTAGCACACACGCTGTCAATGGAATCTCCTCCAGTCTCTCCATCCATCTACCCATCTCCATAATCTTCTCCAGCTCTGACATCCCAATCTGTGTGCCACCCTCCCCTACAACCCTTCCCTTGACCAAACTGTAGGAGCTTACTCGTGCTCATTTTTTTCTGTGAAACTGTCTCCAAGCAAAATTGCTGTCCTTATCTCTCAGAAAATCTGTCAGACTCCAAACCCTCCATATCCAAACAAACTCCAGAACCTGAGCCCTCCTATATCTATAAACATTATCGTTCTGACTACTCTGCATATTTCTGTTTCTTCTTTCAATTTGTACAACCCACTTTATCTTTGTGATCTGCTTCTAAATCACTCCTTGTCTTTGCACGGTGAAGGTTTGTAGCTCAGGTTAAGGTTTAGGGTGTAGGTTTGCTCGCTGAGCTGTAGGTTTGATATCCAGCCGTTTCATTACCTGGCTAGGTAACATCATCAGTGACGACCTCCAAGTGAAGTGAAGCTGTTGTCTCCTGCTTTCTATTTATATCTTTCTCCTGGATGGGGTTCCTGGAATTTGTGGTGATGTCATTTCTTGTTCATTTTCTGAGGGGTTGATAGATGGCATCTAGATCTATGTGTTTGTTAATGGCATTGTGGTTGGTGTGCCAGTCCTCTAGGAATTCTCTGGCATGTCTTTGCTTAGCCTGTCCCAGGATAGATGTGTTGTCCCACTCGAAATGGTGTTTTTTTTTCATCCGTGTGTAGGGCTACGAGGGAGAGAGGGTCGTGTCTTTTTGTGTCTCGCTGATGTTTGTATATCCTGGTGGCTAACGTTCTTCCTGTTTGTCCTATGTAGTGTTTGTGGCAGTCCTTGCATGGAATTTTGTAGATGACCATGGTTTTGTCCATGGCTTGTACTGTGTCTTTTAAGTTTGTTAGTTTTTGTGAGAGTGTTGGTGAGTTTGTGTGCTAATCGCTTCCGAGGGGTCATCGTAGTGTAGCTGTCATCTCTGAAATGTCTTTGATATATGGTAAGGTGGTTAGGATTTCTGGCTGTGTTTGGTCTGCTTGTCGTGGTGTGTTCTTGAGGAATCTGCGCACTGTATTTCTTGAGTATCCGTTCTTCTTGAATACATTGTGTAGGTGATTCTCCTCTGTTTTCCGAAGTTCGTCTGTGCTGCAGTGTGTGGTGGCTCGTCGGAATAGTGTTCTGATAAGCTTTTTTTGTGTGTGTTGGGAACACTGACCAAATACTTAACTACACCAGCAACCATCCCAACAAGCAGACCAAACAAAGCCAGAAACACTAACCACCTTACCATATACCAAAGAAGTTTCAGAAATGACAGCTAGACATGCAAAGACTGCCACAAACTCTACGTAGGAGAAACAGGAAGAAAGTTATCCAACAGGATATACGAACATCAGCTCTCCACAAAAAGACATGACCCTCTCTCCCTCGTAGCCCTACACACGGATGAAAAAAAATACCAGTTCGAGTGGGACAACACATCTATCCTTGGACAGGCTAAGCAAAGACATGCCAGAGAATTCCTAGAGGCCTGGCACTCCAAACACAATGCCATAAACAAACACATAGATCTAGATTCCATCTATCACCCCCTCAGAAAATGAACAGGAAATTACATCATCACAAACCTCAGGAATCCCATCCAGGAGAAAGATATAAATAGAAAGCAGGAGACAACAGCTTCGCTTCACTTGGAAGTCGCCACTGATTATGTTACCTAGCCAGGTAATGAAACGTCTGGATATCAAACCTGCAGCTCAGCGAGAAAACCTACACCCTAAACTCCTTGTCTGTGTAAACCACTCCATCCTCCCGACATCCTTCTGCCTGTAAACTGCTCCATCCCTCCCAATCTCCCCCTCGCCATGAGCACCTGTAGGCACTACAGTTCTCCACATTTCTGTCACCTCCTGTGGCTCTACTGTCCTCCTTCCTGGTGAAATCACGTCCAAACCCCAGAACACTTGGAGCCCGTATCGTCTGCTCCTGATCAGACCATTGCTGTCTCTGTTACCTCTGACATTCCGAGCAACCCTCCCTATTTGTGTCTCTTCCTCCGGATCTCATCCTCTCCAGCTTTCTGAAACATCTGCGTGCCATTGTATCCCTCCTTATATAGAACATAGAACAGTAGAGCACACGACAGGCCCTTCACCCCTCAATGATATGCCGACCTTTTATCCTACTCTGTGATCAAACTATAATCTACAGACCCTATGTTTTACTATCATCCATGTGCCTATCGAAGAGATAATTAAATATCCCTAATGTAACTGGCTCTACTACCACCGCTGGCAATGCATTCCACGCACCCACCACTCTCTGTGTAAAGAACCTACCTCTGACAACCGTCCCTGAACCTTCCTCCAATCACCTTTAAATTATGATCCCTTCTGATAGCCATCTTCACAGTGGGATAATTCTCCGGCTATCCACTCTATCTCAGAGTCTCATCATCTCGTGCACCTCTGTCAAGTGACTTATCATCCTCAATGAGAAAAACCATAGCTCCCTCAGCCTTTCTCCATAAGACCTGTCCTCCAGGCCAGGCAGCATCCTGATAAATCTCCTCTGCACCATCTCTCAAGCTTCCACTTCTTTCCGATATTAATGCAACCAGAACCGAACATGATATTCCAAGTGTGGTCTAAGCAGGGGTCTATACAGCTGCCGCATACTTTTGTGACCCTTAAACTCAATCCCCCTGCTAATGAAAGCCAACACACCATACACCTTCTCAAAACTCCTATCAACTTGGTTGACAACTTTGAGGGATCTATGGATTGAACCCCAAGATCCCGCTGTTCCTCCACCCTTACCAAGAATCTTGCTTTTAACCTTGTCAAGGTTTTCTGTGAAATCCTTCCAATCTTAAACCCTCCCAATCTTGGAAACTTCCTCCAGTGCCTACAACACTCCAAAATGGCGAAATCATATCACGTCCCTACAATCCCCCTTAGCTCTGTAACTTCGTTCAACACTCTAAATTTCTAAAGCCTCCTTTTTCCACTGCAATATTCCTAATATCTGCATTACCCTCCAGTCCTGATATTCCTCCCTGTCCACATGACCCCCACCATCCTCCAGTGCCCTTCTGGGATACATTGCAGAGGAGGGATGAGTTGTAGAGTATGGGCCATGTTCCGGAGTTAGGAAGGGCTGCCGAACCTGGAGGGTGGTACAAATGTAGAAAGGGATGTGGATCCTGCATGAGGTTAGAGTTAGCAGGATTTATAGAACCTGCAGGATGGGACCAAGTTAGAATCATTTTGTGGAAACTGAAGGATGTTCCAGTTTGAATGATGGATTTTATTTTTGATTGGACAACTGTCCAATCTTCATGAGCTAATTTTGGAGATGTTTATCAGAATGGCTGAACACAACTTTAGGTTCCCAGGCTGGGAGATGTGGAGTTCAGATGTGAATCTAGTTACCCATTCTGCCTGTGTGCCTGACACTGACCTGGTGCTGCTCATGTGACCGCCAGATCTGCATGACTGACCAGAGCTCAACTCAACAAAGCCTGCGATTGGAATGATCCTTTTTTTTCGTTATATTTCAGTGGCAGTTTCACGAGATGCAGGGGGAATTCGAGAGTTTTGATGTTGAGAGAATGAAGCCCTTATCATTGCAAAATGGGAAGCCTTCAAAAATGAGATAACGAGAGTCCAGAGATAGTATACAGTATTTCTGTTAGGGTGAAGGGAAGGCTTATAGGTGTAGGAAACGTTAGATTACTAGAGAAATGGATGTTTTGGATAAGAAACAGAAGGAAGCATATATGAAGTTTAGGAGAAATTCAATGAATCCTTAGCAGAGTATAAAGGTAGTAGGAGTATACTTAAGAGCGAAAAGCGTACAAGGGAATAGCTTTGGCAAATAGGGATAAGGAGAATCCAAAGGGATTTTATACATAGATAAAGTGGTAGAACCTTTGTCCATTCTAAAACAAAACATAATTTACTCTTTCCCACAATTTCCTGTCACAACCCAATTCACTGATGTACAGTTTTAGTTAAACTCTGTCCCTTCCTGTTCCTTTCTGCTTGTCTTCAGCCACATCCCCATGCTGTTCCGATGCTTCACCTTTTCTCTTTGGATTTGGAAAGCTCCTTCCACCTGAACCCTGTGCCTGCATCCTCTCTGTCATTTTAAAGCCGTGTCCATAAACCGACCGACATGATCGGCCAGGACCCTGGTCCCAGCATGGTTCCAGTGGGACCATCCTAATGGATTATTTATTAAATCAGGTATGGGATATGGGTGTCTCTGGCTGACCAGCCTTTCTTGCCCAGCCCTAGCTGCCCTTGAGCTGAGTAACTTACTCAGCCATTTCAGAGGGTAATTGAGAGGCAAACACTTGGCTGTAGGGATGTCGTGCAGACCACGTGTGGATGGGCAGATGTCTTTCTCTCAAGGACAAATGTTTAGGTTTTTTGGACATCAGCAAGGTTTTCATACATATTTATGAAATGTTAATTACTATTTTTAAAGTTATTGATTTCAAATTCCACCATTTCTGATGGTGGGATACAAACCCGCCTCCACTGAACATTGGCTGAGATTTTGGATACATGCATCCCTGACCAGTTATATCAGTGCATCATGAAGTTAAACCAGTTCTTCTGACACAATTGTGTGTCCCTGACATCTTCCAGCAGTCTGGTGATATCACTCACAGTGCACAGCAGAGAGCAATGAGAGGGCTCCATACTTCGTCTAACAAGACATGACAGAGATAGAGTGCTGGCGGGAGAGCAGAGTACAGACTTACTACCAAGTACTAAGACTTACTGCTCTGCAACACTGTATCTACGGCATGTCTCGTGGACCAGTTTCTTCAATAGTTTTTAATTCATACAACAAGTATTATCTCTGTAAAGTCCTCCCCTTCTTATAGTCCCTCGACGTGTTTGAAATTTACCGCTTTCCAGTCTGTCATCCCTCTGTCTGTAACTTGCTTCAGTGTCTACAACATGTCTTATCTCAGTAGTCTCCTCCTCCATTAACTGGAGACAGACTCATGAAGCACAGAAATGGTTCCTTCGATCCAACCAGTCCATGCTGATTAGAGTCCTTGAACGAGTCGCGTTTTGTTGCATTTGACCCATATCCCTTCAAACCTTCTCCTCTCCATGTACCTGCCCAAATGTCTTTTACATGTTGTCATTTTATTTTTCTCTACCAATTCTCCTGGAAGCTCGTTCCATCCCTGCACCATCCTCTGTATAAACAATATTCGCCTCCAATCCCTTTTAAGTCTTTCCTCTCTCACCTCATATTCATGCCCTCCAAAACATAGAAAATGACAGTGCAGTCCAGGTCCTTCTGCCCTCGATGACGCGCCAACCTGTGGAACCAATCTGAAGCCCATCTAACCAACACTATTCCAATTCTATCCAATGACAATTTAAATGCCCTTAAAGTTGGCGAGTCCACTGCTGTTGCAGGCCGTGCGTTCCATGCCTCTACTACTCTGAGTAAAGAAACTACCTCTGGCATGTGTCCTACATCTATTACCCAACAATTTAAAGCTATCTCCCCTCATGCTCGGCATCGCCATCCGAGGGAAAGGTTCTCATTGCCCTACCCATCTAACCCTCTGATGATCTTATTTGTCTCAGTTGATAGGCATGAAAACGTCTTCTCTTGAATGAAACAGCTTCAAGTTACTCAACCTTTCTCATAAGATACTCCCTCCATACCAGATGACATCCTAGTAAATCTTCTCTGAACCCTTTGCAAAACTTCAACATCCTTCCTGTAATGTGGTGACCTAAACTGTACAAAACGCGCAGCCGCACCAGAGTCTTGTCCAGCTGCAGCAGGATGTCATGGTTTTGAAACTTATACCCTGTACCAATAAAAGCTCACACACTGAATTCCTTCGAAACAACCCTATCAGCCTGGGAGGCAACTTTCAATGATCTATGTACATGTACACAGAGATCTCTCTGTTCATCTACACTACCAAGAATCTTACTACTAGCCGAGTACTCTGTATTCCTGTTATTCCTTTCAAAATGAATGACATCACATTATTCCACATTAAACTCCATTTGTGAAATGTCAGTCCAGCTCTGCAGCTTATCTATGACACTCTGTAACCGACAGGATCCTTCATCACTATCCATAACTTTACTGACTTTAGTGCCATCCGCAAATTTACTAACATATCCTTCAATGCCCTCATCCAGGTTATTTATTTAAATGACAAGCAACATTAAACCCAAAACAGATTCTGGCGTAACCAACTCGCAACTAAGCTCCAGGATGAGTGTTTCCCATGAAACACTACTCTCTGTCTTCTTTCAGCGAGCTAATTTCTGGTCCAAACTGCACAATCACCCTCAATCCCATTTCTTCGTATTGTATGCAATAGCCTACCGTGGGGAACCTTAACACATGCCTTACTGTAATCCATATACACCACATCAACTGCTTTACCCTCATCCACCTTCTTAAAGAACTCAATAAGGTTTGTGAGGCACAGCCTACTATTCCTAAACCGTGTTTACTAAACTTATTCATCTCCAGATGATTATAAATCCTATCCCTTGCAAGCCTTTCCAACACTTTACCCAGAATTGAAGAAGAGCTCACAGCTATATAATTACCAGGGTATTCTCTGCTTTCTTCTTGGACAAGGGGATAACATTTGTTAACCTTCAGTTTCTGGCACTATCTCTGTAGACAATGACAGCAGAAGGATCTAAGCCAAAGGCTCAGCAGCCTCCTTCCTGGCTTCCCAGAGAATCCGAGCATAAATCCCATCTGGCCCAGGGGTCTTACCTATTTTCACACTTTCCAGAATGGCTAACACCTCCTCCTCCTGCACTTCAATCCCATCTATTTATGGACTTCACTGCCTTGGGGTAAAGACATGGGTTAATCAACTTACCTGTACCCTTCATGGTTTTATATGTCTTTATAAGGTCACCCCTCAGCCACCTACGCCCAGTGGAAATACGAAGGACAATGATGCAAATATCCATGCTTGTGTCCCTGCCACTACTTTGCAACAATGTTTTGGGATACACTTGTTCAGGACCTGGGGTTTTCTCTACCATTGTGTTCTAAGACCTCCATCACCACCTCTTCTGTAATGGGGACTCTTTACAAGCCATCACTGTTTCTTTCCCTTTGTTTCCAATATCTGTCCACAGTACGTTCTGACATGAAATGCTTATTTAGGATCTTCCCCATCTCCTGTGGATCCACACTTGGGTAGCCTCACTGATCTTTGAGGGGCCCTGTTTTGTCTCTCCAGTTGGTTTTCTGTACTTGTCTGCTGTAGAAAATTATTTACATTCTCCTTAATCTTCTCTGCCAAGTCTACCTCATCGCCCCATGTTGCTTTCCAGCTTATCCAGCCTCTCTGATTCTGTCAGACCCTCCAGTATCAGTAACATTAATTAGATTCCATACAGTGTAGAAACAGGCCCTACGGCCAAACAAGTCAATAACGACCCTCAGAAGAGTAACCCACCCAGACCCATTTCCCTATTACTGATGCACGTAGCAAGTGCGGAAAATTTAGCATGGCCAGTTTACCTGGCCTGCACAGCTTTGGACTGTGGGAGGAAACCAGCGCACCCGGAGGAAACCCACGCAGAAACTGGGACAATGTGCAAACTCCACATAGACAGTCGCCAAAGGCTGGAATCGAACCTGGGACCCTGGTGCTGTGAGGCAGCAGTGCTAACCACTGAGCCACCGTGCTGCCCCCCGAGGCGCCGTCCTGCCCCCTGAGCCACCGTGCTGCCCCAATCTTCGTCAATCGTTGCTCCATTCACAGTTTCAGGAAATGCTTCCTAAATCAAGATGATCAGAATTCTACACAGCACTCCAAAGCTGTGCTGACTATACCTAATCTGTTGTTAATACACTTGTATTTTCCTCCGCCTGATCTGCGAGAGTTTTCTGTCGTCCCCTTTGTGCCCTCCTGATTTCCCAGTTAAGTGTATTACTCCAGCCACAATATTCCGCAAGGGATTCCCTTAATCCAGCTGGCTATATGTGACATGTGCTTCCTTTTTGTTGACCAGAACCTCAATATCCCCAGTCATCCAGTGTTTCCTACTTGTGTCAGCATTGTCCTTCAGACTAACAGGAATATGCTGCACTGAACTTTCATTTTATCTCTCTTTTGAAAACTTCCCACCTGCCTGACGTCCCTTTATCTGTAAATAGCCTCCACAAGCAATTGTTAAAAGCTCTTGAGTCATCCCTTCTGGATTCAGGCAAGGCCAGTTTTGATCATTAACTTGTGGACCAGCCATGTCCTTTTCCATAGCTATTTTCAAACTAATAGAATTGTGGTGATTTTGCCAAAGAGTTTTCCCACGAACATCTCAGTCCCTTTCCCTACCTTGTTTCCCAAGGGGAGGTCAGGATTTACCCCTTCCTGCAGTCCGACCATTGACATTCTGACTGGGACAGTTTTCTTCAACATGCCTAACAAATCCCTCCCATCCAAGCTCTGAACACTCTGGCAGTCCCAGTCGAGGCTTAGAAGGTTAAAATCCCCGACCATTACAACCCTATCCTTCTTACAGATATCTGAGATCTCCCGACGTATTTGCTGCTCCATTTCCCGCTGACTATTGAGGGCCTGTAGTACAGTCATATCAAAGTGATGACCCATTCTCATTTCTCATTTCCACCATTAAGGCATCACTGGGCGATCCTCAGGAATATCCTCTCGAAGTGTTGCAGTGATGTTTCACTGATCAAAAACTCCAATTCCCCACCTCTCTCACCTCCTGTTCTCTCCATCCTGTAGAACCTGTACCCTGGAACATTGAGCTGTCAGTGCTGTCCCTCCCTCAGCTCTGTTTCTGTCAGACCTATGGTGTCCTGGTCTCATGTCCATGCACCCAGTTCATCTGCCTTACCTGTTAGGCCTGCTATGTTGAAATAAAATTGTTTAATAGGTCAGTTGTCCCTTAAAGCCTGCTGTGTTCTTGCCTGCTTTATCTATTTAAATGACTCTCTTGAAATTCTGTCCCAGCCTCAACCTTCAGACTGTAGCCCGCGACCATGCCCCTCACTGTGGACAAAACCTTCACCTTTCATGTCATCTGCAAACTTGCTAAATATACCTTCTACTTTCACATCCAAGGTATTAATGTACATACAAACAGCAATGGTTCCTGCACAGATCCCTGTGGCACACCCACTGGTGGAAGAATTTCAAACACAAAACCAACCCTCCACCAATTGTGGATCGAATTTGCCAATTTGCCTTGGATCCCATGGTTGTGTTGGACCAGCCTTCCATGTGGGACCTTGTCAAAGGCCATAGTGAACTCCAAGGAACCCACGTCATCTGTACTGCCCTCAGCAATATTTTTAATCGTGATTTCAAAGAAAACGCAGCTGAATTCATCAGACAGGATCTTCCTTTACTAAATCCGTGCTGACTATCCCTAATTGTCCCTCATAATTGTTTCCAATAGTTTCCCTCTCCTGCTGTCAGACTATCAGCTCTGTAATTACCTGGCCTATCCCTGGTGCCCTTCTTAAACAAAAGAACCACATTAGCGATCCTCCAGTCATGCGGCACTTCACCTGTGGCCAGCAAAGTATTAAGTATATCCACCACAGCCCCAACAATCTCCTCCCTTACCTTCCATAGCAGCCTGGGATAGATTTCATTGGGTACTGGGGGTTTATCCACCTTTCTGCCTGTGAAAACATTTAATCCCTCCTCCTTATTGATCTTAACATATTCCCGAACCTCGCCATTTCAACGGAAATCCGCGGCTACAATGTCTTTCACCTGTCTGAATAGAGAAGATAAGTATTAATTGAAGGCGTTACCTACTTCCTCTGGCTCCATGGACAAAATATCCCTTGTTTTCCAACATGCCACACTCTTTAGCTGGGAATCCTCTGACTCTGATTGTCGTCATAAAATATCTTGTAGCTTTTCCTTAATAGTGTCTGCCAAGGAGGTTTCATGGCCATTGAGTGCCCCTCATTTCTAAGGACCCTTTGCCCTCTTTCTACATGTGAATGGCTTCACATATATTTATTGCACTGTATTTTCTTTATCAAACTCACAATACACTTGATCAGTATTCCCTGGACTTGCTGCCTTTGTCATTCCCACTTTATGAACACACTGGCCATGGATTCTCACTGTATCACTTTAACATACTCCACTTTCCAAATATAGCCCTAACTGCAGGTAGTTCAGTCCAGTCTCTGTTTGCCACGTCGTGTCTAATTATAGGAGACTGAGTTGTGAGGAGGACAGACTGGAGACTGTGCGGCTGCACAATTGACCCCAGGATGGTGTTCTGCCTCCCGGGGTATCAGGGTCAAGGATGTCTCTGCGCGATTACTGAACATTCTGAAGGGGGAGGGTGAACAGCCAGAGGTCATTGAGCACATCGGCCCACATGACCGAGGTAGACAAAGGGATGGGGTCCTGTGAAATGCGTATCGAGCATTAGGGAAGAAGGTAAAAAGAATAACCTCGAGGGTAGTGGTCTCCAGATTACTCCCAGTGCCACGTGCCAGTGAGGATAGAAATGGAAATATAGGCCAGATGGATGTGTGGCTGAGGAGCAGGAGTCGGGGGCAGGGTTTTCAGTTCTTGGATCATTGGGATCTCTTCTGGGGTAGAGGTGACCTGTCAAAGGCGGGGGGCGGGTTGGACTTGAACCAGAGGGACATCAATATCCCTTGGTTAGGGGTGGGGGGGGAGGTTGGCTGACTGGCAACGCACGAGGCCTGACTGGAAGGCTCAGAGCATGGAATGGCTCGAGGGACTGGAATATTCCAGCCAAAACTGAAACGTGGCTGACAGATAGGACATCGTTACAATGTTTGGCAAGGAACAGCTACATTCAAGGCTTTAATCCCACTATCTTGTGGAGGTCTTGCTTTCCCCTATGCTGTACTGGTCCTCACTGAGACAGCAAAGGAGGTCCCAGGCATCAATCCTGGTCCAGGCTGTATTAGTGATCTCTGTAATATCCTCCAGTCCCAATAATGCGTCCTCTGTTTGGAATCTCCTCTATAATCCACACAATGCTCTCTGTCTCTGTCAGGTTGTCTCACCCCTAACACCCTAATCCCTCAACTTCTCCAGTGCATACTAAATTCCTTCATCCCTGTAAACCCCGACAGTCCTGTCTATCCCTGTAAGCTCCTCCTACCAATACCACCCTCCATGTCAATATATTTGCCTTTAACCTCTCCATCCGTCCCTATCTGGGTGTTAAATGTAGGGGTATGAGTGGGTTGCGCTTCGGCGGGTCGGTGAGGACTTGTTGGGCCAAAGGGCCTGTTTCTACACTGTAAGTAATATAATCTAATCTAATCTAAACTTCTCCAACTCCTCCAACACTTCCTTATCCGTGAAAAATTATTCAGTCCATTGAGTTGTCCAGATCTATGTAATCCCTTCCACACCGGATATACCTCCCTGTCTTTGTAACTATGTCTGGCTCCTACCTGAAAATCTCACTATCTGAGAAATCTCAAAGGAGTCCTGACCTTAGGAACGTCCTCCACCAGTTAACATCCTCCATGGCTGTGGATACCATCCAGTTCTACAGTCCATATCATGGAATTTAGTCTCTACCATCCTAATGATGCCAGTAAACTCTTCCTCTCTCAACTAGACGCAATCTCTGTAAACTCTCGTAGTCCTTACTCCCCTCGCTGTGCATGTAATCTCCTTCAGTTACTACAAATCTTTTTTTAATGTGCACCCCTTATCACTACACTATTTATTTCTGTTACCTTCCAGAGCTGCCGTAATTGTCACTGTGACTCTCACCATGTTCCATCCCTACATACTTCCGTTTCTCTGAAAAGTCCTCCTTATTCTTAAAACCCTCCCTCTCCATGTCACCTGTTCCAGGCCACAACTCTCCCTATCTCTGGAGAAACTATACAGTTAAAGCTGCTCCAATAACCTCAAATCCTCCTGATCTTTCTAACTCCCTTTAGTTGTGAAACATCCCCCTTCTCTATAACATACTATAACCTACAGGATTGAAAGCCCTCCCTATCTTTCTATGCTCCTCCAATCCCTAGAGCTGTCCCAGTCTTTGTAACTCTGTCCTGCACCTTTTAAACCTCCTGGTTGCTGAACCCTCTGCACTTTCTCTATTTCTGTTACTTGCCCCTGCTCTTAGAAATCCCCCCGTCTCTATGATCCTCTGCAGTCTCTGCAGTGCTCCCTATCGCTAACCACCAACTGCTTCCACAACCCTCCCTACATCTTTTATCACTTCCAGTCTATTCAGCACCTTCTATAGTTGCAAACTTGCCATTATCCAAGGCTCCTCCACTTCGTACAATGGCTGTCAGAATCTGAAGTCCACACTCTCTAATCTGCAAGTCTCTCTCTAATCCGTTAACATCTGCTGCCATCACTGCTGTCTGTAACTGTCTTCGCTCCTCCCGTCCCATTAACCTTCCCATTTTTGCACTAACTAAAGCCAGTGTATCTTAGTACTGTCCTAAATGTTTTCATGTCTCTGCTAACTGCTTCAGCCCCGCCACTCTCTCGATAAACATCTCCAGCCATTAAAGCCCTCCCTATCCGTGTAACCTCTTCCATTCCTGACAACACCCCAATCTATGGCGCCCCTTTAATCTTCGCTTGTTGGGTAATCCCTTGAAATCCCTGCAGATTTCCCGATTTTAGCAATAACCCCAATCTTTGAGACTCTCCAGTTCCCATAAGACTCACTTTCAATGTCAGCTCATCCAATCCCTACATCCATCTGTAACGTCCTTAACCTTCTCCAATTCTTCGATCTTAATCTATTTAAACCTCCCCTCCCCCCCCCAACCCTCCTGACCATAGCAACCTCTTTCAGTTTGTACAATCCTTCCCATTTGTGTAACTCTCTCCAACCCAGTAACCTGGCATTCTCCATTGCCTTCATATCTATGCAGCCTTCAGAATCTGGCAGCCTTCTTATAACAGTAAATGTCTTCCGTCACTACAACGTTCCATATCTCTGTTAGTATATACGATACACTTCTCCCTGAAACACCCCCTGTCTGTGCCTCTCAGACTGCCTGCCTTTCCCTACATCCATCCCTATCCCTATCTCCCGAATATAATCCAGATCCCTCTATCTCTGCAAATTCCTCCAATCCCCAAACCCGTTTGTCCCACTGACATTCTTGACCAGATGTAACTCTGTTTAACTCTAACATTCTCAAGCCCCTGTAAGCCTCCCTATCTGTCTAACGTCTACCCATCTGTTCAACCCCCCCCCCCCCCCCCATTGCTGATGAATGACTCCCTGCATTCGCCATAAGGCAGCGAGAATGACAGTGAACAGATGTGATGTAACTGGAACCGTCATTCCGGAGATAAAGCTACGGATGGCCATCGCTGGGAAGGGAATATTGAAAGATTGTTGGGATCAAGGCAGGACAGGCAAAAAGCCACCAAGTTGTAAAGAAAGGATGAGTTTAATGAATTAATAGGACAGTCATGTGGATCTGAAGATCAAAATTTGGAGTCTATTTGGGTGGAGCTGAGAATAAACAAGCAGCAGCAACCGTTAGCTGGAATTCTTTTGTAGGCACCAGGCAGTGCTGGGAATGTCAATATGGTTATGGTCAGGACACTGAATGTACTTGCAACAAGGGCAGGAAAGGAACTGTGTGTGACAGTGGTCTCCATACTGACTGGATAACTAATGAGTATCATGGCTGGAATGGATGGAATCCTGGATTGGATACGAGATGGTTTTCCATAACATCATATCAAGGAGCCATCAAATTGTGTATTGGAGATCAAATGCTGTGTAATAATAAATATCTAATAATCCCATTATAAAGGAGTTTTGTGAGCAGAGATCCGTAATGTTATAATGGAGATACTGAGTTGAGATGTAGGAGCAGAATTAGGCCATTTGGCCCATTCAGTATTCTCTGCCCGTTAATCAGATCATGGCTTACCTGATGATCTTCAACTCAACTTTCCTGCCTTTTCCACAAAACCCTTGCTTCCCTGATGCATTAAAGTCTAACCATCTCTGGAATAAATATTCTTAATGACCTAGCCTCGGCAACAATCTGCAGTCAGGAATTCCCACAGAGTCCCTACCCTCTGAGTGAATACATTCCTCCTCATCTCCATCTTAAATGGGTGAGCCGTTGCTGGGATTTTCTGCCCCCTTGTTACAGATTCTCACACAATTGAAATGAAAGGTAGTGACCAATATAATTGCAGATGAAATGAAAATTGATTTAGTTGGGTTTAATGGGCAAGGATATCCAAGGCTGCAGGAGGTTAAAGATCAGTTGGAAAGATGTGAAGAGAAATGGCAAATTGAGTTTAATCTGGACAAGTGTGAGATGATGCTGAAAAATGTGTTGCTGGAAAAGCGCAGCAGGAGAGGCAGCATCCAAGGAGCAGGAGAATCGACGTTTCTGTCATAAGCCCTGAAGAAGGTGCCAAGCGAGGTCATAGAAACAGAAATGTGAGTAAAGTTTTGAAGTGACATTTAGAGAGAAGCATGAACAGGCAGAGAATAGAGGGAAATGGACCATGTACATATGGATGGTGTGAGTTGAGAGTACCATCATGTTGGGCCGAAGGGCCTATTGCTGTGCTGCACTGTTCTATTTCCTATATTCCCAGTATTTAACTGATCAAAGCACTTCAGAATCTTGCATGTTTTATTCAGTTTCTCTCTAATTTTTCTCGACTTCAATGGGTTCATTCTCAATCTTCTCCACCTCTTCATATTATAAAAACCCTCCATTCCCAACATTAGCCGAGTGAACCTTCTCTGGTCTGCCTCTGATACAAGAATGTCTTTCCTTCGGGCATTCACACTGTTCATAATATTCTAGGCGTAGTCTGACATGTACCTTGCATCGTTTTAGTAAGCTATCCCTATATTTAGCCTCCATTCCCTTTGTAATAAATGGCAGCATTTGATTTGCCTTCTCTATTACTTCATGACCCTGTAAGCTACTTTTTTTTCTGACTGATAAATAAGAACTCCCACAACCCTTTATGTTTCCAGTCTAAAAACAAATACTGTTAGCCTGACAGTAAGTCAGGAGCATGCTGAAATGATTGAGAAACGACATATCAACAAAAAATAACTGGACCCTGAGAAACACATTTTATAAAAGAGAATTTGTTTTTGAGCCTGTTGGATTTTATTTGTTGTCAGAATAGATAAAGGTGTTGTAGGTGTGGGGGTGTGGGGGTGGTGGGGAGCGGGGGGCGGTGACGTACGGAGGATATGGTTTATTTGAATTTTCAGAAGCCTTTGTGCAAGTTTCGATAAGGGCTAAAGGATAACTTGGTAGAAAATAGGGCTCCTTAAAGCTCAATAAGGCCACCTATGTGTGGAACCAGAAGAGATAGTTGAGATCTTAAACAAAAATAATGATTCTTGTCAGTATTTATTGTGGAGAAAGACACGGAAGCTCGGGAACTTTGGGAAATAAATTGTGATGTCGTGGAAAGGATCCTCAACAGAAAAGAGAAAGTGCAGGAATATTAAAAGAATTAAAGGTAGATCAATCCTCAGTAGCTCATTAGATCGATCCGAGAATATTGTAGGAAGCTCTGGAAGAGATTTCAGTGTCCCTAACAGAGATATTTATATTATTAACAGACACAGTGAGATGTCGGAAGACTGGAGGGCGGCTCATGCTATTCCATCACTTAAGTGTTGCAGGAAAAAGCCAGGAAATTACAGCCCCGTGAGCCCAGTGATGGGGGAGTAGATTCTGAGAGAAAGGAGCTACATATATTTGGAAAGGCAAGGGCTGATTAGAGATAGTCAGCATGGCTTTGTGAGTGGAAAACTGTGTTTCACAAACCGGATTGACTCTTCGAGGAGGTGGCACAGAGATAGATGAGGGCAGAACAGTCAATGTTGTCTGCATGGACTTCAGCAAAGCATTTGACAAGATTCCAAGGGATGTAGTTCATCTAGTCAAAAGGAAGAACGACGCTTACATAAGGTTGAGGACGCTAGGATCGTTAGACCTCTAAAGGGTTATATGGGGGCAGCATGATGGCTGAGTGGTTAGCACGGCTGCCTTCTAGCACCAGCGACCCGATTTCGATTCCAGTCCCGGGCGACTGTGTGGAGTTCTCCACATGTCTGCGGGAGATGGAGTTCAATCTGGAAAAGTGTGAAATGATTCACTTTGGAAGGTCGAACTTGAATGCAGAATACAAGGTTAAAGGCAGAATACTTGGTCGTGTTGTGGAACAGAGAGATCTTGGGTTGCACGTCCATCGATCCCTCAAATTTGCCACCCAAACTGTTAGGGCTGTAAAGAAGGAATATGTTGTGTTGCCTTTCAATTGCTGGGGGATTGGGTTTTCAAGCTGTGAGGTTATGCTGCAGCTCGAAAGAGCCATGGTTAGACCCCACTTGGAATATTTCGTTCAGTTCTGATCCCCTCATCACAGGAAGGCAGTGGAAGCTTTAGGGAGGGTAAATAGGAGATTTACCAGAACGCTGCCTCTGCTGGAGAGCATGTCTTTTGAAGAAAGGTTCAGGGAAGTAAGCCTTTTGTCATTGAAGTGAAGAAGGGTGCGGGGAGACTTGGTAAAGGTGAACAAGATGATGTGAGACATAGATAGAGTGAATAGTGAAAGACTTCGTTATACCATGGCATAAATGGCTATTGGCAGTGGGTATAAATAATTTTAAGGTGATTGGTGGATGGGTAAGGAGAAATTTCAGAGATAGGTTCTTTACAAAGAGTGTTGTGTGGATGGAATGCACTGCCAGTGGTGGTAGGAGAGTCAGATATATGAGGGACATTTAATCGACTATTGGATAGGCACATGGATGGCAGTAAAATGAAGGGTATGTAGGTTATTTTGATCTTACAGATGGATAAAAGGTTGGCATGGCATCATGGCCGAAGGGCATTGTACTGTACTGTTCTGTGTTCTCCGTTCTGTGTGGTAAACTGAACATTGTAAAAGGATATGGCATTCCGGAGGAGCGAGGGAACTGGATACAAAGTTGGCTTGATGGTTGGAGACAGAGGGTAGTGGGAGACATGTTGTTTTTCTGACTGGAGGCATGTGACCAGCGGTGCAGTGGGTCCCCTGTTGTTAGTCATTTGGATAAATGGTTTGGATGGGAATATTGGTTTCCTGGTAAGTTTTTTGGGTGACACTGAAATTGATGGTAAAGTGGACAGTGAAGAAGTTTATTTATGAAACAACAGGATGCACAGTACTGCTGGGATAGTGGGCTGAAGAATAGCAGATGGAGTTTCATTAGATTAACGTGAATTATTCCATTTTGGTGAAACAAACCCGGGCGGGACTGTACAGTTAATGTTCGGGCCCTGGGTAGTGTTGTCAGTCAGTGACCCAGGGATGCAGGTACACAGTTCCTTGAGAGTGACGACACTGGTAGACAGGCTGGTGAAGCAGGAGTTTGGGAAGGTTACCTTCATTGGGCAAAGCATTGAGAGTAGGAGTTGGGATCTCATCTTTTGGCTGTGCAAGACATTGGTGCAGCCTCTATAAAAGCATTGTTGATCAGTCGGAAGAACTCATCAGGTTCACTTAGCTCCTTTGGGGAAGGACATCTGACATTCCAACCTAGTTTGGCCTACATGTGAATCCAGACCCTCAGCAATATGGCTGACTCTAATCTGCCCTCTGGGTAACTAGCAGTGGGGCAAAGAATGCTGATCCAATCAGTGTCACCCTCATTTCATGAATGAATAAATAAAATACATATGTTTCTCCCTACCTCTGCAAACCTCTCCTGCTGCAGCAATCCGTATTGGCTTTTTAACACCATTCAGGCTGGGACCACTCTCTGTAACACTCTCCCCGGCTCCAGCACCTTCACCTCTCCCTGTTCCTATCGTGTCATTAAACCCTGACAAAGATTCCTCTTCCTATTGCCCTCCACCCTGCTAGCAGACTCTTTTCAATCCCTTTATCACTTACTGCTTAAATTCTCTTTCATTTCAGGATTTTAATTACTTTTTGGTAATCGTGTAAGCCTCATAATCTGATATGATCCATTTTGTCCTGAGTGACGGACCAGTGGGAATTTCTTGCTGAGATTATGTCTGTTTCAATGGGATATCTTTTTGCTGAGTGATTTACACTGTTCCTTCAAATGTTTTCCACTGTTCATTTACAGACACATGCTTCAGTCTGTTTAGCCTGTTTACCTTGGTCAGTTCTCCTCTCAAACTCATGTAATTGGCTGTTTTTGTTTCTAGGTGTAGCTTGTCCTTTCTGTGTTTCACTTTAAAACTTCATATTACTTTAAACTGCACTTTACCACAATTTCCCAGAGGATCTCTCCAGGTGACATTACTCATTCACTAAGTTTCATGACACAACGGTCGCTCTCAGATTGTTACATCCCTAGCCAATAGCACAATGTGTTATTCAAAGAAAGAATGAAAATAATTCTACAATCGCCTCTTCCAATATCACTCTTGTCAGTGTGATTGTCAAGATCATATGAATATTGAAGTTTCACTTAATTATCACAATGCCTTTACTAAAAAATCCAATGAGTTTCTCTTTAATGCAATGATGAGCAATGAAATGTAGTTAAGTGGCCTAAAACTGTTCTGCTTGTGTCCTTAGCAAGTAGTAGCCAGAACTTACATTCAGACTGACTCTACTTCATGATCTGATGCCAAATGCTTTCTCTATAATGTCTTTGTTCTCCATTATTGTTAGTGTTACCCATTTTGCCTGAATTTGCACAAGGTTGTGCACCATTGAATATTTATGTTCCAACTGTTGTTCGTCCTGTAACCATGTCTCAATGGTGTCTAAATCTCTTTTATCTCTGTGTAACATATCAGTCTACCTTCCTGCAGAGACTTAGTCCATTCCAAAAAAAAACATAATTTACTCTTTCCCACAATTTCTTGTCACAAATCGATTCACTGATGTACAGTTTTAGTTAAATTTTGTCGCTTCCTGTTCCTTTCTGCTTGTCTTCAGCCACATCCCTCTGCTGTTCACATGCGTCAGTTTTTCTATTTGGATTTGGAAGGCTCCTTTCACCTGAACCCTCTGTCAGTTTAAAGCCCTGTCCATAAACCTACCGACATGATTGGCCAGGACAGTGGTCCCAGCTCAGTTTCAGTGGGACCCTACCCTAATGGATTTTTTTAAAGATCAGGTATGGGATGTGGGTGTCTCTAGCTGACCAGCCTTTCTTGCCCAGCCCTATCTGCCCTTACGCTGAGTATCTTGCTGGACCATTTTAGAGGGCAATTGAGAGGCAAACACTTTGCTGTGAGTATGTCGTGCAGACCACCTGAGGATGGGCAGATGTCCTTCTCTGAATGAAAAGCGTTTGGATTTATTGTACGTTAGTAATGGTATTTATAGATTGTCAATTACTATTTTTAAAATGATTTATTTCAAATTCCACCATTTCAGATGATGTGGTTCAAACCTGCCTCTCCTGAACATTAGCTGAGGTTTGGGATACATGCTCTAGCAACGATATCAGTAGGTCATTACCTTTGTCTGCCCATAGGCTATTGATCCCTGAACACTGATACCAGTGTATCACGAAGCTAAACCTGTTTTTTCTTCATGATTGTTTGATCCTGATACCTTCCTGTACTCTTGTGATATCACTCAGTCTCTCTCCATGTGGTATCCCTTCCTGTGTGGGTCTAATTGCTGCCTCTTTCAGCATCTCTCACTCTTGCAGCTACTCCAGAACCTGAGCCAGCAGAATTCTGCACTCCAGAAAGATGCAGCAGCACCGGCCAGGGATGGAGACTGGGATGTTCCAGATCTCTGTGGGACACAGTACTATTCTCCATGCGTAACCCTCACTGCATCAGTCTCAGTTCCCCTTCTGTCTATTTCTCTGTCTCCTGTAGGTACTCAGGAATTTCCTGACTCAATCGACTTCCCAACTGCTGGGTGTCTCGTCCATCACCACATTGAAGATAGTTGGTCAGACAGAGAGAGACAAAAGTCAGGGACATCTAGAGCCTTCAATAAATCCTGCACTGAGGTAAGATCACTCACCGTGAATAGTGCAGAGAGCAGCGAGAGGGCTTCAAACATCAGCTAACCGTGCTTGAGGGGGAGCAGTGTACAGACACACCCCAGGCTCAATCACCACAGCTACTGTAAGTTTTGTTGCTCTGAGACAGTATCGGGAGTGTCACAGTTATCAGTCCAGGCCTGTGAAGTCTGAGTGAACACCAGGACAACAGAGTGGAAAGCAGGCTTCCCATGAGTGAGTGGGAATGCTGCCTGGGATCTTTCTGTTCTGTGTTCCCCTCCAACACTGTACATATACCATGTCTCATGGACCAGTGTCTTCAATAATTTGTAACTCCTATAACAGTTCCTGTCCCTGTAACCTCCACCTTCCCAATAGTCCCTCTCCATATTTGAAATGTACTGCATTTCAATCTATTATCCCTATCTCTGTAACTTTCTTCAGTGTCTACACCATGTCTTATCTCTATAGTTTCCTCCTCCAGTAACTAGAGACAGAGGCATGCAGAATGGAAACGGTTCCTCCATCCAACTAGTCCATGCTGACCACTGTTCAAGAACGAGTCGCATTTGCATGTGTTTGATCCATATTTCTTCAAACTTTCTCTTCTCCATGTATCTGTCCAAATGTCTTATCCATGTTGTAATTTTACTTTTCTCTACCCCTTCCCCAGACGCTCATTCCATACATGCACTATTCTCTGTATGGAAGTGTTCTCCTATGGTCGCTTTTAAGTATTTCCTCTCTAACCTCATATTTCTGACCACTAGTTATGGATTCCCCTACCCTGAAATAGAGACCTTTACTATTCACATTACGTATACCCTTCATGGTTTAATAAACCTTTATAAGGTCACCCCTCAGCCACCTCCGCCCAAGGGAAATACAAAGGATAATGATACAAATATCTCTGCCACGGTCCCTGCTGCGACATTGCCACAATATTGTGGGATACATTTGTTCAGGATCTCGGGCGTTTTCTAACTTTGTGTTCTAAGATCTCCAGCACCACCTCTTCTGTAAAGAGGACTCTTTTCAAGACATCATTGTTTCTCTCCCTTTGTTTCCTCGTTTTTGTCCACAGTGTGTTATGACATGAAATATTCATTTAGGGTCTCGCCCATCTCCTGTGGTTCCAGGCATGGATGGCCTTTTTGATCTTTGACGGGCCCCATTGTTTCCCTAGTTGCATTTTTGTACATGTATGATGTAGAATCTCTTTGGATTCTCCTTAACCTTATCTGCCAACTCTAACCATTTCCCCCCATGTTGCTTTCCAACTTGTCCAGCCTCTCTGTTTCTGTCAAACCCTCCAGTATCAGTAACATCTTCGTCAATCTTTGCTCCATTTGAAGTTATGGAAATTTTTTTTCTGAAGCAGGAGGATCAGAATTCCACACAGTGCTCCAACTGGAGTCCCAGTAATGCCTTGTATAGCCGTATCATGATGTACCAACCCATGTCCTCAATGCTCTGACCCATGAGGGCCAGTGTGCCTAATCAGCTTTCCCCGCCCTGTCCACCTGTGATGTCACTTCCAAGGAACAATTTAACTGCACCCCTTGGTCTCTCTCTGTTCGACAACACTGTCCAGGGCCCTACCATTAACTGTGTTACTCCTCCCTGCTTTATCTTAACAAAATCCAACACCTGAATTCAGCTCCATCATTCATTTCTTGAACCACTGGCTCTGTTGGTTAAGATCACCTTTGATAACTGTATTCACGGCCCACTAGAACACGTATTTTACTATCCACAAAATTACGAACAATAATTCATATATTCTCGTTTATGTCAATAGTGCACATGTGTGGCCCCTGCACCGATCCTTATGGCACACCGCTGGTCAGAGGCCCCCAGTTTGCACAACAACCCTCTCCCACCATCCTCTGTCTCCTACTGTCAAGCCCATTTTGTGTCCGTTTGTCTTGCTCTCCCTGATCCCATGTGATCTAACCTTACTAACCAGTGCACCACGCCAAACCCTTTCAAAGGTCTTGCTGAAGTCAGTATAGACAACGAGGTAAAAACAATGACTCCAGATGCTGGAAAGCAAATACTGGATTAGTGGTGCTGGAAGAGCACATTATACCTGATGAAGGGCTTTTGCCCGAAACGTCGATTTCGCTGCTCGTTGGATGCTGCCTGAACTGCTGTGATCTTCCAGCACCACTAATCCAGTATCAGTGTAGACAACGTCTACTGCCTGCCTTCATCAATCTCCTTGGTCACCTCTTCAACAAACTCTATCAAGTTTGAGAGACACTCCTTTGTACGCACAAAGCTGTGCTGATTATCCCTACTCAATCGTTGCCTTTCCAAATGCATGTAACTCCTGTCCCGCGGGATCGCTTCCAACAACTTTCGCACCACTGCCATCAAGTTAATTGGTCTTTAGGTCCGTGGCTTTCCCTCACAGCCTTTCCTAAATACTGGCACAACATTAGCCACCCTCCAGGCTCCCAGCTCACCACCTGTGGCTGTCAGTGATAGAAATATCTTTGTAAGTTTCTTCCCTAACTTACCCCAATGTCCTGGGATGTACTTGATTAGTTCCCAGGGAGTTGTCTAATTTTAATGCGCTTTAAAACCTTCAGCACCTTCTGTTCTCCAATGTGGACTCTTTTGAATACATCACTGTTTATTTCCCTGCTTCCCCAGTGTGTTTCCCACAGTAAGTTCTGACTTGAAATTTTTGTTTCTGATCTCACCCATTTCCTGTGGGTTCACACATGGATGGCTTCATTGATTTTTCAGGGGTCACTTTTTGTCTCGAGTCAATCTTCCGTTGTTAATTTACTTGTAGAATCTCTCTGGATTTGCCTGAACCTTATCTGCCAAAGCTCCGTCAGTTCCCCTTCAGGCCCTCATGGTTTCCCTCTTTAGAGTATTACTACACCCACAATGTTCTTCAAGGGATTGATTAATCCAGCTGGCTGTATAGGACATGTACCCCCTTTTGTCTTGACCAGAACCTCAATACCCCCAGCCATCCAGTGTTTCCCACTTGTGTCAGCATTGTCCTTCACACTAACAGGAATATGCTGACCCTGAAATATTAATTTATCACTCTTCTGAAAGAATCCCACTTGCCCGACGTCCTTTTACTTTCAAATAGCCTCCATGAATCAACTTTTGGACAGTCCTGCCTAATAACTTCTGGACTGGGGCAAGGTCAGTTTTGATCTTTAACTTTTGGACGAGGCCTGTCTTTTTTCATCACTATTTTCAAACTAATAGAATTGTGGTGACTTTGCCAAAGTGCCCCCCTCCCCCCAACAAACACTTCAGTCCCTTTCTCTCCCTTGTTTTTCCGAAAGGAGGTCAGGTTTATTCCCTTTCTCCAGTCGGAACAGTTACGTACTGACTGAGACAGTTTTCTTGAACACACTGGACAAATTCCTCCCATCCAAGCTGTGAATGTTATGGCAGTCCAAGTCTAGGTTTAGAAAGTTAAAACCCCGACCATCACAACCCTATCATTCTTACAGATATCTGAGATCTCCGACATATTTGCTGCTCAATTTCCCGCTGACTACTGCGGGCCTGCAGTACCGTCATATCAAACTGATCATCCAGCCGTATTTCTCAGTTCTACTAATACAGCTTCACTGGGCGATCCCCAGGAATATCCTCTCTCAGCGCTGCAGTGATGTTTTCACTGATCAAACACACCAATCCCCCTCCTCTCTCAGTTCCCCTTCTGTCCTTCCTGTAGCAACTGTCCCTTGAACATTGAGCTGCCTGTCCTGCCCCTCCCTCAGCTGTGTTTCTGTAATACCTGTGATAGCCCTGTCCCATGCCCCCATCCATGCCATGCGTTCATCTGTATAATCTGTTAGGCCTTTTACATTAAAGTAAATACAGTTTAATTGATAAGGATTCTCTCATTGCCTGATGTGCTCTTGCCTGCCTTGTCAATTGAAATGACACACTTGAAATTCTGTCCTGGCCTCAACCTTCAGACTGTAACCTGAGACCACCCCCTCCCTGTGGACAACACCCTTACCTTGCATGTCATCTGCAAACCTACTCGTGATACCTTCCGGTTTCAAATCCGAGTGATTAATGCCCATAAGGAACAGCAATGGTTCCTGCACAGATCCCTGTGATACACCCGCTGGGCAAAGGCTTTCAATCACAAAAACAACCCTCCAACAATTTTGGATTCAATTTGCCAACTAGCATTAGATCCCATGTGGGAACTTGTCAAAGGTCTAAATGAACTCCATGTAAAACAAAACATCTGCACGACCCTCATCAATATCTTCAATTGTAATTTCAAAGAAACCTCAGCTTATTTCATCAGACATTAGCTTCCTCTTCCAAATCCATACTGACTATCACTAATCGATCCCTGCCTTTCCAGTTATTGATTCAACCTGTCCCTCAGAATTGTTCCCAATTTCCCTCCCACTGCTGTCTGACTCTCTGCTCTGTAATTACCTGGGTGAGAGCAGTAACAAATTAAAAATTCTATATATGAATGCACGAAGCATTAGACACAAGGTGGATGAGCTTGAGGCTCTTTTGGAAATTGGCAGATACGATATTGTGGGGATAACTGAGACGTGGCTTCATGGGGACAGGGCCTGGGAAATGAATATTCAAGGGTACACGTGTTATCGTAAGGATAGACTGACGGGCAGAGGGGGTGGGGTGGCCTTGTTGGTAAGGGAGGATATTCAGTCCCTTGCGCGGGCGGACCTAGAGTCAGGGGATGTAGAGTCAGTGTGGATAGAGCTTTGAAACACTAAGGGTAAAAAGACCCTCATGGGAGTCATCTACAGGCCCCCAAACAGTAGTCTGGATGTTGGAGGTAAGTTGAATCAGGAGCTGAAATTGGCTTGTCGCAAAGCTGTTACTACAGTTGTTATGGGGGATTTTAACATGCAGGTAGACTGGGTTAATCAGGATGGTATCGGGCCTCAAGAAAGAGACTTTGTGGAGTGCCTCAGAGATGGATTTTTAGAGCAGCTGATGCTGGAGCCGACCAGGGATAAGGCGATTCTGGATCTGGTATTGTGTAACGAACCAGAATTGGTCAGTGACCTCGAAGTGAAGGAGCCATTGGGAAGTCGTGACCATAATACAATAAGCTTCAATCTGCAATTTGAGAGGGAGTGGGTACAATCTGAAGTGACAATATTTCAGTTGAATAAAGGGAAATATGGAGCTATGAGGGAGCAACTGGCCAAAATTCAATGGTTTAATACCTTAACAGGGAAGACCGTGGAGGAACAATGGCGGATATTTCTGTGTATAATGCAGATGATGCAGGATCAGTTCATTCCTAAAAGGAAGAAAGATCCCAGGAGGAGACATGGGCGGCCGTGGTTGACAAGGGAAGTAAAGAAACATATAAGGTTAAAAGAGAAAAAGTATAACTTAGCAAAGATAAGCGGGAAAACGGAGGACTGGGAAGCTTTTAAAGAACAACAGAGGATTAGTAAGAAGGAAAGACGCAGAGAAAAAATGAGGTACGAAGGTAAACTGGCCAAGAATATAAAGGAGGACAGTAAAAGCTTTTTTAGGTATGTCCAAGGCAAAAAAATGGTTAGGACAAAAATTGGGCCCTTGAAGACAGAAGCAGGCGAATATATTACTGGGAACGAAGAAATGGCAGAGGAATTAAATGGGTACTTCAGATCTGTGTTCACTGGGGAAGACACAAGCAATCTCCCCGAGGTAACAGTGGCTAAAGGACCTGAACTTAAGGGAATTTCTATTTGCCAGGATTTGGTGTTGGAGAGACTGTTAGGTCTGAAGGTTGATAAGTCTCCGGGACCTGATGGCCTGCATCCCAGGGTACTGAAGGAGGTGGCTCGGGAAATCGTGGATGCGCTGGTGATTATTTTCCAGAGTTCAATAGAATCGGGGTTGGTTCCTGAGGATTGGAGGGCGGCTAATGTTGTGCCACTTTTTAAGAAGGGTGGGCGGGAGAAAGCAGGAAATTATAGACCAGTTAGTCTGACCTCAGTGGTGGGAAAGATGCTGGAGTCTATTATAAAGGATGAAATTACGGCACATCTGGATAATAGTAACAGGATAGGACAGAGTCAGCATGGATTTATGAAGGGGAAATCATGCTTGACTAATCTTCTTGAATTTTTTGAGGATGTAACTCGGAAGATGGACGAGGGAGATCCAGTGGATGTAGTGTACCTGGACTTTCAGAAAGCTTTTGATAAAGTCCCACACAAGAGGTTAGTGAGTAAAATTAGGGCGCACGGGATTGGGGGCAAAGTACTAGATTGGATAGAGAATTGGTTGGCTAATAGGAAACAAAGGGTAGTGATTAACGGCTCCATTTCGAAATGGCAGGCAGTGACCAGTGGGGTACCGCAGGGATCCGTGCTGGGACCGCAGCTTTTTACAATATATGTAAATGATATAGAAGATGGTATCAGCAATAACATTAGCAAATTTGCTGATGACACAAAGCTAGGTGGTAGGGTGAAATGTGATGAGGATGTTAGGGGATTACAGGGTGACCTGGACAAGTTAGGTGAGTGGGCAGATGCATGGCAGATGCAGTTTAATGTGGATAAATGTCTGGTTATCCACTTTGGTGGCAAGAACAGGAAGGCAGATTACTACCTCAATGGTATCAAATTAGGTAAAGGGGCTGTTCAGAGAGATCTGGGTGTTCTTGTCCACCAGTCAATGAAGGCAAGCATGCAGGTACAGCAGGTCGTGAAGAAGGCAAATAGCATGCTGGCCTTCATAACAAGAGGGATTGAGTATAGAAGCAAAGAGGTGCTTCTGCAGCTGTACAGGGCCCTGGTGAGACCACACCTGGAGTACTGTGTACAGTTCTGGTCTCCAAATTTGAGGAAAGACATTCTGGCTATTGAGGGAGTGCAGCGTAGGTTCACGAGGTCAATTCCTGGAATGGCAGGATTGCCTTACACGGAAAGACTGAAGCGACTGGGCTTGTATACCCTTGAGTTTAGAAGACTGAGAGGGGATCTGATTGAAACGTATAGGCTTATGAAAGGACTGGACACTCTGGCAGGAGGGAACATATTTCCGTTGATGGGGGAGTGCCGAACCAGAGGACACAACTTAAAAATACGGGGTAGACCATTTAGGACAGAGATGAGGAGAAACTACTTCACCCAGAGAGTGGTGGCTGTGTGGAATGCTCTGCCCCAGAGGGCAGTGGAGGCCCAGTCTCTGGATTCTTTTAAGAAAGAATTGGATAGAGCTCTTAAAGATAGTGGAGTCAAGGGGTATGGAGATAAGGCTGGAACAGGATACTGATTAGGAATGATCAGCCATGATCATATTGAATGGCGGTGCAGGCTCGAAGGGCAGAATGGCCTACTCCTGCATCTATTGTCTATTGTCTATTGTCTATTGTCTATTCATGCTGCCCTTCTTGAGTAAAGGAACCACATTAGCGGTCCTAAAGTCATTTGGCACTTCACCTTTGGCCAGAAAAGTATTAAATATATCCACCAGGGCCCCATCAATCTCCTCCCTTATCTCCCATAACAGGCTGGGATACATTTCATTGGGCACTGGGGATTTCTCCACCTTTATTCCTGTGAAAACATTTAATACCTCCTCCTTATTGATCTTAACATATTCTGGAACCTCAGCATCCCAACTGAAATCCCCCGGCTACAATGCGTTTCTCCAGTGTGAATACTGGTGGGAAGTATTTAGTGAAGACCTCACCTACTTCCTCTGGCTCCATGCACAGATTGTCCCTTTGGTTACTCACAGGCCTCGCTCTTTCGCTGGGAATCGTCTTACTGTCACGATACTGATAAAATACCTTTGGCTTTTCCGCAATTGTATCTGCCAACTATATTTCATGACTATTCTTTGTCCCTCATTTTCCACAATCCCCTTGCACTCTCTATACTTGTGAAGGGCTTCACCTGATTTTATTGCACTGTATTTTCTTTATCAAACTCACGATATCACTTGATCAGCATTCGCTGGACTTGCTGCCTTTACTATTCACTCTTCAAGGAGCACACTGGCCCTGCGTTCTCACTGCATCACTTTAATATACACCCAGTTTCCCAATATGGACCCAACTGCAGGGAGTTCCTCCCTGTCTCTGTTTTCCAGATCCTGTTTAATGATTGTGATACTGATAAGAGACTCAGTTGTGAGGGGGACAGACAGGAGTCTGTGTGGCTGCAGAGGAGATGGTGTGCTGCCTCCCGGGTACAAGGTAATGGGTGTCTTTGAGCGGTTACTGAACATTCTGAAGGTGGAGGGGGAACAGCCAGAGGTCATTGTGCACATCGGCCCATATGACAGAGGTAGACAAAAGGATGGGGTCCTGTTAAAATGAGTACAGGGAGTTGGGTGAGAAGTTAAAAAAGCAGGATATTGATGTTTATGATCTCCAGATTACTCCCAGTGCCACGTGCCAGTGAGGATAGAAATAGAAAGGTAGGCCGGATGGATGTGTGCCTGAGGAGTTGGTATAGTGGGTAGGGTTTTCAGTTCTTGGGTCATTGGGATCTCTTCTGGCGTAGAGGTGACCTGTACCAGGGGGAGGGATGGCATTGGATGCTGAGGGGCACCAGTATCACTGGAAGGAGATTTGATAGTGTAACCCGGGCAGGATTTAAACCAATTTGGCAAGGAGTTGAGACTCTGAATAAGACAGGGGCCATCAACTAGTAAGGGGAAAATATATCAGCCATCGAGAGCAAGTTTCCTGTCCAGGATATCCGGGACACAGTATAGGGAGGGAAAAGACTTCTAGTTTAAAGGGCACTAATTTTAACGGACGAGACCTGACTGGTAAGGCAGACAATTTCAGACCATGGATTTGCTCTGGGGACTGGGATATTACAGCCATAACAGAAACATGGCTGAGAGAAGGGTAGGACTGGCAGCTCAGTGTTCCAGCATACAGAAACTACAGGCGGGAGAGAAGGACAAATAAGTGAGGAGGGGGAGTTGTCCCTTTGATTATGGAGGACATTACAACAGTGCTTAGAGACAATATTGTTAAGCGGTCCTCAAATGAGGCCATATTTTTAAAAGTTAGAAACAAAAAGGGGATGGTCAGTCTGCTGGGATCGTGTTTTAGACCCCCAAATAGCCAGCGGATACGAGAGGCGAAAATGTGTAGTGAGATTGCAGGTACCTATAAAAATAATAGAGTAATGGTGATTGGAGATTTGAACTTCCCCTGGATTGACTGGGTCACCCAGAGTGTAAAAGGACCATATGGGGTGGAATTTGTCAAATATGTCAAAGAAAGTTTCCTAAACCAAGGTGTCGAGGGCTCTACGCTACTCAGACGGATGAAACACTGGACCTCCCCTCAGAAACCGAAATCGGGCAAGTGACTGAAGTGTCAGTCGGAGAGCACTTTGGGTCCAGTGACCACAACTGTCTTTGTTTTAAAACAGTTATGGAGAAAGATCAGACAGGTCCACAGATTAAGGTCTTAAACTGGAACAGGGCCAATATTGGGGACATTCAGAAGGATCGAGCTGGGTGAAGGTAACAATCACACAACACCAGGTTATCATCCAGCTGGTTTACACAGGAACCTCGATTATCTGAACGAGATGGGCATGAGAATGAATTATCCGTTCATTCAGATAATTGATGATTCAATTAATCAATTCAATGCCTTTCCTCTCGGGCTCGGAGTTTGCGGTAATGTCTAGTCCGCGTTGAGGTGACTAGGCAGCACCAAACCATGCGTGAGCCCTCACGCCCCGCCAGCCCCCAAAAACGCCCCGTTGCTGCCCCCAAATACTGCAACACCGTCACCACCCACTCATCAATGTCGCCCCCCCACCAGACCCAAACTCATCCAACAGCGACCCACACCTGCCTCCGCCACCAAAACCGTCCAACGCCACCCTCCACTCGCCACCCGCCCTGATCCCAAACCCATCCAACACCACCCTCTTCCCGCCTCCAACATTGCACCCCGCCCGCCCCCAAACTCATCCAACGTCACCCTCAGCCAGCCCGAAACCTGTCCAACACTGCCCCCCCGCCCGCCCCACCCACCGTTTGCGCCCATACCCCTGGCTGCCTCGCCCCTTGTGCGCCCCTGCCCCCGTCATCTCCTGCCCTTCCTGGGCAGCCGGAGTGGACACTAACAGTAAGACAGCTGCTGCCTTTGGTGGTTATGTCTCCAAATAGCGCACGCACACAAGCACACATAGCCACACACACAACATTTTACTGCAACATTTCGAAAAGTTCCACCTCTACACTGTACAGGGCAATGTTCGAGAGAATATCTAGGGAAGAGGGGGTTAGGATTTATCCCTATGTAGAACTCCAAGCTAAGTGTGGGGAGAGCCAGAGAGGGTGGGAGGTCAGTCATTTGGAGGTGGTACCTGGGCTCGATGTCCAGGAATGTTCTCGGCAGGATTTCTGTGAGCCGAGATCTGTTTTAATCAGTCTGAACAAAACAAACACAATCAGGGTTGAATCAGCTCTTTGATGTAATGTTTCTATCGTGACCTCGAGTTCTCCTTTGGATAATCCGATATTCGGATAATTGATATTTGGATAATTGAGGACTCTCTGTGTTTGGAAGTGCTAGATTTACAAACGCTGGTGATCATTCTAAAAGATGAAAGACTTAATCAAACCTTGTTTAATATTTCATTCCATGACACTGCCATCCAGTTGCGATAAATTCTGTGTCTTATGACTGTGCTCCACAACCACCTGATGAAGATGCAGTACCTCGAAAGCTCGTGCCTCCAAATAGACCTATTGCACCTGTAAGCTTGTGTTAGGTGGTTTTTAACTTTGCCCATCCCAGTCCAACACTGGCACGTCCAAACCATGGATCTGTCTGTTTGAATGAAAAGGAATAACTGGCAAATGGGAGGTTTTTAAAAGTGTGATCTCAAGAATCCAGTATGTCCCTGTCAGTGTGAAGGGAAAATCCCCAAACAATCCTTCCCACTTTGACCATTCTGGAGATGGTTACTAATGCTCCCTTATCTGTGATACTGTCGATAACCAAAATTACTGCCCTTCTGGAAAATCTATCAGACTCCACACCCTTCATATCTAAATGATCTGCAGAGCCTAAACCTTCCTGTATCTATAAACATCTTCAGCCACGACTACCCTCCATATCTCTGTTTGTTCCTCCAGTCGATACAACCCACTTTATCGCTGTAATCTGCTCGATTCGCCTAAAACATTCTTGACTGTGGAAACTACTTCATCTGACCAACATCCTTATCCCTCAACTGGACCATCCCTCCCAACCTCCCCATCTCCATGAACTCCTGCAGGCCATACAGCTCTCCACATTTCTGGAACCTCCTGTGGCCTCTATGGTTCTCCCTCCCCGTGAAACCAACTCCAATTCCCACACCCATCCCAGTCTGGATCATCTGTTCCAGATTAGGCCATTGGTGTTTCTGTTACCTCTGGCACTCTGAGCAAACCTTCCTAATTGTGGCTATTCATTCAGATCCCATCCTCTCCAGCCTCTTGAAACCTCTTCTTGCCATTGTACCCCTCCCTGTTTGGAACACAGAACAGTACAGCACAGTTTCTCCTGTAACCACATCTTTCTGGTGACCACATCTTATTTATCCCTGTCTCACAAGTTATTGCTGATACTTTGACCATTCCAAAAAAAAACTGTAATTGATTTTTTCCCAGAATTTCCTGTCACAGCCTAGTTAAACTCTGTGCCTTCCTGTTCCTTTCTGCTTGTCTTCAGTCACATTCCCATGCTGTTCCCATGCTCTTTGGATTTGGAAAGCTCCTTTCAGCTGAACCCTGTCCCTGCATCCTCTCTGTCAGTTTAAAGCCCTGTCCATAAATCTACCGACATGATTGGCCAAGACACTGCTCCCAGCACGGTTGATTTTAATTCACTCGTGGGATGTTGCTGTCTCTAGCTGGCCAGCATTTCATGCCCACCCCCGAGCTGCCCTTGAGCTTGCCAGGTCATTTCAGGGGGCAGCTGAGAGTCAACCTCCTTGCCTTGGGTCTGGATTCATATGTAGGCCAGACCGGCAGCCCATAACAGATTTCCTTATTTAAAGGGTGTTAAGCAGTCAGATGGGTATCCCTGCTACCGGCATTAAATTCTGGATGATCAGTCGAGTGAGAGTAACACTAGGCCATTGCCTGGCCCACAGATAGCTCCCTCATCCGTGCGTACCGATACCAGTGCATCTTCTTCCTGACCGTGATTTGATCCTGATACCTTCCTGCTCTCTGGTGATATCACACAGTCTCTCTCCATGTGGTATCTGTCACTGTGAGGGTTTAATTGATGGCGGTGACTGCCCCTTTTGCAGTTACTCCAGATCCTGAGCCAACAGAATTCTCCACTCCAGGGAGATGCAGCAGCACAGACCAGGGATGGAGACTGGGATATTCCAGATCTCTGTGGGACTCTGTGCCATTCTCCATGTGTAACCACACTGCATCAGTCTAATTTCCCACTCTGTTCATTTCTCTGTCTCCTGTAGGTACTCAGGATGCACCTGACTCAGGAGAATTCCCAATTCCTGTCTCGTCCATCACCGCACTGAAGTCGGTTGGTCAGCCTGAGAGATGGAGAGTGGGATTTGGAGCCTTCAGTAAATTTTGCAGATCGGTAAGATCACTCACAGTGAAAAGAGCAGAGTATATTTAAGGCATCGAACTTTGGTCCAGAATACATGACATAGATACAGTGTTGTAGCACGAACACAGCATAATGGTTCCAGGCTCAATCCCCACCCTCTTGTTTACTTTCATCACTGCTGTGCTGAGCCTTCCTATGTCAATATAGGAAGTTGACAGTTATTAATCCAGGCTTGTGCTGTCTTAGTGAGGATTAGTACAACAGAGGGGAAAGCTGGCCTCCCCCAAGGAGATGGCATTGAAACCTGGGATCTTTCTGTTGTATATTCCCGCCCACACACCCCCCTCCCCACACTGTCTCTTGTCGTGTAATAGAGTCATATAGCAAGGAGTCATGCCTTTCGTTCCAACTCATTTGCGCCAGTGAATTGAATGCTTGTAATTCCCAGGAAATTTCCTGTTTCTATAACCTCCACCCCTCCCATAATCCTGCTGTATATTTGAAACCTGCTCCAATGCTGACGACTCTCCCTATGTATAAATTGCTCCAGTGTCGATGACATGCCAATCTCAATAATTGGGCCGAAGTACCTGTTCCCATGCTGTAGGGAATCTAATCTAAACTATCCCTCTGCGTTCCATATTACTGTCCCTAAATATATCCCTCTATCCATAATTAGCCCCAAACCCATCAAACCTCCGACTCTCTGTGAACTCCCACAGCTCCAACATCCCTCCTTAACTGTGTAAACATTTCCAGTCCTGAAACACTCTGAAAATGTAGACATTCTAAATCCTCCCTATCTGCGAACCTTTCCGGTCCCTGCAACATCCCCAACTCCAATGCTTGTGACTCTCCCGTTCAGTTTCTCCAAGACTTACTATCTATGTAACATCCTCCCGTCACTATCACCAGCTCTGTCAATGTTAGCTCCTCCAGTCTCCCCACTAATCTAATTATCTACATAACCTTCTCCAGCTCTTACACCCCGATCTGTGTAAACGTTACACTGCCCTCAAACCATCACAAAAGAAATGTGTGCAATGTTCACTATCTGTGTTAGTGTCTCCAGGCTCTATTGCTGTTCCTGTCTCTGTAAGCTCTGACAGATTGTCCAGTTTTCCGGTCCATTTAATTTCCAGAACCTCAGCATTCGCCATCAACAAATGTCTTCATTAAATACAGCCTTCCATATCTCTGTTTGTTCCTCAATTCTATACACCTCATATTCACTGTAAATAGCACCATTCCATAAAACACTCCCTGTCTGCGTAAACTACCCCAATCCTATAGTGAGAAGCCTCACTGTCCTTTTGATCACCTGTGGTCCCTTCAGATCTCCCTGCATCTTCCCTGACTCCATTGAATACAGCTCATCTCATGGTATAACTCCTCTAACGTATATGTTACTCCCCATCTCTGTGATCTTCTTCAGTTACTGCAATTCTAATTCTTTATCTCCAGAGCTTCCAATCACCCTGATCGCTGTAAGGTTATTGATCCCCTACAGCATGTTTACACCTGTAACAGCCTCCAACTCCTCAATGCATCCTGTTGCTGTAACCTTCTCAAATACTACAGCTCACTGTCTTTGTAATATCTTCCAGTATCTGCAACCCAGTTGATTTCTGTAACCTCCTCCAGAACAGCACTCCACATCTCTGTGTAACTGATGGGAATGCTGCAAACCTGCCTTCACAGGGCTCAGTAGCTCTCTGAACTACTGCAGCCCTACAACCCTCAGTATCTCTGGTTCCTCCAATTCCCTCAATTCTCCCTGGCTGTGAGAACTGATCCAACCCCTTCAACCCTCCCTATCTTACTCATTCCTGCAGCTCCAACTACTGTCCATGTCAGTGTAATTCCCAGCACCAACAATCCTCCCGGTCTCTAGAAAATCCTGCAGCTCCAACTACCACCCCAATCTGTGTAATCTCTAGTCCATCCGAACCTCCCTTTCTGTAGCTCCAAATACCACCCAATCTGTCTAATCTCCAGTGCCTACAACCTTCCCTTTCTCTAAAATTTTATATAGTTCCAACTACCATCATATCTGTGTAATCTCCAGTCCCGACAACCCTCCCAGAGTCTATCTCCTGAAGCTCCAACGACCATCCCTATCTGAGTCATCTCTAGTCCCTATATTCCTCCTGATCTCTGTAAATCCTTCAGGACTGATAACCCAGTAACTCTCCTTGACATCTTTCAGCCGGACAACCGATCTGAACTCTTACCACCAACAGTGATCTCAAACCACCCGAACTCTGTAACATTCTCCAGTCTCTCCAACCTAGCTTTTCTCTGTTAGCTTCTCTGGTGTCTGTATTCCCCTTTATCTCCAGTTACAGATCCTTGCTCAGGGAAACAATGTCTCAATGCCGAATCTGTAAGAACACACGAATCTTCGTTGTATCAATAAATTTGCCTCATTTTCTAAAATTTAATGATCTCAAGTTCAACCTTCTCCACATCTTCTCATTAATATCCCTCCATTTTCAAGATCAGTCTGGTGAACCTTCTCTGGGCTGCCTCCAATGCAAGGACATTTTCCCTCCAGATAGAGGAACAAACCTGTTCATAGTATTCTCACTGTGTGCTGATTGGAGTCCTCTAAAGTTGTTACAAGCCTTCCCTATTTTTATTCTCCATTCCTTTTGGAATCAATGCCAGCATTCAATTTGCCTTCTCTGCGTCCTGCTTGCCCTGTATGCCACCTTTCTGAGATTTATACACAAGGATTTCCAAGTTAATCCGTGGTGTCACTCTCTGCAGTTGATCGGAAACCAAGAAGTGACATCAATAATCAGAAAAGTGTTGGAATGTATGGTAGACGATATGCCAGAAATGCTAACTGCACAGTTAGAAACCTATGGAAAAAACGCAGTGCATACGACCATCATTTATAGGGTTAGAATTAGGCCATTCGGTCCATCAGGTCTATTCCACTATTCGATTATGGTTGAATTGTTTCTCAATCTCGTTCTCTCACTTACTCCCTGTAACCCTTGATCTCCTTACTCATCAAGAACCTAGCTATCTCTGAATCACTTAGCATCCACAGCCCCATGAGGCAGTGAGTTCCACAGATCCATCACCCTCTGGTTGAATAAATTCCTCCACATCTCTATTTTAAAGGGTCGTCCCTTCACTCTGAAGGTGTGCCCTTGGCCCCTCGTCTCTGCTGCTCATGGAAACATCTTGCCCCCGTCCACTCCATCCAGGCCCCTCAGTATTCTGTAAGTTTGATCGAGATTCTGCCGCTGTCTCTGAAACTTCATCAAGTGCAAACCCAGAGACTTCACCTGCTCCTCATATGACACAAATTTCATCCTTGGGATTGTTCTTGGAAACGCATTTCTCGTACCCTTTCACATCCTTTGTCCAGACTCTTAATGTACAATGCATGGAGTATAGTCCCAACACTGACCCCTGCGGTACTCCCCCCATCACCAGTTCCCATCGTGAAAAAGACCCCGTTCTTCACACTCTCTGCCTTGTGCCAATCAGACAAATCCTCTATCCATGCTCAGCATGTTGTTCGGAAACGGAAATTTCATTTCACCAACAGTGAAATTTTTCTGTCTGGCTGGAAACAGCAGATTATCACCATTACCTTTCCATCTGTAATTCCCTGGAGAAGGTGGGCCGTGATGGTTACTGTAAAGTGGGAGGTATGTCAGGCCGTGATGGTTACTCTACAGTGGGAGATATGTCGGGGTGTGATGGTTACTGTACAGTGGGAAGTATGTCCGGCCGTGATGGTTACTGTACAGTGGGCGGTATGTCGGACCGTGATGGTTACTGTACAGTGGGAGGTATGTCGGGCCGTGATGGTTACTGTACAGTGGGAGGTATGTCGGGCCGTGATGGTTACTGTACAGTGGGAGGTATGTCGGGCCGTGATGGTTACTGTACAGTGGGAGGTATTGGGGCCGTGATGGTTACTGTACAGTGGGAGGTATGTCGGGCCGTGATGGTTACTGTACAGAGGGAGGTATGTCGGGGTGTGACGGTTACTGTACAGAGGGAGGTATGTCGGGGTGTGACGGTTACTGTACAGAGGGAGGTATGTCGGGGTGTGACGGTTACTGTACAGAGGGAGGTATGTCGGGGTGTGACGGTTACTGTACAGTGGGAGATATGTCGGGACGTGATGGTTACTGTACAGTGGGAGGTATTTGGGGCCGTGATGGTTCCTGTACAGTGGGAGGTATGTCGGGCCGTGATGGTTACTGTACAGTGGGAGGTATGTCGGGCCGTGATGGTTACTGTACAGTGGGAGGTATTGGGGCCGTGATGGTTACTGTATAGTGGGAGGTATGTCGGGCTGTATTGGTTACTGTACAGTGGGAGGTATGTCAGGGTGTGATGGTTACTGTACAGTGGAAGGTATGTCGGGCCATGATGGTTACTGTACAGTTGGTGGTATGTCGGGGTATGACGGTTACTGTACAGTGGGAGGTATGTCGGGGTGTGATGGTTACTGTACAGTGGGAGGTATGTCGGGGTGTGATGGTTACTGTACAGTGGGAGGTATGTCTGGCCGTGATGGTTACTGTACAGTGGGAGCTATGTCGGGCTATGAAGTTGCAGACTGTATGAGCTAGAACATAGAACATAGAAGAATACAGCGCAGTACAGTCCCTTCAGCCCTCGATGTTGTGCCGATCAAAGCCCACCTAACCTACACTAACCCACTATCCTCCATATACCTATCCAATGCCCGCTTAAATACCCATAAAGAGGGAGAGTCCACTACTGCTACTGGCAGGGCATTCCATGAACTTACGACTCGCTGAGTGAAGAACCTACCCCTAACATCAGTCCTATATCTACCCCCCCCTTACTTTAAAGCTATGCCCCCTTGTAATAGCTGACTCCATACGTGGAAAAAAGTTCTAACTGTCAACCCTATCTAACCCCCTAATCATCTTGTACACCTCTATCAAATCACCCCTAAACCTTCTTTTCTCCAATGAAAACAACCCCAAGTGCCTCAGCCTTTCCTCATAGGATTTTCCTACCATACCAGGCAACATCCTGGTAAACTTCCTCTGCACCCGTTCCAGTGCCTCCACATCCTTCCTATAGTATGGCGAACAAAACTGAACACAATATTCCAGATGCGGCCGCACCAGAGTCTTATACAACTGCAGCATGACCTCAGGACTCCGGAACTCAATTCCTCTACCAATAAAAGCCAGTACGCCATATGCCTTCTTCACTGCACTATTTACCTGGGTGGCAACTTTCAGAGATCTGTGTACATGGACACCAAGATCCCTCTGCACTTCCACACTACCAAGTAGTCTACCATTAGCCCAGTAATCCATCTTTTTATTGCTCTTACCAAAGTGAATCACTTCACACTTAGCTACATTGAACTCCATTTGCCACCTTTCTGCACAGCTCTGCAGCTTCTCTATATCCCGCTGTAACCTGCCATATCCTCCCTCACTGTCTACAACTCCTCCGACTTTCGTATCATCCGCAAACTTGCTCACCCAACCTTCTAACCCTTCCTCCAGGTCATTTATAAAAATGACAAACAGCAATGGTCCCAAAACAGATTCTTGCGGAACACCGCTAGTGACGGCACTCCAAGATGAACCTTTGCCATCAACTACTACCCTCTGTCTTCTTCCAGAGAGCCAATTCCTAATCCAAACCTCCAACTCACCCTCAATGCCATATCTCTGTATTTTCTGCAGTAGCCTACCATGGGGGACCTTATCAAACGCCTTACTAAAATCCATATATACCACATCTACCGCTTTCCCCTCATCTACCTCCTTAGTCACCTTCTCAAAGAATTCAATAAGGTTTGTGAGGCACGACCTGCCCTTCACAAAACCATGCTGACTATCCTTGATCACATCATTCTTATCCAGATGTGCATAAATCCTATCCCTTACAATTCTCTCTAAGACTTTGCCCACAACAGAAGTGAGACTCACTGGCCTATAGTTACTAGGATTATCCCTACTCCCCTTCTTGAACAAGGGAACCACGTTTGCTAGTCTCCAGTCCTCTGGCACTACTCCTGTCGACAAAGAGGACACAAAACTCAAGGCCAATGGCTCTGCAATCTCCTCCCTTGCTTCCCAGAGAATCCTAGGATAAATGCCATCAGGCCCAGGGGATTTATCTATTTTCACCCTTGCCAGAATTTCCAACACCTCTTCTCTACATATCTCAAAGCCATCCATTCTACTTATTCGTGCCTCAGTATTCATATCGACAACAATGTCCTGTTCCTGAGTGAATACTGACGAAAAGTATTCATTCAGCGCCTCCCCAATCTCTTCAGCCTCCACACGCAACTTCCCATTACTATCCTTGATTGGACCTATTCCTTCCCTAGTCATTCTTTTATTCCTAACATACCTATAGAAAGCCTTAGGGTTTTCCCTAATCCTACCAACTAAGGACCTTTCATGTCCCCTCCTTGCTGCTCTTAGCTCTGTCTTCAGGTCCTTCCGGGCTATCTTATAACTCTCAATTGCCCCTATTGAACCTTCACGCCTCATCTTTACAAAGGCCGCCCTCTTCCATTTAACAAGGGATTCCAACTCCTTATTAAACCACGGCTCCCTCACACGACCCTTTCCTCCCTGCCTGATACGTACGTACTTATCAAGGACACTCAATAGTTGCTCCTTGAACAAGTTCCACATATCAATTACGCTCTTGCCTTGGAATCTACTTTTCCAATCCACACCTCCTAAGTCATGCCTCAACGCATCATAATTTCCCTGCCCCCAGCTATAACTCTTGCCCTGTAGTACACACTTATCCCTCTCCATCACTAGAGTAAAAATCACCGAATTGTGGTCACTGTCCCCAAAGTGCTCACCTACCTCTAGTTCTAATACCTGGCCTGGTTCGTTACCCAGAACCAAATCCAGTATGGCCTCACCTCTTGTTGGCTTATCTACATATTGTGTCAGGAAACTCTCCTGCACACATTGCACAAACACTGACCCATCTAACGAACTTGAGCTATAGCTTTCCCAATCAATATCAGGAAAGTTAAAGTCTCCCATAACAATCACCCTATTACTGTCACTCTTCTCCTGAATCATCTTCGCAATCCTTTCTTCAACGATTCTAGGACTATTAGGAGGCCTGTAAAAGACTCCTAACAGGGTGACCTCACCTCTCCTATTCCGAACCTCAACCCAAACTACCTCAGATGGCAAATCTTCGTCCATCTTCCTTTCCACCGCTGTAATACTATCTTTGACAAGCAAAGCCACACCCCCCCTCTTTTGCCCCCACCTCTGACCCTACTAAAACATTTAAACCCTGGAACCTGCAACAGCCAATCCTGTCCCTGATCTAGCCACGTCTCCGTAATAACCACAACATCGAAGTCCCAGGTACCAACTCTGTACCAAGCTGTACAGAGTATGATTCTGCTGCTTCCGATGGCCCTCTGCACTACATGTCTGCATCATCGTTAATTATTCATTCTGTTTAAAGTCTGTCCCATTCATTCCTCAAGGGGCTACATATCATAATGAGGAAAGTCAGGAAAATGTGAAGGACGCCCTTGCTCCCCATTAAGACTGTGCAGTGACCATTCTTACCGATATATGAAATGGAGAGGTGTACCTGCAGCAGGCAGATCGGTGACGATGTGGTCACTTGTATGTTTCCCTTTCATTGATTCCACCATTACCTGCCACAGGATCCAGCACTATCATGAGATTAGAGTCCTTACAGGATTGTTACAAGCTCTTTGGCCCAACGGGTCCCCACCTACCCTCCGAAGAGCAACACACACTCCTCTGACTAATGCACTGAACACTATGGGCAGTTTAACATGGCCAATTCACCCGAGCTGCACATCTTTGGACTGTGGGAGGAAACCCACAAAGACACAGGGAGAATGTGCAAACTCCACATAGGCAGTTGCCCGAGGATGGAATCAAACCTGGTACCCTGGTGCTATAAGGCAGCAGTGCTAACCACTGAGCCACCATGTATTGACTGTATACCAAAGAGCTGTTCTCGTCTGCATGGCTGTGTCCTGTCAGTGGGACCGAACCTACCAGAGAGTGTGGTGATGTTGCCTGAGATATAGTCCTGTTCAAAGAATCCTGCATTACAGACAATATCTGACTGCGGCTTGATTAATCCATGGGAAATATATACCAGGTAACTTTCACATTTTCTGCAATGAAGAGTTGATATCACTTTATTTCTTACATATTTTAAAATAATCCAAAGGTCATTGTTTTTCAGTTGAAAACAATTGAAGTGAACAATAATTGAAATACCAGAGCACACAGCTAACTATTACACAATTCAGTGAATGTGGTAAACAGCCGATTCATGTTCAGATCAGTGAACACACCATCTTGCATGCAGCAAAGCCGTTGGAAATGACTTTGAGGAAAAGCCTGAATTCAGACACAGTGTCATTGGGCCTCACCATGACCTCCAAAACACTGACCATCTCCAAAATCTGACAAAGAGCTTCCAAACTGGAGCTGGGCAGTTACTCACACAATCCCTCACAATAGACTGGTTAGAGCCATACCTGAACAGCAGAGAGATGTGTGTGGGGCGGACTGGTCAATGGACTACCACAAGGCGCTGGTCCAGACGCAGTTCAACATCTATAACAACAACCTCTAAACAACCATGTCTTGCAAGTACATCTCTTCTTGTGTGCCACCTAAACTCTGTAATTCTGAACCTTGGACCCGATCCTGAATGAAGGTGTTATAAAGGTGATGGACTCCTGCAGCACATGGCATCTTACATCTTACATCTTCCTCATAAACCATATCCAATGTATGTTAGCCCCACAATGTCAGTATCCAAACAGAATTGTGCAGCTCCATTGATGGCCAGCGTGATCCCAGCTCAACGACCGTGTGTGTGACTTGAGCTGGAAATCTCTGTGTAAATGTTTGCAGCATTGTTCTAACCATTAACAGCAAAGTCTCTTTACTGAAGTTTCGATAGCCTTTCATGAGACCAACTTTTAGATTGTCCAATAAGCACAAAATCACCCATTTATTCAGTATACTGTTATAATAACAATATGATGAAAACCAAATTATTATTACGTACAAGAACTTTGAAAATATATAATTATTTTCCCTTTATTAATATTGTTAACTAATAGTCAATTCTCCTGTTCCTCAGATGCTTCCTGAACGTCTGAATTTTTTTTGCAGAACCGCACTTTTTGACTCTGCAGTCCTCTCTTTCTCCGTGCTAATATTCACTCATAATTATTTCCGTGGCAACCATGTTACTGTGTGTTTAAACATGTTCCAGTCAGATATTAGTACGTTTTCAGTTGCTTCTGTCTATCTCAGAGCTCAGTAATGTGGGATGAGATTGCCAGTGTCTGTGATGCTCGCTATGTAGGCCATGCCTCTGAGAGACTGACAGATTGCTTCAAACATCATATCCCTTCAGCTGTTCACAACAAACAAGGTACTGCCTGGACCAACTAGCCTGAGCTCACAAAACCCAAAACATAGTGTCCAGCATTGAACAGGTCCAGACAATATTTTTATGTTAATTTATTCATGAAATGTGATTTGGACTGCATTTATTGATAGATAGGGAAAATGAAACAGTGACACTGAAGGAACAGCAATATACTTCCCAATCAGGATGGTCGATGGCTTGGAACAGAACGTGAACATGGTGGGGGTCCCGTGTGTCTGCTTCCCTTGTCCTTCTCGATGGTCGGGAGTTCAGAGGTACGTTGTAAGGAGCCTTGGTAAATTTCTGCAGAGCACCGTGTAGATGTCAGGTATTGCTGCTACTGAGCGTCAGTGGATGAGGGGTGAAGCTGCACTCACACAGGCAAATGGAAGTATTTTATCAAACACATTCAACATGTGTCTTAGCAATAGGGAACAGGCTTTCTGAAATTTTGAGGTGAGTTATTCCTGCAGAATTTCTAGCCCCTGACACATTCTTGTAGCCAATGAATTGATATGTGTCAAAAAGTGGCGCTGGAAAAGCAAAACAATTCAGGCAGCATCTGAAGTACAGGAGAAGTCAATGTTTTAGCATAAGCCCTTCACAGGAATAGGTAATGAAATCATATGGTCAGTCCAGTTGCTTGGTGTGTGTTCAGTTATGGCGGTGGCATTGAACGTCAGAGGATGTGGTTCAATTTCCCATTGATAGGAGTAATCGTTGTCTGGCACATGTGTAATGGAAATGGTATCGTTACTGTTAAGCACACACCTGCATATTTCCAGGTCCTGGTACATTTGGACAAGGACTGCTTCTGTATCTGAGCAAATTACGAATGGTGTTGAATACTTTCCAATCATTGGCAAACATCCCCAGTTGTGCTTTTATAGTCATTTATGAAGAGCTGAAAATTGTTGGGCCTAGGGCAGAGAACACTCTTACATCTCACTGACGCTGTCCCTCTCTCTGAGCTAGGAAGCTTGCTTCTAGTTCCACCTACTGGAGAGGTGTTTAACAACATATCTGAATGGAATAGTATTACAATATCTACCACAGGGAGCTGCGTGAGGTTTTGGTTAGTTCAATCAGTTGAACGGCTGGTTTGTAATGCAGATTAATGCCAACAGTGTGGGTCAATTCCTGCACTGACTGGGGTGACTAAAGGACTGTCCTACTCAATCTTTCCCTTACTTGGGCGGCACAGTGGCACAGTGGTTAGCACTGCTGCCTCACAGTGCCAGAGACCTGGGTTCAATTCCCGCCTCAGGTGACTGACTGTGTGGAGTTTGCACATTCTCCCCGTGTCTGCGTGGGTTTCCTCCGGGTGCTCCGGTTTCCTCCCACAGTCCAAAGATGTGCAGGTCAGGTGAATTGGCCATGCTAATTTGCCCATAGTGTTAGGCAAGGGGTAGATATAGGGGTATGGGTGGGTTGCGCTTCAGCGGAGCGGTGTGGACTTGTTGGGCTGAAGGGCCTGTTTCCACACTGTAAGTAATCTAATCTAATCTAATCTACTTGAGGCATGATGACTGTCCAGTAAAACTACCGCCAGTTGTCTCTGACTAACAAGAGAGCAGCCCTATTATCCTGTCGGGGTATGGTGCCTTACCTTTCCATTTCTGATCTGCAGGCTTACCCAGAAACCCCGCCCCTGGGAACTGTGGTGGAGCTGAGATGGCTGCTCCCCCGCCACCTTCCTTTGTACCAGGTGTAACTTCTACCAGACGATGCCTATTTGCTCCAGGTTTGTCGTTAATCGTGGATACAACATTTGGTCAAATGTAGTTATGATCATGTTAAAAGTGTAGTCACTGTTGCCTCACCTCTAGAATTCAGCTATGTTCTCTTGTTGTCCATCGTTAAACCAAGGCTTCAATGCGCCCAAGGGATGAGAGCCCAAACTGAGCTTTAGCGAACAGGTTAGAACTGAGGAAGTGCTGCTTGACCCCACTGTAGGTGACATCTGGCATCCCTTTACTAATGACAGAGATTAGAGCAATGGGGCAGTCATTGATTGCCTGATGTTTTGTCTGTGTGTGTACAGGACACACCGTGATAGTTTCCCACATTGTCAGGTAGATGCCAGTGCTGTATCCCAGTAGGGACAGCCTGAATGGAATGTAATCAGGGCCCACAGACTTTGCATTCTCCAATCCCCTCCAGCTGATTGTAAATACCACACACAGTGACTCGGCTTAGCTGAAGACTGCTATCTGGAGGAGATTAAAATAGATCATCCCATCGATATTTCTGTCTGAACATTGTTGTAAAAGTTTCAGCCTTGGATTTTCTATTATTGTGCTGGGCTCTTCAATCTTTGAGGAGGGTGGTATTTGTGAATCCTCCTCATTCAATGAGTTGTGTGATTGTCCACCACCACTCACCCGGATTGAAGAGATTAGGTCTGATTCATTGGTTAGATCTGTGTATCATTTTCTATTTATACCATGTGGTGAGTAAGTGGCCCAATTTAGTAACTTCATCATTCTGAGGTGTATTTGGTGCTACTATAGGCAGGCCCTCCTGTATTCTCCATTTAACAAGGCTGTATCCCTGGCTTGATGGTCAGGATAAAGTGGAGCATCCACCAGGCAGTGATAGTGAAAATTATACTGGAGTACAATTCTGATGCTATTGGTAATGACCCGAACCACCTCACACAGGCCAGTGCAAAGTTCCTAAATCTATTGAAAATCTGCCCTGTTTAGCACAGTGATGGTATCACACATACACAGGGGGTCTTCACGATGTAAAAGTGGAACTTTGTCTCCAGAAATACTGTGTGTGGTAGTTCACCGTTCCTAATACGGTCATCGAACATTGTGTCTGCAGCCGGTAGGTTGGTGAGGATGAAGTCAAGGATGTTTCTCCCCATCAGTCGTTCACCCTGACCCGGTGCAGACGCAGTGAATCAGTTATGTCCTTTTGGATCCGACCACCTCGATCAGTAATGTTGCTGCTGAGCCCCTCTTGGTGTTCGTTTTGAAATGGCCCACCCAGTATACATTCTCCAGCTCTGTCAGTCTCTGTGCTTCCACCAAGTGTTGTTCAATGTAGAGGGACACTGATCCACCAGCTGAGGAGGGCTGTCAGCAGGAGGTTTCCGTGTCAGTGTTTGATCTGACACCGTGAGGCTGAGGGAGGGGAGTCAGCAGGAGGTTTCTGTGTCAGTGTTTGATCTGACACCGTGAGGCTGAGGGAGGGGGGGGGTCAGCAGGAGGTTTCTGTGTCAGTGTTTGATCTGACACCATGAGGCTGAGGGAGGGGAGTAAGCAGGAGGTTTCCGTGTCAGTGTTTGATCTGACACCGTGAGGCTGAGGGAGGGGAGTCAGCAGGAGGTTTCCGTGTTAGTGTTTGATCTGACACCATGAGGCTGAGGGAGGGGTGTCAGCAGGAGGTTTCTGTGTCAGTGTTTGAGCGAACACCATGAGACTGAGGGAGAGGAGTCAGCAGGAGGTTTCAGTGTCAGTGTTTGATCTGACACCGTGAGGCTGAGGGAGGGGAGTCAGCAGGAGGTTTCTGTGTCAGTGTTTGATCTGACCCCGTGAGGGTGAGAGAGGGGAGTCAGCAGGAGGTTTCTGTGTCAGTGTTTGATCTGACCACGTGAGGTTTTGTTATGTCACATTGTTGCTTGAGCAGTCTGGCAGACATCTCTCTCAATTTTGGCATAAGCTCCAATGCATCAGGAAGGAGGAGTTTTCATGGTCTACAGGGCCTTTTATTTTTATTACAGTCAGCAGAAGGGCTTCTTCTGTGTGTATGACATTGACTCTTTGGCTCTCGTGATTGGACACTCCAAGGTCTCACTCCTTCAATTACTCTCTGTCCCTTGTCTGTCCATTTATCAACCAACCTAACACTGTAAATATCTACAGAATCTTCCTCCTCCCTATCTCTTTAAACTCCTCTAAACTCTATATTCCTCTTTGTATCTGTAACACCTTCCAAACCTTACACCCCTCACTGTCTCACTAAACATCTCCAAACCTTACACTCCTCCCAGTCTCTCTAGCCTACTCCAGCCCCATACCCCTCCTATCTCTGTGACTTCCTGAAAACCCTACCCTATCCCCATCTCTAATCTCCAAATGCTACACCTCCCTACCTCTGTAACATCCTCCAAACCCTACACTCCTCCCTGTCTCTCTCACCTACTCCAGCCCCCATAACACTCCCTATCTCTGCAAACTCCTCCAAACCCATATCCTTCCTTATCTCTCGAAACTCGTCTAAAACCTATTCCATTCTCTGGCTCTCTTATCTCCTCAAAACCGAGATCCTTCCCAACTCTCTAACCTCCTCCAAACCCTGCACCCCTCCCTATCTCTCTGACATCCTCCAAATCCTACATCCATCCCTGTCTCTCTAACCTTCTCCAAATCCGACATCCCTCCGCATCTCTCTAACCTAGTCCAAACCCTACACACTCCCTATCTCTCTGACCTACTGCAAACACTATACACCTCCCTATTTCTCCAATACTCTCCACCTCCTTCACCCCTCCCTATTGCTGCAACCTACTCTAAACCCAAATCCCTCCCTATCTGTCTAATCACCTCCAAAGCCTACACACCTTCCGATCTCTCTAACTTCCTTCAAAACTAACACCACTCTCCATCTCTCAACTCCTTCACCTCTCCCTAACTCTGCAACATCCTCCAAACTCAGATCCCTCCTCATCTCTCTAAAACACCTCTAAACTTTGCACCCCTCGTTATCTCTCTCACCACCTCAAAACCCTACATCCCTCCCTATCTCTCTAACCTCCTCCATCATCTACATATCTCCCTTTATCTGTGACTTACTTCAGCCCCTATGACCTACATATCTCTCTAAGCTGCTGTCAAATATATACTGTCGCTGTAACTTTGGCCAGCCACGCCACACCCCGCTCCCGACCTTTGTAAACCTCAGCCAACCACTAGGCTCTCATGAACTCTGTAACCTCCTCCAGCATTTCCATACAACCCCATAATTCTGGCATTCTCTAGTACCTCTACCTTTTATTATGTATATAACCTCCATAAACACGTTTAGTTTAGTGATGGAAAGCGATAGGTACATGCCACAGGCCAAGGGTTATCAATGGGGGAATTGCAATTGTAACACGATTAGGCAGGACTTATGTTGCATAGAATGGGATAGGAAAACGCAGGGGATGGGGATAATCGAAATGTGAACCTGGTTTAAAGAATAAACATCGCGTGTCCTTAAAGGACATGCCCCATCAGGCAGGGAGGAACTGATAATGTTAGGGAACCATGGTATACTACAGAAATTAAATCTATTGTTAAGAAGAAGAAAGGAGGCTTATGTGACGGTGAGACGATGGAGAGTTACAGATTAGCTCGAAAGGATTTAAAGAGAGTTAAGAAGAGCAAAGAGAGGACATGAGTAGTCTATAGCAGGTCAAATAAAGGAGAATCCTAAAGCTTTGTATAGGTACGTTAGGAAAAAAATAATGACTAGGGTAGGAATAGAGCCAGTCAAAGACAGAAGTGGGAAGTTGAGTGTGGATTCTGTGGAGATCGGAGATGTGCTAAACGAACAGTTCTCATTGGCTTTCGCTCAGGGAGAGGAGAATATTATAGAGAAAAATGAGATGCGTGATATTTGATGAGAAAGTATCGAGGTTGATAAGGAAGAGGGGTTATCAAATCGAGATGGAGTGAAAATGAAAACATCCCCTGAAACGGATGAGATTTATTCGAACATTTTCTGGGGCGCTAGGGAGGAGATGTTGGAGCCTTTGGCTTTGATATTTGAGTTTTCATTGTCTATAGAATTTGTACCAGAGGACTAGAGGATTGCAAATGTTTGCCCATGTTCAAGAAGGGCACTACAGATGACCAAGGCAATTCCAGACCAGTTGGCCTTATGTGTGTGTAGGAAATATTTTGGACAGGATTATAAGAGATAGGATCTATAATTATGTAGCAAACAACAATTTGATTGCAAATAGTCAACATGGTTATGTCTCTCAAACCACATTGAGGTTTTTGAGAAGGTGAGCAAGCATATGTAAGAGGGGAAGGCAGTTAACGTGGTGTACATGGACTTCAGTAAAGCCTTTGATAAGATTCCACATGGTAGGCTGTTGTAGAAAATACAGAGGCATGGAGTAGATGGTGATTTAGCAGTTTGGATTAGAAACTGGCTTTCTGTAAAAGGCAGCGAGTGGTAGTTGATGAAAAATATTCAGCAGAGTCCAGTTACTATGGTGCGCCACAAGGATCTGTTTTGGGACGACAGCTGTTTGTCATTTTTATAAATGACTTAGATGCAGGCATAGGTGGATGGGTTAGTAAGTCTACAGATGACACTGAAGTCAGAAGAGTAGTGAACAGTGTGGAAATATTTTGTGTGTGGGAGAGGCACATGGACAAACTGCAGAACTGGGCTGAGAGGTGGCAAATAGAGTTTCAATGCAGCTAACTATGAGGTGATTCCTTTTGGGAAGAATACCAGGAAGGCAGAATACTTGGTCAATGGAAAGATTCTTGGTAAAGTGGATGTGCAGATGGATCTTGGTTTCCATGTACATAGATCCCTGAAAGTTCCTACCCAGGTTAATAGTGCTGTTAAGAGGTCATACGGTGTGTTAGGTTTTATTGGTGGAGGTATTGACTTCTGGAGCCGTAATGTCATGCTGGAACTATGCAAAATGTTAGTGCGGCCACACTTGGAATATTGTGTGCAGTTCTGGTCGCCCCTTTACAGGAAGGGTGTGGAAGCATTGGAAAAGGTACAGTGGAGATTTACCAGGATGTTGCCTGGCCTGGAGAGAAGGCCTTATGAGGAAAGGCTGAGAAACTTGAGTCTGTTCCCATTGGAGAGAAGGAGGCTAAGAGGGGATTTGATGGAGGCATACAAGATGATCAGAAGATTAGATAGGGTAGACAGTTAAAGCCTTTTTCTTCAGATGATGACATCAGCTTGTACGAAGGGGCATAGCTACAAATTGAGGGGTGACAGGTTTAAGACTGATGTCAGAGGCAGGTTCTTTACTCAGAGAGTGGTAAGAGTGTGGAATGCCTTGTCTGCCAATGTACTTAACTCAGCCACGTTCGGGGGATTTATCCAACCCTTGGATAAGCACATGGATGATGATGGAACAGTGTCGGGGGATTGGCTTAGATTAGCTCACAGTTCAGTGCAACATCGAGGGCAAAAGGGCAAGTTCTGCGCTGTATTGTTCTCTAAACGCTTACATCTTCCTCATTTCAGTAACCACACCCAATCACCACAGTCCTCTTCATCTCTGTACCTCCTCCACCCACTTCATTCTTCTCTACCTACGTAAACTCCTACCCCTCTCCACCTCTGTGAACTTCATTCATCATCGACCTCTGTCACCTCCTCCAGCCTCTCAACACCTCCCTATACCGCTGATATCCTCCAACATCTAAACCTGTTCTTAGCTGCAAAACCTCCACCAACACACACATCTTCCAGCCCTCCACCCCTACTGACCTCTGTAATCTCCTGCAGTATTTCAGTCCTTCCTATCACTGTGGCTTCCTTCATCACATGTATCCTTCCATAACTCTAGACCCATTCTAGCAATTACATATTACCCTCTCACTATAAACCTCACAAGCTCCTCCATTCCTCCCTGCCTTTGGAAAAACTTACAGCCCCTACAGCCTTCTCTAATTTTGTAAAGGCTTCTAGCACACACACCCGTCCGTATCTCGGTCATCTCTCTGTTCTATTCTAGCTTCCTCCCATCTGTAACACCCTCCTGAACCTATACCTCCATATCACTGTAACTTTATCTAACCCGAAGCTCCTCAATATCTCTGTGAACTTTTCACTGTATACATTGACAGTGCATCCACATTCTTTGAGATGGCGAATACTAAATACTCTGAGATCCAAGGAGAGATGTAATTTCACATCATCTTAGTCCCAGAAAAGTTGCCCCTTATCCTGAGATCCTGTTATCATGTTTTGGATTCCCAGACCCACAGAAATCATTTCTCAGCATCGGCATTATCAAGCTCTTTCCACTCAGAAACTTTTGCACCTCAATCAAGTCACTTCTCCATTTCCTGAGACTCAAGAATATCGATTAAATCTATTCACAAATGCAGCATTAGACACATAGATGCCAAGCAGTGAAACATTTGTATCTTATTCATTGATAGGTATCGGACATCGCTGGGTGGGCCATCATTTCTTGCCCATACACTGTTGTTCTGGACAAGGTGGCTGTGTGCTGCCCATGCAGCAGGGCAACCCACAATAATGTTAGGGAATGAAAGGCAGGGTATTCATCAAGTGACACCCACGAGACTGAGATCTGTTTCCCAGTCAAGATGGTCATTGGCGTTATGTGCAACTTGCAGGGTTAGTGTTTCCATAGATCTGTCGCCCTTGCTACTTCCGATGATCAAGGCTTGAAAGGTGCTGTCGAATGGACATTGGTAAATGTCTGCAATGTACCTTATAGTTAGTACACACTGTCTCCATTGAGGGTTGTTGGTGGAAGTAGTGAATGTTGTGGATGTTGTGGTAATCGAGCTGGACTACACATGTACCCTTTCTTATACATGGGCAGCATAGCTGTTCTAGATATGGTCTAAGTTACTTTTTGGCAATACGACTTCAACTTGTTACAGTCAGTGACTCCATGAAATTTAATTGAACAATTATCTGCTGAAATGAGTTTGTAATTGGCTGCATGGTCGCCGTGCCATTGCCATGTGGATCACAAGACTGTCTGCATTGGATGAGGTTGGTAAACCCCTTGCGCCTGTTCCACAATTTAAGGAGATTATAACTGATTTGTTACAAAACTCTGTTTACCTGCCTTTGGCCCAAATCTGTAACGACTTTCCTTCGCAAAAGGGTTTCTATCTCAGGTATTCAGGTGTAAACAAAGAACGAAACAATACCAACCAAAACAGGGAACAAGATGGATATTTAGTGAATAACCTGAAACGTGTCAACTCAGTGTTGTCGACAGAAGGCTGTTGAGGGACAATTTGAATGACGGGATAATGTCCTTCACTCATTGCCTTTGCTTCTGTTGAGAATACTTTCTTCAACAAAGACAGTTCTTCAGCTTTTCAAAGTAAGAAATAATAGATGTAGATTGTATTTGACATGTGTCAAGGAGGTTGCAAAGGAAAAGTGGGAAATAGGGTTGTGGTAATAATGCTCATTTGAAGGGCCAGTGAGAACACTATGGACCTCCTTCACTCTAACAATACTATGATTATGAATGGACTCGGATGGATTAATTATTCATGAAAAGACAGGAAACAGAGTGAAGAATTTACAGTTAATTCTTGTGTGTGAATGTGTGCTGTGAGGAAAATGTAAATATTTATGAAAATTGAACGGGCTTCCACATGGGCAACGTTATTGCAAATGACATATGGTGCAGAAACGTGAAGTTATCCACTTTATTGAAGAAATTGAAGGACATTATATTTCATAAATTGTAAAACATTAAAAAGTACTGATGTAAATAAAACTCAAAGTGTTCTTGTCTATAAGCTGCTGATGTCTACCTTACAGGTGCAGCAGGCTATTTGGAAAGACAGTGGAATGAGATCCTTTATTGTCAGAGGATGTAAGCACAAGGGGAGAGACGTCTTGCTTCAGTAGGAGAGGAACTTGGTCAGACTGCACCTGGAAGACTCTGTGCAGTTTTGGTTCTTTCTCTCATTAAATACTTTATTGCCATAGAGAGAGGAAAGGGAAGGTTCACTCGGCTTTTACCAAGGACAATGTTATCAAAGAGGTCCATGAGAAACTTGGCCTGTGTTCCCTGGTGTTTCAAGGAATGAACATTATTTTCATTGGATGTTACAGAATACTGATTCGATTCCTGCTTCTAACTAATTTCTGGCTATTCGTGTACCATTTATAAATTCAGTTGTGTTCCGAGCTGTGTCTCGCTCCAATGGGAGACAGGTTGCTGTTCTCACAAACACAGCAACAGTAGCAGACCGAATGCCATAAGGCATAGGGACAAAGTATGCCCAGCCGCTCACCGAATATGTTCTGCCTTTCAGTTCAATGATGTTTGTTCTGATAATCCCCAACTCCACTTTCCTGCATTTTCCCTGTCACCTATGATTCACTGACTGAATAAAAATATGTCTCTCCGCATTGAAGATATTTTCAAAGTATTCAGCAATTGTTTCCCTCACTGATATGAGACTGAGTAGTCTTTATTTCTCTCGTTTATTTCTAGTGCACTTTGTTGAACCGAAATTAGATGCCGACCTCTCCATCGCACCTCCAATCTGTTCAAAAGCAAAATAAATAAATGAAGCCCAGAGCCTGTTATTTTCTCCCTGTCCTTTCATATTAATTTAAGATACAGCTCATATACATCTGGGGATTTGTCCAGTCTTTACTCTGCCCAAACTTCCAGTTCTTCCTCCCGGTCGCTATCAATCTGTTAAAGGCTCACACAGTCACTCTCCCTGAATCCAGGAACTCCTTCGCCCAAGTGATATGAAATACATGTTTCACGTAATTTCTGGCTGTGTGAACAGGCTGTCTCCTTGATCCCACATATTCCCCATTCTTTTTCTTGTTATCCTCTTCCCCCGATATGTGGATAGAATATCTTTGGCTTCTTACTAATCTTACTCTCTAATGTTTTATCACACCTCCTTTATTCTCTTCTACTGACTTCCTTAACTTCAGCGCTGTACTTTCTACATTCTGAGAGGAATTACATTGATCTGCTCACTTTATAGCTGCTCTAAGCTACTCTTTACTTTGTTATTCAGCTCTGAATATTTGTAGAAGTCGGAGTGTCTCTGGGCTTGTTTTCCTAAACTTGATGTTAGATTGTAACATATTGAGCCCAGACTCTCACCAGTTCCATTTTGAGCATGGACACTCCTCCCTACTCCACGCTATTCGACAACAGCTTTATCCAGAATTAAATGTCTCCAGACTACTTTGGCCAGATCTTGCTTTCTGATAAACTCTGTCTCCCCAATCCAAAAACTTAATATTCTGAAGACTTTTTTTGCCTTTTCCTTAAGGAACTTAAAGTATATGATGTTCTGGTCATTGGTCCTAAGCTTCTCTCCCAATCCTGCCTCGAACATGTAACTGGCTTCATTCTCCACAATAAGGCCCAGCCATGCAATATTCATTGTTGTATTTTCTACAAGTTGATATGAGAAGCTCTCGGCAATAAACTTCAACATATTTGTTTCCGCTTAAAAGCACATGACTACCCAATAAATGTTGGATATTGAAAAGCATATATAGAATTACCCTCTTATTGTTTTATACACGACAGTGATTGGTTACACAATAGCTCCTGTACTTTCTTCTATCTGGACGTCTTAATATGACCGTACCAATGTATCTGTCATCTTTGTATTCCAGTCTCTATCCACGAAGCCTCAATTGAAGGCCTTTCCACAATATCATCCCTCTTTACTGCAGGAATTGACTCATTTATTAATAAAACCACATCATGTCCGGTCTATAGTTCCTATACAACAGAATATTAAGTTGTCAATTCTGATTTAAATGTCACTCCATCCAAAAACACAGCTGCCTATCTCTGTACGGTCCGACACACCCTACGCACTTCCCAATCTCTGTAACCTAGGCTAGACCCTCCACATTTCCCAATCTCTGTAACATCCTCCAGCCCCCAACAACTCTCCCTGTCTCTGGAATCTCGTCCAACCCCACAACACTCCCTATTTCTGTAATCTCCTCCAGTCACTACACACCTCCCTATCTCTGTAACATTTCCACCCCTCCACCCCAACTGATCTCGAGCATCTTCACTACTTCCTGTCACTGAGGATCCCTCCAGCACGTACGTTGCTCCACAGGACTGGAACCCACTCTCGAAATTACATACCTCCCTATCACTATAAAAACCTCAAGCTCCTTCAGTCCTCCCTATTGTTGTAAACTCCTCCAGCACCTACAGCCTTCTCTAACATCCAGCCCACAAACCCATCACTATCCAGGCAATATTTGTGTCCTGTTACAGCTTCCCTATGTCTGTAACATTCTCCTTCACCTTTGCCTCCCTATTTCTGTAACCTCCTCTAACCCTGAGCTCCTCTATATCTCTGTGAATTTTTCACTGTTTTCATTCACAGTGCATCCACAATTCTTAAGATGGCGAACACTAAACACACTTATACCCTTTGATTGAAATGATTTCACATCCTCTCAGACCCAAATAAATTGCCCGTTATCCCGACACTCTATTATCTTGTTTTGGACTCTCTGACCCACAGAAATAATTTTTTCAGCATCTGCCCAATCAAGCCCTTGCAATTCAAAATCTTTTATTTTTCAATCAAATCACGGATCAATTTCCTGAAACTCAAGAATATAGACCAAGTTTATTCCGAAACTGAAACCCAGATTGCAAGCTGTTAAACATTAGTGTATTATTCAGTGATAGGTGTCAGCCATTGGTGGCTGGGCCATCATTTATTACCCATAGACTGTTGTTCTGGACAAGATGGCGGTGCGCTGCCTATTTGAGCATTTGCAGTCAGTTTGGTGCAGGACACCCACAATAATGTGAGGGAAAGAAAGCCAGGATATTCATCAAGTGAAACCCATGGGTTAGAGATGTATTTCCATGTCAGGACAGTCATTTACGTTATGTGTAACTTGCAGGGGGTGATATTTCCATGGATTTGTTGCCCTTGACATTGCAGATGGTCATGGCTTGGAAGGTGCTGTCGAATGAACTGTGATAAATATCTACGATGTACCTTGTATGATACACTGCCTCCATTGAAAATTGATGGTGGAGCAAGTGAATGTTGTGGATGTGATGGCATCCAAGATGGACAGCAAATGCACCCTTCCTTATATATGGACAGCATAACGATTCCAGTTATGTTCCTACATTTTTTTAGCAATACGAATTCATTATGTTCCAATCAGTGACTCTATATAATTTAATTAAACATTTATCTGTTGAAATGAATTTGTAATTGGCTGCATGGTCCCCGTGCCATTGCAACATGGAATGCAAGACGATAGAATAGGATGAGGTTGTTGAACCCTTTGCGCCTGTTCCGCAATTTAAGGACATTTGTTATGTAACTCCATTTACCTGCCTTTGGCCCAAATCTGTCACAACCTTTCCTTTGCAAAAGGGTTTCTTTCTCAGGTTTTAAGGTGTAATCGAAGAAGTAAACAATACCAACCAAAACAGGGAACAAGACGGATGTCGAGTGGATAACCTGAAATGTGTCAACTCAATCTTGATGATAGAAGGCTACTGAGAGTCAATTTGAATGCCGAGGTGATGTACTTCATTCATTGCCTTTTCTTCGGTTGAGAATATTTACTCAGAGGAGATTATTCTTCAACAAAGACATTTAGATTGTTTTTCACAGAAAGAAATAAAATATGTAGATTGTGTTCAGCATGAGTCAGGGCGGAGACAGAGGAAAGACAGGATAATGGGTGGAGCCAATGATGTGCATTTGAAGAGCCTGTGAATGCACACTGGGCCTCCTGCACCCTAACACTTCTAGCATTACAAATCCACTCGATGGATTAATTATTAGTGAAAAGACTGTAAACAGAATGTAGGACTTAAATGTAATTCTTGTGTAGGAATGCGTGCAGTGAGGAACATGGAAAGATTTCTGAAGATTGAATCGGTGTCCACATGGTCAAGATCACTGCAAATATCATCATGTGGAAATAGAAAGTTATCAACTTTTTTTGGCGAATTGATGTGCAGTATAATTCTTAAATCTTAAAATGTTGGAAAGTACAGTTTTAAATAAAACCTAAGTGTCCTTGTCAATAAGCTGCCGACGTCTAACAGACAGGTGCAGCAAACTAGTTGGAATGTCAGTGGAATGGGAACCTTTATTGTCCGAGGATGTCAGCACAGGAGGAGTGACGTCTTGCTTCAGCTGAGTAGGAGCTTGACCAGATTGTACGTGAAGGACTATTTGTAATGTTGGTTCTTTATCGCAGGAAATATATTACTGCCACAGAGAGATGGCAAGCAAGGTTCAATTGACTTCTTTCAAGGAAAATTCTGTCAAAGAGGGCCATGACAAACTAGATCTGTGTTGCCGAGTGTTTCAAAGAATGAGACTGCATTTCATTGAAAGTTATAAAATAAAGATTGGCTTCCTGCTTCAAACGTATTTCTGGCTATCGGTATAGTATTTATAAATTCCTTGCATTAGTCAGCTGCATTCTGAACTGTGTCTCAGAGAGAGGTTGTTGTTCCTGCTAACACAGGGATAGTAGCAGGCCGAATACCATAAGGCATAGCAACAACAGTAGACCCAGCAGCTCACCGAGTATGCTCTGCCTTTCAGTTCAATGGTGTTTGTTCTGATAATCCTCAACTCCACTTTCCTCGTAACCTTTGATTCATTGACTTATTAAAAATATGTCTCTGACCGTGGAAGAGACTTAACGATCCAGGCTCAATAGCTTTCAGAACATTCTACAATTGTTCCCCTCTCACTGATATGAGAATTGGTTGTTTTAATTCTCTCGTTTGTCTCGAGCACACATTGTTGAATCTACATTTGATTGCACCCTGTTCTATCACATATCTTCTGTGGCAAAAGCACAGTAAGAAAAGAGGGTCATAACCTGTTATTTCCTCCTTCTGTTCCCATATCAGATAAGATACAGCTCATCCAGATCTGGGGATGTGTTCACTCTTTATTCTGCTCCTCTCCCCGATTCCAATCAGTCACTTTCTAAACTGAAAACTGACATGAAGGACGTATTTAACATATTCTCTGGATCCACGCACAGGCTGTCTCCTTGATCCCTAATATGCCCATTCTTTCCCAAGTTATCCTCTCCCCCTTGTATAGCAACAGAACACCCGCTGATGTTTTATCACACCCCATTTTTGCTTTTCTACTGATTTCCTTAAGTTCAGTGTTACACTTTCTACATTCTTATAGAGGTTCTATTGATCTGCTCACTTTATAGGTGTTTTAAGCTTCTCTTTACTTTGTTATTCAGCTCTTAATATTTGCAGATGTTGAAGGTTCTGTGGGCTCATTTTCCTTCATTGGATCTTAGATTGTAAAATATTGGGCCCATACTCTCATCAAATCCATTTTGAGCAGGAACACCGCTCCCCACTCCACGCTGTTCGACTACAGCTTTACCCAGAATAAGAATTCCACCATTTAAAAGGCAAATGGAGGTATATCTGATTAGGCTTGGACGGATATGGGCCAAGTGCTGGCTCGTGGGACTAGATTATGTTGGGTCCAGAACTAAACCATCCCTCCTTGTATCTTCCACATGCTGATACAAGAAGCTCTCATCAATAAATTTCAAGAAGCTCTCATCAATAAATTTCAAGACATTTGTCCCCTCTTAAAAGCACGTGACTGCCCCATAAATGTTGCATATTGAAAAACATAAATATAATTACCCTCTTATTGATTTTATACAATACAACGATTGGCTACACTTTGGCTCATGTATTTTCTTCTAATTGGCGATCTGTATATGACAGGAGAATTGATGTTTCGGTCATCAGCCCTCCTGAGAAGCCCACCAGGTGCAGTCTGTACATCGTCTGTACTTCGGAGTTCTGTAACCATTCACTGTTTGTTATCAGGCTTCCCAATCTACGAACCAAAACTGTAAATCTAAGACTGTAAGAAGCAATATTTGCAGAATCATCATTTTTTTAAAAAAGTGATGCAGGAAATGCCACTTTAATGAACTGAGCGATCCCCTCCACATACCATGAGATTTTTGGTGATTAATCCCCCACTCAGTGTGCAGGGGTACAGCCCTCAATAATCGGCAGTGTGTAGGGTACAGGCTTGTGCTGACCCTTTGTGAACAATAATTACTCTCCTTCTGGTAGTTCAAACCTACCTCTCATCATGTGCAGTTTCTCACAGAAAATGGTTAGTGCCTTCCTATGTTTTTCATTCCATGATCCCCAGCATATTGGGAATCAGACTGGCTCAGGACGTCAGCACTACATGTAGCCCTGAAATGGAAAACAGTCCGTAAGTGGTTTGAACAGCCCATTATGGAGTGGACCACCTGAGATGAAGCACAGACTGTTTCTCCCAGGTAGGGAATTCTCATCAATTGGTGAATGGGGGAGGGAGTGAGGTGAGGAAGCTGGGGAGGGGCGTTAGGCCGAGACTTGCACTTATGGTGGCCATTGTTACATTCAACTGTGTGTCAGTATAATGTGTGTGTGGTGACATACATCAGACAAAATCCACACAGTTCAGTTATTAAAGTGGTTCTCTGCTTGTCATTTGCTGCTGTTTCCCTCAGGTGCACTCTGCAGTACTGATCTCGATTGAAGCCCAGTCAAAAGCAGGTTGGGTGACCCTTGTATTAATCTCTGGCCATCGACACAGAAGTTCAATTTTATTTTGACACTGATGAGTGTGAAGGTGACATATACTGCTTATGGGTTTAGAATGTTCACTGTGAGACACAATGTGCTACAGGAGACAGCCACATTGTGAATTTCTTCATCCTGGATCGGGTGCAGGGTGCAAATATCTGGAATCGAGGAGGCAGGCCAGATGCTGTCAAGTCGCTTGTGCGGTGTGTTCTGGCAAGACATGCCCATCCATCTGCTCCCTGGAGCAGGCTGAGACAGAAGATGAATTTGTAAGACCTGTCTGCTGGTCAGTCATTGGCATCTAATTTGGACAGCATGTGTGTCTACACTAAGAGCAGCGATAGGCTATTGGTTAGTTGTCACTTGCCCAGGGTGGGCTGCGAATGAGTTCTTGAGAAAATATTTTTGAATAACTGCCCTGACCCAGATTGTAAGGTCTCTGGACAGGTTAAGGAGCAGACCATTGTGTCCCACAGTATCACAGGCAGCTGTGAGTTCCAGTAGCACTATGCCTGAATCTATTTATTATTTAGGTCGTGATTCCAAGTGATGAGTTTCCCAGTATGAAAAATAATAAAATATCTACTATATTTTGTAAATTGGGGGCAGCAATAACATGTGAACTCCGACTATTTCACTTAACAATGCCTGCATTATCTCTGAGAAGAACTGTATTCTTACTATATGTTTGGAACTAAAATATATACTCATTAAAAAACTTTATGATACAAAATAAAGGAAAACTACATGTTATTTATATTGAACAGAGAATATTTGCCTCATTTTTGTACGATCACAATTAAATATTCAACGTCAATATTCAAATGAATACATTCTCACTCTAACATTTCGAAAGTTGTTTGCCTCTAAACAATTACATATTCACAGTGAGCAAACAATTCAACAATCAAATAGATTTAGCGTTCTTATGAATTAAAATATAATTAACAAATTTAATTTCTTACTGAAATGTATGAGCTTTAGCTAATTGCAAATAATTTAAGTTTGAAAATAATTCAATCTGCACTTCGAATATTATTCTTCATTAATTATTTGTGTTATTAAATGGTATTTGTTACGAAGCCAAAGCATGTATATCCAATTTAAAATGAACATTGTTTTCTGACTATTGAAGAAAACTCAAATTGCAGGCTCATTGACAGGGAACGAGGTTGGGGGTATAAAAAAGAGTGGGCATTTTGAAAATTGGTTAGAGCAACTGCCACCGAACAACAGAGCAACTGCTGTCGAGTCGAAGAGCTAACTGCCTATCTGAAATCGTGCTCTCAAAGAAATCAGAAAGCAGTCTATCAAAAAGATACCTTTTGCTGTAAAACATATTCAGAGTAAAAATAAGTCGAGAGTGTGCTGCTGGAAAAGCACAGCAGGTAAGGTAGCATCCGAGGAGCAGCAGCATCAACATTTTGGACGAGACCCCTTCATCAGCACAACACTCTTGATTCTAATCTCCAGCATCTGAAGTTCTCACTTTCGCTTCGTAAAAAGGAATAAGACGACCCAGTGAAACCAATGAGTAGGAGACTGAATACAGCAGAGAAGGTAGAGACTGTGTCGACATGTGATTAGGTTAATGTAATATTTATTGTCTGTTATTGGAACAGCATGTCAATAGGGTTGTGCTCAGTTAAGGGAAACAATGTTCCGTTTCTTAACAGTTTTGTTCGGAAAGAAAATTGTTACTTTTCTTTAAATAATGGAAACTGAGTGTTCCCTTTCAGTCCCTCACACTTCGAACAGATGACAAGGCGAGGCGAGCATTTCTGTGTGTTCAGGTTTATTTGGTAGTGGTTCGACCTCTGCATTTTAACAGATAAGGAGCTCGTCTGGGATTTGGAAAGGTTTGAACAGAATTGGGGAACCAAAGATCCCAGCAGATTTAAACACTTGGTGACTAGTGTCGTAAATCTATAAATAAAACGGAGGTGAAATAATTTGTTTCATTTTGATTACATGTGGTCAGTTAAATTAAAAGAGAGGGAGATGGCTCCTAACTTTGCTAAAGAGGTTCTGAGGTTTGAAGACGCTTCCCAACTTTACCAGGGAAGGTTAGAAAGACAGGGGAAGGATATTCTTTTCGAATTAGCAAACATATTAGAATTGGTTTTAACCAGGGACATAAGGAAATTGAAATGGATTTGGTCAAACACTGAGGTTTATCAGTGAAACAAAAGTTCAGCAGAATTAGAAAAACGTAAACTGTGTATGAGCCAAACGGAATGAGAAGAAAAAGAAAGAGAGAGAAGGATATTAGCTGAGCAAAAAGATAGATAGAATAAAGAAGAGAGAGAGAGAAAGGAGACTGAAAAAAGGGAGTAAAAGACTGAAAAGAGAGAGAGAATAAAGAAGAGAAGTCTCTTAGCTGAGCAAAGAGAGAGAAGGAGAAAGAGAAAGGGAGACGAATGTAAACTTCAGTAGTTGCAAATTAGTCAGAAAATCATTTTCAGAGGATGGAAATGAAGAGAGTTTATTCTGCTGGAGGGGTTCATAAATTCATTTCCAGAGAACTTATGTGATGAACAGAAAGTTCAAGAAGTGAGAAGAGCAGCAGAGATGCCCAAGAAATGTGCATTGATGCATGAAGTGAAATTTAGTTTCTTACACGTATTTCATCTCTGTGAGGTATAGAAATTGTAAGCAGAGGGAGATCCTTCACGATGAAACAAAGAGTCGAGCACACTTGGAATAGTTCTCCTTTGGTGATGAAAAGAATTCCAAGAAAATGAAAGGCCTCAGGTGTTTCCACTGTGATAAGATGGGACAGGTAAAGTCACAGTGGTGGTCATGGAAGAATGACATTGTGTGAAAAGATGTAGAACAAGAGGCTTATCCAATGCTATAAGGGAAAGTAGTAAAGGAGACCCAAAGAAAAGCCGAGGAGCTGCAGGAGAGTCCACAGCCTTGGCAGGGGTGGGATATTGAGTTAGTTGCTGATCTCTGTAAAGACTTTATCTCTGTGGGAAAAGTTTACTCGGGAAGAACAGGAAGAGAATGGAAATAAGTTATTATTTCATGAGGTATGGGATCTCATCAGTCTCTGATGGTAAGAGATGAAAGTAGTTTCACGCTTTCCGACATGTTACCAGAGAAGGTAATAATTTGTTGAATAGATAGGCAGAAAGTTAGCGTTCCCCTGTGTAAGATTAGGTTGGAGAGCCAAATAAAGCCTGGGGAAGTAACTGTAGGAGTGATTGACAGAATGTCAGTTTCAGGAATACAATTTGTTCTTGGGGATTATTTAGCAGGATCCAAGGTGGGAGCGACACCCCTTGTAGTGCAGACGCCAACAGAAGATCAGGTAACGAAGGAGTTACAAGAAGAATGCCATGGATGGTTTCCAGACTGTGTCGTAGTAAGAAGCCACTGTCATAAGTTACAGCAAGAAGGAAAAATTAAACAGAAAGACCAAGAAGTTGAAGTTCAGTTAGCTGACACCCTGTTTGATATAATTTTACAGGAAAACCCTTAACAGGCAGTGGGTCAGACAGAAGTGTTGAGTCCAGAAAGGCTAACAGACTTGCAACAGAAAGATGAGCAGATATAAATTATGATGCAAACTCAGAAAAGGAATCAGAATATATTTCTGAGTGTTATTATCTTAAGGATAGAAGCCTAAAACAAAAGTGGAGACCCCAGAGGGGAAATGGGCAGAGGTGCACCAGATTGTGTTGCCTGTAGCATGCAGATAGGAAGTGTTGGGGTAGAACATGAATCACCAGACGGAGGCCACCCAGGTGTGAGGAGGACTCAAGCTAATGTACAAAAGCACTTCCATTGGCCTGGCATGCACAAGGCTGAGGTTAAATATTGCCACACATGCCTAATGGTAGGTATGCTACAGGCAGTCATACAATCAGTAGATTTGTTGCCAATTCCCACATTTGAAGAAAAATTCACACGGGTTATGATTGATTGTGGAGGTCCCCTCCCTAAAACTAAAAGTGGGAATAAGCACTTGCTAACCATAATGCATATGCCTACTAGATTCCGGAGGCAATTCTTTTACGGAGTTTTAAGACAAAAAGGATGGTGGCCGAGTTAGTAGCTTTCTTTCCCTGTTATGTGTTACCCAGAGATATTTTACTAGTGAGATGTTTAAGGAAGTTTTGGATAGCATACAGCACTTTAAATCAAGTCCATACCCATTCAAAATACCAGGGAGCCTTGGAAAGGTGGCATTGACTCTGAAGACAATATACAGTCAGGATACACTGACTGATTGGGATAAAGGTATCGAACTTGTATGGATTGCCATGAGAGATGCCCCAAATGAATCTACTCAGTTTACTCCCTTTGAGTTAATATTTGGACAGCAAGTAAGAGGGCCTTTGAAACTAAAAGTTTGACTGGATCAAAGCCAGAGATTTCACACTTGGATAATGTAGAGGTGGTGATAGAACAATTAAATTAGGAATGTGAGTTAACCAAACAACACCGGAATAGTACACCACCTAGATTGAAGCAGTTGGCAGATAGCAACTATAAAATTCAGTCGTTTTCCCATGGAGATGATGAATTAGTATTGTTACCAGTAGTCGGAGATAGGTTCAAAGGCAGGTTTAGTGGTCCCTATCAAATTGAGAAGAGGTTGAGTCAGGTTACCAATCTGATAAAGATGCAGGACAGAAAAGAGTCTGTATCGGGCGTGCTTTCTGAATATGTTGAAAACTTACTATAACAGAGACAGGGAACTGGAGAAACAGATTTTATTTATTGCTCTGCCGAGTGAGGAATCAAATCCAGTTGTGATGGAGCTTTATGTGCCCCAAAGTACGTTGAATAATGATAAAGTCCTTGAAGAATGAAGTGGGAGAATTAGCTATCTGTGTCAGGAGCAAATGACACAGTCAAAAGGTTGTTGCAGCATTATGAAGACATATGCAGGAATAAAATAGGAGGACTAATACCAGTGTGCATGAGGTGGAAGTAGGGAATGCTGTTCCAATAAAACAATACCTTTAATAGCTTAATCCTTTCAGAGGCCAGCAGGTCCAGAAGGAAGTAAATCTAGCTCAATGAAGACATCATCGAACCGAGACCGACTGGAGTGCAGTTCGCTGATTTTGTTAGTTCCCATGGCGGATGGAACTCAACAATTTTCTTTGGGCTATTGGAAGCTCAACGCCGTAACAAAATCGTTCTCATAGCCAATACTAAGGTTGGAAGACTGTACAGAGAAAGTTGGAAAATCCAGTTACGTCACAAAGTTGATTTACTGCATTGTTACAAACAGGTATCTTTAATAGAGAAAGCAAGATAAGTTTCTGCATTTGTAAACCCAAATGGACTGCATCAATTCAAAGTAATGCCCTTTGGAATGAAGAGCAAACCAGCCACATTCCAAAGACTCATGAACAGACTTGTGGCCTGATTAAGAAATAGTGTAGTTTATCCTGATGATGTGTTGATCTTTAGCCATTCATGGAAAGATCAAATGGTACAGTTGGCAAAACCCTTTGAGTGATTTCTTGAAACAAAATTGGAAATGAACTTAAAGAAAACATAATTGGATACAGAACTGGTTCAAAAGTAGAAGCAGAGGATGGTGGTGGAGGGTTGTTTTTCAGACTGGAGGCCTGTGACCAGTGGAGTGCCACAAGGATCGGTGCTGTGTCCTCTACGTTTTGTCATTTACATAAATGATTTGGATGCGAGCATAAGAGGTACAGTTAGTAAGTTTGCAGGTGACACCAGAATTGGAGGTGGAGTAGATAGCGAAGAGGATTACCTCAGATTACAACAGGATCTGGACCAGATGAGCCAATGGGGTAAGACGTGGCAGATGGAGTTTAATTTAGATAAATGTGAGGTGCTGCATTTTGGGAAAGCAAATCTTAGCAGGACTTATACACTTAATGATAAGTTCCTTGGGGTGCTGCTGAACAAAGAGGCCTTGGAGTGCAGCTTGATAGCTCCCTGAAAGTGAAGTCACAGGTAGATAGGATAGCGAAGAAGGCGTTTATGCTTTCCTTTATTCATCAGAGTATTGAGTACAGGAGTTGGGAGGTCATGTTGTTGCTGTACAGGACATTGGTTTGGCCACTACTGGAATATTACATGCAATTCCGGTCTCCTCCTTTCGGAAAGATGTTGTGAAACTTGAAAGGGTTTAGAAAGGATTTACAAGGATGTTGCCAGAGTTGGAGGATTTGAGCTACATGGAGAGGCTGAACAGGCTGGGGTTGGTTTCCTTGAGCGTCTGAAGCTGAGTGGTGACCTTATAGGGGTTTACAAAATTATGAGAGGCATGGATATGATAAATAGACAAAGTGTTTTCCCTGGGGTCGGGGAGTCCAGAAGTAGAGGACATAGGTTTAGGGTGCAAGGGGAAAGATGTAAAAGAGACCTAATTGGCAACTTTTTCATACAGGGGGTGGTACGTGTATGGAATGAGCTCCCAGAGGAAGTGGTGGATTCTGTTACAATTGCAACATTTAAGAGGCATTTGGATGGTTATATGAATAGGAAGGATTTGGAGGGATATGGGCCGGGTGCTGGCAGGTGAGACTAGATTGGGTTAGGATACCTGGTCAGCATGGACAGGTTGGATCGCAGGGCATGTTTCCATGCTGCACATCTCTTTGACCCTCTGACTCCATAACATCGAACATGGAAGGATGATCCAAAGGAACGCATTGACGAAAGCAATGGAGGAATTTTCTTGAGCATGGAGAAATAGATCCTTCAACTATTGGGACTGAGCAGATTCGACAGGAAGTTTGTTCCAATTTCAGCAGCATGGAGGCACTACTAACAGAGTTACTAAAGAAGAACATGGAATTTCGTTTTACAGAATAGAGCCAGGAGACGTTGGAAAATTAACAAGCTATATTAACCACCACATCAGTTTAATATCATTATATTTGCAGACCCATATTTGCTGATACATCCTGTTTTGCTCAAAAATGCACACACTGCAGAAAGTCAAAGCAGGCAGTCATTGCATGAAATATTTTGTTAATTCCACTTAGGAAATAGAACCAATTTAAGTCAAGATTGGGACACAGACAGACTCTGGCTTTCCATCTTTAATGCGTTGTCTGAGCTGAGATGTCACCTTTTGTTGTAAAATCCTGAGAAGATGACTTAAATGAAGTTCTGGGATTTGCATATTAATGAACCGAAAACTGCAACCCATTCTAAAAGATGAAAGACTTAAAAACCCAGGTTTGTTCAATATACTATTTCAGTTGCATGACACTCTAATATTTTGCTATAAATTTTGTATCTTACGATCTTACACTCCACAAACACCTGATGAAGGAATAGCGCATTGAAAGCTAATGCTTCCAAATAAACCTGTTCGAATATAACCTGGTTTTTTATGATGTTTACCTTAGTAGCTTCAGATAATGGTCTTTTCAAGTAGAATAAGACAATTTATCTCATCCTTCCTATATCCTAAATTCGACTTAACATTATAACTATTGATAATGTTATTGATATTCTCCAACAAATTAATGCATTGCGTGTGTGTGTGAGTGTGTGTATGGGGCTATGTGGTTATGTTTGTATGCATCTGTACCTGTGTCTCTGTGTTTGCGTGTGTACCTGTGTATGTATGTGTTGTGTACGATTCTTTGCAACTGAAGTGAAATGCAAGAATGAGATGCAATTACATTCCCATATGATGAGAAAATGTACAAAGATTCCAAGTTGTCTGATATCAAAGAACAAACAAAATTACAGCACAAGAACAGGCCCTCCGGCCCTCCAAGCCTGCACTGATCCAGATCCTCTACCTAAACCTGGGACATACCTTCTAAGTGTCTGTATCCCTTTGCTCCCTGCACACTCATGTATCTGTCCAGATCCATCTTAAATGATGCTATCATGATCACCTCTACCATCTCTGCTGGCAACGTGTTCCAGACACACATCACACTCTGCATGAAGAACTTTCCACGCATATCCCCCCTAGACTTTCCCCTCTTACTTTCAACTTGTGATCCTAGAAAATGTGTCCCCCACTCTGGGGGAAAAAGATCTTGCGCTTCATCATGTCTATATCTCTCATGATTTCGTCGAGCTCAATCAGGTTCCCCACTCAAACTCCATGAAAATAACGCCGATCTATTCAAAATCACTTCAGTGCGAGCACCCACCATACCTGGTGAACTTCTTCTGTACCCTCTCCAAAGCATCCACATCATTTTTGTAATGTGGTGACCAGGTCTGTAGGCTGTATTCCAAATGTGGAGAACCAAAGTCTTATACAACTGTAACATAACTTGCCAAGTTATGTTACATTGAATGAAGGAATACCCCATTGAATGAAGGAAAGAATGTGATATGCCCTCTTGACCACACTCTTGAGTTGGGTTTCCATCTTCGGGGAACAATGGACCTGAACACCCAGAAATCACTGCGCATCAATGTATCCCAGCACTTTTCAACTTTCTATATATTTCGCTCTTGAATTAGATCTTTCAAATGGCATCACTTCGCATTTGTACTGATTGAATTCCATCTGCCATTTCTCAGCCCAACTCTACAATTCATTTATATTGTTCATTATTCTCTGACAGTCCCCTTCACTATCTGCTACTCCATCAATCTTCGTGTCATCTGCAAACTTGCTAATCAGGCCATCGTCCAGATCACTTCTGTATATCGAAAACAACAGTCGTCTCAGCAGGGATCTCTGCTGAACACCACTGGTCACAGGTCTCCATTTTCAGAAACTCTCTTCCACTACTAATCTCTGTGAGCTTTTTCCCAGTCACTTCTCTATCCATCTAGTTAGCACAGCCTAGACCCTATGCGACTTCACTTTCTCAATCAGCCTACAGTAGGGAACTTTATCAAACGCCTTACTGAAGTCCATGCCTATGACATCTACAGACCTTCCCCCAACAAGCTACTTTGTCACTTCGTCAAAGAATTCAGTTAAGTTGGCAAGACATGACTTTCCACGCACAAAACTATGTTACCTATCACTGATAAGCACAGTTTCTTCCAACTGGGAATACATCCTATCCCACAGTATCTTCTCCAGCAGCTTCCCTGCCGCTAACGACAGGGTCACCATTCTTAAACAAGGGAACACCATTAGCAATTTTCCAGTCCTCCGGGATTTCACCTGTGATCAAAGATGTTGCAAAGATATCTGTTATGGTCCAGCCTGTTTCCTCTCTCCTTTCCCTCAGTAACCTGGGATAGATTCCAGCTGGTCCTGGGAACGTGGCCACCTTAATGCCTTTTAGAATAACAAACACTTCCTCTCTCATTATTTCGATTTGACCTAGAGAAATCAAGCATCCATACCTAATCTCAACATTTCTCGTTGGTAAATACTGATACGAAGTACTCATTAAGAATCTCACCCATTTTCTCTGAATCCACGCATAATTTTCCTCCTTTGGCCTTGAGTGGTCCAACCCTTCCTCTAGTTACCCTCTTACTCCTTATATATGAATAAAAGTCTTTGGGATTTTCCATAACATTTTTTGCTGGATATATCACATGACCCCTTTTAGCCGTCTTAATTCCTTGTTTCAAATTGGTCCTACATTCCCGATATTCTTCCCAAGCTTTATCTGTCTTCAGTCGTCTAGACCTTATGTACACTTCCTTTTTTCCACTAAGCTAGTCTCACAGTTTCACCTGTCATCCATGGTTCCCTATTCTTGCCATTCCTACCCCTCATTTCCACAGAAACATACCTGACCTCAACTCTAATCAACCTTTCTTTAAAAGCTTACCACGTATCAAATGAGAATTTACCTTCAAACAACTGCTCCCAATCTATATTCCTCAACTTCTGCTGAATTTTGGTATAGTTGGCCTTCCCCCAATTTAGCTTCTTCCTTTAGGGCAACTCTTGTCTTTATCTTTGCATATTCTAAAACAGATGGAATTGTGATCAGTAGTCCCAAAGTAATCCCCAACTGAAACTTCAACCACCTGGCCAGGCTCATTCCTCTGCACCAGGACCAAAATGGCCACTTCCTGATTTGGACTAATTACATACTGCGCATAAAGCCCTCCTGTCTGCTCCTTACAAATTCTGCTCCATTCACTCCTGTAATATTCAGTGAATCCTAGTCAATGTTGCGAAAATAAAATCGCATATCACCTCCAACATGTTGCTCCCACATCTATCCATGATCCATTTAAACATTTGCACTTCCATCTCACGCTCACTGTTGGGAGGCCTGTAGTACAGCCCCAACATTGTTACTGCACCCTTCGTATTTCTGAGCTCTGCTCATATTGCCTCACTGTTCGAGTCCTCCATGGTGCCCTCCTTCAGCACAGCTGTGGTATCCTCTTTATCCAGTGATGCAACTCGTGTACCATTTTACCCTCCTCTTTATCCAGCCTGAAGCATTGATATCCAGGGATATTTACTTGCCAATCATGCATATCAACTCCCAGGTACTTATCCAAGCCCTGAGTTTATCTGCACATACTACACGTCTTGCATTAAAACAAATGCACCTCAGGCAGCCTGTCCTTCTATGTTCATCATCTACTCCCTGCCTACTCTTCCCCTTACTCACTCTGACTTCACTACCCATTTCCGTACAGGCTGTAGTTGCTATTTCCTTAATATCGACTAACCTCCTCATTTGGTTCCAATCCCTCTACCACATTAACTTAAACCCTCCAAAGCAGCATTAGCAAAATTACCCCGAAGGACATTGGTTCCAATCCAGCCCAGGTGTAGACTGTCCAATTTGTAATAGTCCCACCTCCCAGATAACCGGTCGCAATGTCCCAAAAATCAGAACTCCTCCCTCCTGCACCATTTCTCAAGCAACGCAGTCACCTGGGCTATTCTTTCATTTCTACTCTGACTAGAACGTGGCATTCTTAATAATCCTGAGATTAAACCTCTGAGGTGGTCCTACACCTTAACTTGGCTACTAACTCCTTAAATTCTGTTTGTAGGACCTCATCCTGATTTTCTTTTTTAACCTATGTCATTGGTGCCGACATGCACCGTGAAAATTAGATTAGATTACTTACAGTGTGGAAACAGGCCCTTCGGCCCAGCAAGTCCTCACCGACCCGCCAAAGCACAACCCACCCAGACCCATTCTCCTACATTTATCCCTTCACTTAACACTACAGGCAATTTATCATGTCAGGCAGCATCCAAGGAACAGGAGAATCGACATTTTGGGCATCAGCCCTTCTTCAGGAATGATTCCTGAAGAAGGGCTGATGCCCGAAACGTCAATTCTCCTGTTCCTTGGATGCTGCCTGACCTGCTGCGCTTTTCCAGCAACACATTTTCAGCTCTGATCTCCAGCATCTGCAGTCCTCACTTTCTCCAGGCAATTTATCATGGCCAATTCACCTAACCTGCACATTTTCGGACTGTGGGAGGAAACTGGAGGAAACCTACTCAATACGGGGAGAATGTGCAAATTCCACACAGTCAGACGGCTGAGATGGGAATTGAACCCTGGTCTCTGGCGCTGTGAGGCAGCAGCGCGTGCCGCTGTGCCGCCCATCTGGTTGCACACCCTCCCCCTTCAGAATATTCTGCAGTCGATCGAAACATTCCTGTCCCTTGCACCTGGAAGGCAATATACCATTTGGGAGTCTCGGCTTCGAACAAAGAAATGCCTATCTCCTGCTTTAACAATTGAATCCCCTATGACATAGCCCTTCCAGTTTTTTTCCCGCCCTTCTGAACAGCAGCGCCAACCACGGTGCTTTTAACCTGGCTACTGCTGCCTTCTCCTGGTGAGCCATCTCTTCCAACAGTATCCAACACAGTATACCTGCTAAGGATGGAGTTGACCGCAGGGGACACCTGCAGTGCCTTCCTGCTCTTTCTCTGCTTTTGGTCACCAATTCACTTTCTCCTTCAGCAATCCTAATCTGTGATGTGATCAGTTCACTGAATGTGCTATCTACAACCTCCTCCGCATTGTGTATTCCACAGTAAGTCCATCCGCAGCTCCAGAGCTATCATCCCGTCGATGCGTTCTTCATAAAAAGTGTCTTTGTTGCGAGGATCAGGGATCTCTCCGAGCATGCTCAGGGCATACTGAAGGGGAGGGTGAACAGCCAGCGGCTGTTGTACACATTTGTACCAATGACATTGGCAGGAAACGTGACAAGATCCTGCAAGGAGAGTGCAGGGAGATGGACACACATCCTGCACGTGAAGGAGTCAGGGATATCAGCTAGATCCCTGAGATCCGATATTGAGCAAGTGGAGCATAACATGTCTCTGAGATTTCCTGCCACTTATACTCTAAAGCTTAACTTGGACTTAATTTAGATAAACGGAAAAGGGAAGGTTTTTCTTTAACCAATCACAGGATTAAAAAAAGAGAAGCAATTATCAACACAGTAGAGAGTTCTTTTGTTTTGGTTAGATGAGGAGTTCAGGGTTGGAGACGTTACACGTGTAGTGTCTCTGTTTCAATCGCTTCCAAAATATATCTGTTCACATACCTTCCCAGAGCACAACTCGTCCTCTGCCACTCAACTCCTCGCTCTCACCGCTGCTGCCACTGGAGGCCTGATGCTCAAGGTAAGTCCGTTTTTAGTGGGAAGTTAACCTTCCTGGCAAACCCCTGGTCCCTCCTCCCATCACCTCCCAAAAGATAATGTACAAAACATGCAAAAATATCTTTTATTTTAACTTGGCTACTGCTGCCTTCTCCTGGTGAGCCATCTCTCCCATGAACAAACAAAAATAATTTAATGGATACTTGCTGTGATTCTTCAATGATCAAATATTTGGTTTCCTTTTGAGAAAATAAATTCAGGATTTTTTTCCAAATATGAGTTGGATAAGTTTTGATCACTATGTGATCATCATTGGTGATAAAACCAGACGTTTCTGGGAATGCTCAGAAATACTGGCAGTATCTGTGGTTCCGAAGCAGAATCAACATATTGTAGGGGACTGGCTCTGGCCAGGTTAATACGCTCATAGTGTTCAGGGATGTGTAGGTTAGGTGTATTAGTCAGGGGTAAATGTAGAGTATGAGAGCAGGCTAATGGGTTTGGGTGGGTTACTCTTTGGAGGGACAGTGTGGGCATGTTGGGCCAAATGTCCTCTTTCCACAATGTAGGGATTCGACGATTCTTCATAAGAAGCATCTTTGGTGCAAGGAGCAGGGATGTCTCCGAAAATGCTCAGGATATACTGAAGTGGAGGGTGAACAGCCAGAGGCTGTGGTACACATTGGAAACGTGACAATACCTTTCAAGGAGAGTGCAAGGAGAAGTGGCCTGAGTGGAAAAGCAAGATATCCAGGGTTGTAATCTTGAGATTACTCCTTGTGGGATAAGAAAGTGGGATAAGGATGATGAAGATGGAAAATTTTAATATGTGTTTGAAGACCTGATTCAGGAAGAGGGTTTCAGATTTATGGATCATTGGGATTTCGTCCAGGGCAGGTGGGTCCTATAAAAAAGAACAGGGTCCATTTTAACTGGAGGGACACAAACATCCTGGCAGGGAAGTTTGATGATGCATCACGAGTGGATTTAAATGAATTAATGCAGGAGACTGAAAACCAGAGCAGCAGGACAGCAAGGGAGCAGAAGGTAGAGTTTAATAGAATAAACAGGCAGGGCCAGTCTAATGAACATACTGAGGAAAATAATCATAGTAATTTTACAAATGTGAATGGAAATGATAGATTCAGTATTATTGGAGATCAAAAAATAAGAATGGAGTGTGTGGAAAGTGTAGAATGCCAAAAGTGTGAATGGCGATAAACAAATCCAATAGAACTTATATAAATACATTGCACCTTAAATGCATGGAATATTTGGAAAAAATGAATGAACTGTCAGTGTTAAAAAGATATGGCCTGCTGGGGATTACAGGAAGGTGGTTACAGGAAGGTCAATGTTGGGAAGTGAGATGTCCAAGGGTACTCATTACTCAGACAAGAAGGCACAGCAGTTTGAATTGCTGCATTAATTAAGAATGATAGCAAGGCTGCATTAAGACATGACATTAGCACGAGGGACCAAGATGTCAAATCAGTTTGGATCCAAATAAAGCACATGGAAAGAAACCTGCTTCTCGAAGTAATTTCATGCCACAGTACCCCCATCCTCCAAACATACTTTCAAAAACTAGGGAATAACAATGGCTTGTGAGAAGGGCACAAGAGTCAGCAATCTGTGTATGCATATTGACTTAATTAATCAATTTGGCAAAGGTAGCCTCAAATAACGATTCCCAGAATGTATGAGGGATTGTTTCTTAGAACAACAAGTCATGGAAACCAACCAGAGAACTGGCTTTTAGATTTGGTGTGAATAATGAGGAAGGAGTGATAAATCATCTTGTCGTAGAGGATCCTCCAGAAAGAGTGACCATAACATGCTGAATTTCACATTCAGATTGAAAGTTACGAGAATTTTAGTGTCGGGCAGTGATAATTATACAGGCCAGAGGAAGGATTGGCCTGTGTGGACTCGAAAACAAAACATTGAAGGACAGAACTTTTGAAGAACAATGACAAATATTTAGGAAGATGGTAAAAACACATCAATTAAAGTTAATTCCTGAGTGGAAGAGAAATTGGAAAAAGATAAAACGCCATTCATAATTTAACAAAGAAGCCTATAATAAGATGAATGTGATGTCCTGGTGGTATTATCACCAACTGCTGATTCAGCGATCAAGATAATGTTCTGGGAACTCGGGTTCAAATGCAGCCACTGCAGATGCTGGAATCTAAATTCAACATAAATCTGCATTTGAGATTTACAGATTAATGGCGAAATCACTTTCACTTCAAAATTGTGTCTCCTTCTTATTGAGTACTCGAGTAAGGGGAAGAGCTGCTCTCTGTTCAAACTGTCCATAAACCTCATGCTCTTAAACATCACAATCAGGAACGTCTCTCAATCTCCTCTGCTTCAAAAACATCTATACCCTCATCATAGTTTGAGTACTCTCTCTTGTCTTGTTAAATCTGAAATGTATCACCTCACATTTATCAGTCAAATCTCACCAGCCATTGATCTAGCTACCTGAACAAACCAGTTATATCGTCCTCGAAACTAGCATGTTCCTCCTCACTGTGAACCACCCACCTAACCTTTGTGTCATCCATAACATTATTTATCATTCCCCCCCAAAATCCATCCCTCACATTCTCATCATCATCACTCATGAACCTCACAGATACGAGTTGTTTTATTTTGCCCGTTCTTCAGGTGTTGCTCAAAGAAGAAGAATTAAGAATTCCATTCTCGTGTTCGTCCTTGTCTTGATGAATTTACAACGTGATGCAGTTGACTTCTTTTTATGAGAGAGCCACAGATTTTTTTTTGACATGGAGCTGAATTCCCCTTTTATACTATTCGTCTCTGTAGGGTTCAATCATAAGGCTTACATGTGTTTAATATTGGACTATGTTGGACTTACTTCCTCTGCAACATTTGTATTTTACGTGGACCTGGATGATGTTCTTTGCAACATTCCCTCCAATAGTCAGAGCTGAAGGAATTTGTCATCTGCAGGATGGACGCAGACTCATATGATTGCTCGGAAGACCTGGAGAGATGAGGATAAAGATTCAATTAAATGCTGCACATATACACACGGTAGGAGATCAAATCATATCGCCAAGTCTATCGTGAATTGGAACCAAAGTATTAGAACATATGCCCACTCTTCTTCAAATTGTAAAAAAATAATGTTAAATAATATGTTCTTAGAGCAGTATGGATCTTACAGCTGCTCCTGGGATTGCAGGCATAGTAAACATTTTTTTTTCCATTTAATGTAGTTCATATAGTTATGCATATAAGAATGTTTTCCCATTTAGTTTTATTAACATACAAAACAAACCAAAAAAAAGCAAAAGAAACTCTTTTCTTTCCAACCAACATTCTTTTAACGAGATTTTTTTTGGAGGGGGGGGGGTGGTTTACAAAAACACATTAGAAAAGTCTATATATGTTTCAAAAGGCTTCTTTTTTAATGCAAAAGTATTTTTTTATTTAAAAACTGAAGTATATTTTTAAATAGGAAGATGTGTACTCACTCCGGAGAGTCCTACACGCGTTCAGCTCTGGAGAAGACATTTTTCTTCGAGGGATTTATTGAAGACGAGTCTTTTTGTTGAGTTAAATTTCCAATTTTTTAAAAAAAATATATGTTTGGTATGTATACGGCTATAGTTTTCTATTTTAATGTCATGAAAAACCCTGCAATAGGCATAATTTTATTAAGACCATATGTAAGGTAGACAGGGAGATGGCTGGAAGTTATTATTCAGCAAAATCAGTCAGATAGGTGGACTGTCATGAAAGGTAAGAACGTAGTTCAAAAATCTCTGGTGGCTATTCCTCGATCAAAGAGATATTTAATTTTTCGAACGGGGTAGTCTCTTTGAGGAAAATGGAAGAGCCATCGGTCATTGGACTGTTGGAACAATTCTTATGTTAGGCAGCGTTTGAGAAGATTTTGTATAATTATTGCGGTAGGGGACTCTCCTGTGAGGGGCATAAACAGGAGATTCTGTGACAGTCAGCGAAAAATTAGCATGGTTTGTTGGTTTCCCAATAATAGAATTAAGAATGTCTCTGAAAGGTTCAAGCATATTGTTAAATGTGTAATTGAGAAGCCAGAAGTTATTGTATATATTGGTATGAATGACAATTTTAGGGAAAAGATTAAAACAGCCCAGAGTGAATTTAAGAAGTGATGTAGGGGATTAAAAATAAAACTGTAAAAGTAGTAATTTCTGGTTTGCTGATTCAAGTGGGGAAGGGAGAAAAAGTTTAAAGGAGAAAAATCAATGAGCAAAGAGCTGCTGAGCTGTTGACGGATTCAGATTTGGGGAGGTTGGAATGTCTTGGAATAGAATAGAGCCGTTCCAAAATGATTGGTCTAATTTAGACGGGAAAGCCTTCAATATCTTAGCTGGGACATTTGCTCACCCTATAAAGACAGACTTTACATTGATAGACAAGGCAAGTGGAGGTAGTCTAATTTGCATGTAAATGGTAGGATTCATGGAGAAAGCTCTGAATGTGATGGAACATACCAATTAGAAAAGAAAGATGAGAAAATCAAAGTATATCGTAATTCTGAAGAACTAAAATGCACTTAATTCAGTGCAAGGGGTTTTACAGGGAAGGTTGATCTACTCAACACATTTTTCAGAACATGGGTTTGAGACATCAAAGCTATTATCGGAACTTGGGTGAGAGATGCTCAAAATCTTTCATTAAGTACACGCAAGGCGGTAAAAGAAGAGGAGGAGTGGCCTTTTGGTCAAGGATAGTATAATGGCGACTCTGAGAACTTTGGATGAGGACTCGTCTACTGAGGTAGTGTGGGTTGTTAGAAATAGGAGAGGAGAGGTCACACTGCTTGGGGCTTTTTATAGGCCTCCGCAGAGTTCCAGGGAGGTGCAAGAGAGGATTAGCAAAATTATTCTGGGTAGGAACGAAAGGAACAGGGTGTTCATTATGGGGGACTATAACTTCCCGCGAGATTGACTGGAAATGTAATAGCTCTAGTACTTCGGATGCATCAGTTTTTGTCCAATGCGTACAGGAGGGTTACCTGACACAGTATGTCGAAGGGCCAACAAGAGGAGAGGCCACACTGGATCTGGTGCTTGGTAATGAGCCAGGGCAGGTGTTTGATTTAGTTGCAGGTGAGCACTTTGGAGAGAGTGACCATAATTCAGTTATATTTAGTTTAGCGATGGAAAGGCATCGGTGCATGCCACAGGTCAAGAATTATCGATGGGGTTAGGACAATTATAACACGATTGGGCAAGAATTAGGATGCATAGAATGGGGGAGCAAAATGCAGGGGATGGAGACAATGGAAATGTGGAGCCAGTTTCAGGAACAGATATTGTGTGTCCTTGATAGATATGTCCCTGTCAGACAGGGAAGAAGTGATATGGTAAGGGACCCGTGGTTTACTTCGGAAATTATATCTCTTGTTAAGCAGAAGAAGGAGGCTTATGTGTTGATGAGGCAAAATGGTTCAGCTGAGGAAATGGAGAGATACAGATCGGCGAGGAAGGATTTAAAGAGAGAGTTAAGAAGAGCAGAGTAAGGACACGAACAGTCTTTAGTGAATAGAATAAAAGAGAACCCTAAAGCTTTCTATAGGTTTGTGAGGAATAAAAAGATGAATGGGTTGGAATTGGGCCAGTCAAAGAGAGAAGTGGGAAGTTGAGTGTGGACTCTGTGGAGATCGAAGAGGTGATAAATGAACATTACTCATCGGTTTTCACTCAGGAAAAGGCGAATGTTGAAGAGGAGAAGAATGAGTTACAAGATATTAGAATAGAAAGGATCGAGGTTAGTTATGAACAGGTGTTATCAATTCTGGAAGGAGTGAAAGTAGACAAGTTCCCTGGGCCGGATGGGATTTATCCAAGGATTCTCTAGGACACTAGGCAGGAGATAGAAGAGTTTACTACCAGGCGACTGGAGGATTGCAAATGTTGTGCCCTTGTTCAAGAAGGCAGTAGAGATGATACAGGTAATTATAGACAGTTAGCCTTACTTCTGTTGTAGGAACGGTTTTGGAAAGCATTATAAGAGGTAAGATTTATAATCATCTAGCAAGCAACAATTTGATTTCAGATAGTCAACATAGTTTCATCAAGGGCAGTTGACGTGGTATACATGGTCTAAAGTAAAGCCTTTGATAAGGTTCCACATGGTAGGCTGTTAGAGAAAATGCAGAGGCGTGGAATTTAGGATGATTTCGCAGTTTGGATTAGAAACTGGCTTTCAGAAAAAAGGCAGCGAGTGGTGTTTGATGGAAAATATTCAGCCTGGAGTCCGATTACTAGTGGTGTGCCACAAGGATCTGTTTTGGGGCCACTGCTGTTGATCATTTTTATAAATGACTTGGACGCAGGCATAGGTGGATGGATTAGTAAATATGCAGATGACACTAAGTTCGGTGGAGTAGTGGACAGTTTGGAAGAATGTTACAGGTTGCAGGGGGATTTAGATAAACTGCAGAATTGGGCTGAGAGGTGCAAGTGGAGTTCAATGCAGGTAAATGTGAGTTGATGCATTTTGGGAAGAATAACATGAAGGCAGAGTACTGGGTCAATGGTAGTGTGGATGTGCAGATGGATCTTGGAGTCCATGTACATAGATCCCTGAAAGTTGTCACTCAGGTGGATAGTGCTGTTAAGAAGGCATGCGGTGTGTTCGGTTTCATTCGTAGAGGAATTGAATTATGGAGCTGCAACTGCACAAATCGCTAGTGCAGCCAAACTTGGAATATTGTGTACATTTCTGGTGCCCATATTTCGGGAAGGATGTGGAAGTACTGAACAAGGTGCTGGGGAGATTTATCAGAATGTTGCCTGGTCTGGAGGGAAGGTCTTATGAGAAAATGCTGAGAGACTTGAGTCTGTTCTCATTGGACAGAAGAAGGCTATGAGGGGATTTGTTAGAGACATGCATGATGGTCAGTGGATTAGATAGAATAGACAGTGAAAGTCTTTTTCCTAGGATGATGACATCAGTGTGTACGACGGGGCGTAGCTACAAATTGAGGGGTGATAAACTAAGACAGATGTCAGAGGCGCTGAGAGTAGTAACGACGTGGAATGCCCTAATTGCTAATGTAGTCAACTGAGCCAAATTAGGGGGATTTGAACAATCCTTTGATGAGCACATGAATGATTTTCGGATAGTGTAGGGGAATGAGCTGAGAATACTTCACAGGTCGGCGCAGCATTGAGGGACTAATGGCCTGTTCTGCACTGTATTGCTCTATGTTCTATGTTTTGCCGTTCTGTTCACCGAGCTGGGAATTTGTGTTGCAGACATCGAGGTGACATCCTCAGTGCTTGGGAGCCGCCTGAGAAGCGCTTCTGTGATGTTTCCTTTGACATTTGTAGTTGTTTGTCTCTGCCGCTTCTGGTTGTCAGTTCCAGCTGTCCGCTGCAGTGGCCGGTATATTGGGTCCAGGTCGATGTGTTTGTTGTTAGAATATGTGGATGAGTGCCATGCCTCTAGGAATTCCCTGGCTGTTCTCTGTTTGGCTTGTCCTATAATAGTGTGGTCCCAGTCGAACTCATGTTGCTTGTCATCTGCGAGTGTGGCTACTAGGGATAGCTGATCATGTAGTTTCGTGGCTAGTTGGTGTTGTGGATACGGATCGTTAGCTGTCTTCCTGTTTGTCCTATGTAGTGTTTTGTGCAGTCCTTTCATGGGATTTTGTCCACTACGTTGGTTTTGTTCATGCTGGGTATCAGTTCCTTTTCCCTGGTAAGTTGTTGTCTGAGAGTGGCTGTTGGTTTGTGTGCTGTTATGAGTCCTAGTGGTCGCAGTAGTCTGGCTGTCAGTTGAGAAATGTTCTTGATGTATGGTAACGTTGCTCGTCTTTTGGGTTGTGGCATGTCTTCATTCTGTTGCCTTTCTCTTAGGCATCCGTTGATGAAATTGTGGGCGTATCCGTTTTTGGCGTATATATTGTAGATACATTGTACATTCTTCTTCCTCTTTTTGCAGTTTTGGTGCACTGCAGTGTATTGTGGCCCTTTTGAACAGTGTCTTGATGCAACTCTTTTGTGTGTGTTGGGGTGGTTGCTTTCGTAGTTCAGGACTTGGTCTGTGTGTGGCTTTCCTGTATACCTTTGTGGTGAATTCTCCATTCGGTGTTCTCTGTACCATCACGTCTAGGAATGGGAGTTGTTTGTCCTTTTCTTCCTCTCTAGTGATTCGGATTCCTGTGAGTGTGGCGTTGATGATCCGATGTGTGTTCTCTATTTCTGTGTTTTTAATGATTACAAAGGTGTCATCCACATATCTGACCCAGAGTTTGGGTTGAATTTGCGGTAAGACTGTTTGTTCTAATCTTTGTGTTGAGTTCGATAAGATAGCACCAGGAAACTAGTTCGGCTTCGTGCAGACAATTCCTCTGTCACATTCAGTGAAAAAAGCACTGAGACAAATTATTGTTAGATTCATAGAACATAGAACATAGAACAATACAGCACAGAACAGGCCCTTCGGCCCACGAGGTTGTGCCGAACTTCTAACCTCGATTAAGCACCCATCCATGTACCTATCCAAATGCCGCTTAAAGGTCGACAATGATTCTGTCTCTACCACTCCCATGGGCAGCGCATTCCATGCCCCCACCACTCTCTGGGTAAAGAACCCACCCCTGACATCTCCCCTATACCTTCCACCCTTCACCTTAAATTTATGTACCCTTGTAACACTCTGTTGTACCCGGGGAACAAGTTTCTGACTGTCTACTCTATCTATTCCTCTGATCATCTTATAAACCTCTATCAAGTCACCCCTCATCCTTCGCCGTTCCAACGAGAAAAGGCCGAGAACTCTCAACCTATCCTCGTACGACCTACTCTCCATTCCAGGCAACATCCTGGTAAATCTTCTCTGCACCCTCTCCAAAGCTTCCACATCTTTCCTAAAGTGAGGCGACCAGAACTGCACACAGTACTCCAACTGTGGCCTAACCAAAGTCCTGTACAGCTGCAACATCACTTCATGACTCTTGAATTCAATCCCTCGAAGTCGCAGACTCTGCTGAGCCAACTCCCAGTTGCAAAGCTGCAGAACAAATGCTTATCCAAAACTCTAACATCTGAATTCGCAGCAATATCCCGTTCACACATCATTCCCGGGAATACTGGCCAACCTTGCAAGATGCTGTTGAAATATCTTCACTTCAACATTCTGAAACCTATGATCATCCGTGAAATTGTCTCTCCATCTCCCTTTCTTGTTTTCCCAAAGTCCTTTTGATTTGTTTTTGGTATTTAAACTGATTTCCCTACCATCTCTCTTTGGCAGGGATTTTTACACCCAGATCACCACTTTGTCATGGCACAATGGAGATATGGAGCTGTAAATAGATGGGATCTGCTCATCCTGTTACTTCCAGAAAGAGCTGTAAGTTTCCCCACACTGGGCAGGTATCTAATGCAGTGTTACTGAACAATGTACTGGGGTACACAGCTCTACATGCTGGGAGAGTAACTGCTCCTAGTTCACAGATCAATGCACTGTATGGGTGTACACTGCTCTCCATGCTGGGAGGGTAACTGCTCCTGGTTTACAGATTGATTCACTGCTATTCACCGTACAGCTCCCAACACTGAACAGATACCTTATCCACATTTATAGAACAAGCCCACTTGTTTGCGCTGCACATTAACCCATGCTGGACTAACCATTTTGTCCAGATTTCTGAATCAATGCGCCAGTATGGTCTGTACTGCTCCCTATCTTGGGCCGATAGCTAATGGATTAGGCAGCTCTGGACAATATTCCATCATGGGCAGATTGCTGGGTTGTACTGAGACTGGTCTGCACAGTGCTCCGTGCTGAGCAAATATCTCATCTGGTGTTCTAGAGTCTCGGCTGGATCTATGAGGTGGATTGTGTATCTGACATAATTACTGATAGAACTGACACTCCTCCAGCTCGACGCATTCCGCTGCCAAAATCCTTGTTTCTCCAACGTATTGTCCATTAGTATTTATCCAATTAAAACATGAGTATCTTCCCTTCTTGTCATTGCCCAAGCAGACGCCTCTCACAATATATGAAGAAGGTAGTCGATCCGAACATTTCCGTATTTTAAAGATAATTGTGTGGTGCTATGTTTCAGATGCAATTCGATTGGTCAAAATATTGGACATTATGTAAAACACAATTTATTCAAACACTGCAGACAAAATACAACAAAACCAAGAGGAACTTGGAAAAAACTTTATTTATTGGAAAGCTCAAGAAATTCATGGGGTATTTAATTAGGAAATAGTAACTGCTACAATATTGTAAAATCCTGGAAACACTCACTTACCAAAAAAAAACAAATTCAGGAAACATATTGTCTCACATGCAGTTCTCAAATACAGAAGGAACGAACATCAAGAGACAATTCTGTGGGAAATCTCAGGGAGAGAGCGTAGCAGCCGGGAGAGATTTACTACCTTCCAACCCTACTGAGACCCCATCAATAAATGAGGAAATGTAAAACTAAGAATCCTGGCTCTGTGAGAGTTTGACCATCATTCTGCACGACCAGGCCGCGGCTTCAAGGACCACAAGGAATGTGCTGTATCTACACTATCTATGCCACAGTAGAGACATCTCTAAAATGCCTAACCCCACCTAATCCCCGCAATGCTGGTAAGATATATTTTCAAAGTTAAATATTAATAATTAAAGTCAAAAGATGCAGCAGGCCTGGTGTTCAGACACAGATGGCCTCGGGAGCCCAACAATGCCTACCCTGCCAAAACACGGTAGAAATATTGAGCTTGTGAAGAGAAAGCATTATCATTCTCCCTCACATCTAACTTTAAAAATGGAGATGTGCCATTCACCCACTTGTCAGCGATGTCAACATCCCACCCACACCAAGTTATGTCAGGGTTGTTGTGAAAGGGGTTAAATGAAGATGTTTGTTCGGTGACTGTACTTGCTGTCAGTCTCCATGGATCCGAACTGTGTCACTGGAGGGTTTCAACTTCTATTAATAAGGGGCTTCCTTCAACCTGTTATATCATAGTATCAGCGGCAGCGTCATCCTCAAGACAATTGGGATTAGCAGCTACAGAGAAAGGGAGAGGAAGACAATCTTCGAACAATAGACGGGAATGTTCCAACAATGGATCAGAATCTGAGAACATTAAACTGGAATGTTCCAACAATGGACAGGAGTTTAACCTATGGTCTTCACTGGCTTTCTCAGGATTGGGTATGGATACAGTTGCGGATACAAGCCGTACTGATGATTATTCAAGCTGGGTATTATCCCATCCTCGCTATTATTGGTGTTCCTGGTAAGGCTATCTCTGTCAATTGTATAAACGATGGTGAAGGTTATTGCTATTTCTGTTATTTATATTTAACATATGCATAAACTGTTATCTTTAGTTTCAGTCACAAACTCCACTTCATTTCCATCAATGTCAGACTTCTCACTCATAAATATCTAAGAAGGAAGAAAATTGTTCAGATTATTGAGTCTTCCTTTTATCCTGAACTGTTTTTCTATATTTTCTCTGCCATCAACCCTGTCCACACCCACCTCCGCAATATCCCCAATCTCCAACTCTGCCTCAGTGCTGTTGTTGAATTAGCCATCATCTGCCCCCTTGTTAACTTTAGCTTTTACGGCTACAGTTCTCATCTGACCTCTCCTTCAATTGCAAATATTTTGAACACATACTTGGTCTTGCCTCTCCGGCTGTTTCATAATACGGACCCCATATCAGAGTAATAATCACAGTGGCCTGGTCATTGAGGGGCACAGGTTATAACCTTAAACGCATTGTTTCAAATCCTATCACGACTAATGACAGAACTTAAATTTGAATGACAAAAGTTGGAATTAAATCTGATTTTACTAACGGCAACAATAAACCATCAGGATTTCTTTCATTATTTCACTTATAGCCTTTGGTAAAGAAACTAAGTGTGGCTCCATATTGTCTTGACAAATCGCCTCACGGTCAAGGGCAGCTAGTGATGGTCATCAAATGCTGCCCTTGCCAGTGATGCTGTCATCCCATGAAATAGCAGCATTCACGGTGAAATAAACCAACGAACTGTGGATGCTCGAGATTTGAAATAACATTCCCCACTGTCTGAAGGTGTTGAAGAATCTCAGGAAGTATGGCAGCATCTGTCACGAGAAGAACAGATAAAGCTTCAAGTCTAGTGACCCTACATCAACACTGAAAGCAACCGAGAAATAGTATTATTTATATCAGGCTGGATGAGTGAGGTGAGATTAGTTGAATGGATGGAGAAATGTCCAGCAAGAGAGAGAGAAAAGAATAGCAAACAAAGGGACTGCTGATAATGAAGTAGAAGGAAAATAAAATGGGAATTTCTTCTAACATAACCCCTTTCTCCATATTCCTGAATATTACGTCAATATAGATATGCCCCTGTTTAAAGATATTCCCTCTATCGCTCTTCTCTGAGTGTGGTGGTCAACTACATCGGTCATCCTGATGCTGCCGTTATTGTTGCTGAGATACAGAGAAACGTAATGTTACATTGTTAACTGCTTATTTGGAGAAAGGAAATTTTACTGTGTGTCTGATGTAACGGATTGTGTGTGTGTGAAAATTTGACTTGCTCCTGTCAGTAGACAGTAAAGGTAAGTTCTGTGGATGCTTTTCTCGGGTGTGTATTATCAGCTGCTGCATCTACTCAGAGAGACCAAGCGTCTGGTGACCCCACTCTGGACACTGCATTTATAGAGTGTTTCGGTCCATGGGAAAAAAATGGAGCCGAAACTCGACAGAAGGAAATCTCTGTCCACGGCGAGGGGCTGGGCATTGCATTATCCTCCCTTGGATTTCCAAGAATATTTTCTATGCTGAACCAATTCCAAACATAAAATGTTAACCTTTGAAAAAATGAGGTGATCACTGAGCTGTGTCCCCTCCATCAATATAACCTGAGCCTCACACCAGGGACAGAACTGTGCTGACACCCACCTTGAAGTGAACTGGATTAATTCTGGAGCTTTCCAGGCAGGAGTTGTTAACATATTCATCACCTATAAAGTGCAGTCCTCCGAAATATTCACTGGCTGTCAGAAGCCATCTGCCATCTGAGAGGAATACATTGAGTCTATGTACCTGAGGAAGGTACAGAAGCAAACTCCCAGATATACTAGGGAACAGGGGGACTGGCGAAAATGAGGAACTGCACGAAACTAAAATTAATGAAGAGCACATTTTTCAAAATCAAATCGAATTGAAGGTGCTGCTTCTGCTGAGCTACATCCCAGAATATCGAGGAGGTGGCAATAGAGCTAACGAAAGAATTACTGATTATTCTTCAAAGCTGGTTCCATACGAGAAAGGATCCTGCAGACTGGAAAGCAGCTATTGTAAAACTAAATGTTTAAAACAGGACGGAAAGGGCAAACAGAAAACTAAATAACTTGATCTCAGCTGTGAGAAAAACGTTGCGACCTTTTATAAGAATGTGGCAACTGGACACTTGGAAAATAAAGTTATGATTTGATAGATATGGCATAGATTCAGTGAAGGGAAATGAGCTTTGCTCAACCTGCTGGAGTTTGTGGACTCTGTCCGTTGTGTCTTTGACAATGGAGAACCATCGGGCGTGGAGTAATTGAATTTTCAGACGGAGTTTGACATTGTTGAATGCAGGTGGGTGGAGAATGTTAGAGTTCATGGGTAGGTAAGGGTGGAACTTACACCATATGTGTAAAAAATTGGATAATGGACAAAACGAACAGAATAGTATTTTCTCTCTGGATGGAAGGCTTGTGGGATCTCAGAAGGATGAGTTCCTGTGCAATAGCTGTGCACAACGTATAAAAATGACTCAGAGGGAAACAAGAAATGCCATCGTTGACATTTAACTTTATTAAATGGTAAAAGTTGGGCAGGGCTGTTGTGGAAAAGGACCTGGATGCCTTTGGTCATTGGTCACTAACAGAATTCTTCCGAGGCAGGAAGTAAGTATAACCGTAAAGGATATGTGGCCCGCCATGGAAAATTATTAAAGTACCAGTATAAATGTATCTTACTCAATTGCAGTGTTTTGTTAAGCCAATATTTGGGTAATGTGTACAGGCTGAGTCTGCTTTATAAATAATGATCTCCATGTCACCGAGACAGTGCAAAGGAGTTTGACCAGACTGAAACCTGGCATGGTGTTACCATAAGGAGAGAATGTAGTAATTATGTGTTTAATCTGCAGCGGTGTGAGGGAATAAGAACTTGAAACTTGATGATTATGGACGGACCCTCATTATTACTTAAGCAGCCGTTGAGAAGGTAAGAAATTTCACACTTTCTGTAGGATGGTCGATTCTTGATAGTTTACGTGTCTGTGCAAAGACCTCATTTCGATTGACAGTAAGATACGGCCTCTGAATAAACTCTGAACACTTTCATGCACAGTTACTGTGTGACTCTGCAATCAATGTTACGTTGTACACAGTCCTGTCAAAAGCCATAATTCCTTCACTATACAACAGTTAGCCATGTCACACCAGCTTCTGACTTCAAGAGAGAACATGGGTCTGCTTTCTCAGCGATAGAAGATGACTTTGAACCTGGTTTAAAAAATGTCGTCATTCCTACTCCCAGGAAACCATGTTTAAGTAACACATATGTACGATGAGTAGTAAAGCCACGAGGAACAAAGTGGAGCAGGCTATCTGTTCAGTCCCTGTTCCGTTTGTTTGTGATCTTGGACCATCTCTGACACCTTCTTGCTCCTGGGTTAGTGACTTTAAAAGCTGAATGACCTCTTCCTGTTCCTTTGTAAATGACTCCGAGTGTGAATTTGTCTCTTTCTGATCCTGTGTAAGTGACGTGCGGTGTTGGACAGAGAGCTTGTCTTCCTGTGTAACAGGCAGGAGGGACGGAATGGGCTGTCTCTCTTTTTGCACAATAGTTTTGATAGGCAGAATGACTTTCCCATATTCGTATGAAGCCAAATTGAGATGCAAAGTGAACTCCTTCGTTAACTGTCGAAATGTGCAGTGTCTGGCAGCGCTGTTACATAAATGTTAACGGCGGTTAAACAGCACAGGATTGAATACTGTCCAGATCTTGTTGTGCATGGACACAGACTGATTTAGGGCCTGAGGGATGGCGAAGTGTTCTGAATATTGTGCAACCTACAGTGAATATCCCCACTTCTGATCGGTGTGAACTCAGTGGGCTGAGTGGCTTGCTTCCACACTGTAGGGAACTGGAGATGCCTGGGCTGAGGGAGCTACACTGAGGATCTCCTGCAGTGATGTCGCACAGCTGAGATGATTGATGCCCAATGATGATAAACAACTTCACTTGAGCTGTGAATGACTCCAAACAGCGGAGAGTTTGCAACGGATTCTGATGAAGTACAATTTTGCTCAGGGTCCTTCATGTTATCCTGAGTTAAATACTGCCCTGATACCAGGACCAGTCGCACTTAGCTAAGCACTTGTATTCACCTCTCTCACTTATATCATATGGTCATGGTGTATAAGCAGAGAAATGGTTTCTTCAAACAGAGGGTAGTGAATGTCAGCAATTCTCTATTCGAGAGAGTCAGGGGATCTCGATCACTGAAAGACCTCTCAATGGTCTTCTTTGTTTCTGTGCACCAGGTGATACAGTATGTAACCTCCAATTGCTACTGTTTAGCAGATTGGAGGGGCTGAATGGAACAATGGAACATCCCATTCAGGAGCAGGGTTAGGTCGTTCGACACTAGGAAACTGTTCCACTAGGCACTAAGATTGTGGAATAACAGGTTGTGGTCTCAGCCCTACTTTCCTGTGTGTATTCCATTATCCATGACTTAATCTCTGTCAAATATTAATGAACTCAGTTTGAATAACTGTGAACAAAGAGAAACCACATACCTCTGGGGAAGTGAACTCCCACTCAAATGGTCCTTTTAGCATTTCTCTTCATCTCCCTTACAGTGTCATACAGCAGGGAAACCTGTCCACTAACGCAGACATCCCAATCTAATCTCAACCCATTTGTCAGCATTAGGCCCATATCCCTGTCAATCCTTCCTATTAATATGCATAGCCAGATGCCTTTTAAATGTTGGATGGAACTTTGGATGAAATAAATTAAAATGAAATCCACAATCTGGATGAAAATATTGTCCCTTTACGATTTTTCTCGCCTCACCTTAATCCTTTGTCCTATAGGTTTGGATTCCCCAATCCTGTGAAAAATACTTGGCTATTCAGACTCTCCATGACTCTCATAATTTTACAAATGTGCACGATGTCACGCCTCAGCCTCCGATGTTCCAGATTAAACAAGCCCCAGATAGTTCAGCCTCTCCCATACCTCAAACCCTCCACTCCTGGCAATATCCTTGTAAATCTTTTCTGCACCCTTTGAAGTTTAACAACATCCTTTCTGTAGCTGAGCGAACTGAATTAAACACAGTATTCTAAATCTGGCCTCACCCTGCCCAATCACAACATGATCTCCCAACTCGCATACTCAATACACTGAACAATAAAGGCAAGCATACCAAACTCCTTCTTCACTATCCTGTCTACTCGCAAGAGCAAGTAAAGAGAAACATCTTTGAAAAGTTTCAAAAGCAATTTGCTTTTTTACTTCAGTGGAATTACAGCCTTGCACAGTACATCAGATATGGTCCGAGCAACGGCCTGTACAGATGCAATGAAACATCCTTTCGATCAGTCCCAATACTCTTTGCACGAAAAAGTATCGTTTCAGTTAATTTTCAAATCACACGCTGCATGTACAGACTAACTTGATGTGATTTCTGTACCAGGACACACGAGTTCCTTTGTGCTATGGAGTTCTGCAATCTGCCTCCAGTTATATTATTTACAGTTGCTTTATTCATCTTCTAAAACACAGACTTCCTACCACCTACATTTAACAGTTTTATTTTGGCGAAGCTTTTCTCACTGCCCTGCCCTGTCTGTATCCCATTACAGAAGCTCTGCCCTCCCCTATCTATATCCCATTGCAGACGACCTGCCTCCACTTGAAAGCTTGTTGAATGACTATCCTGGTGTATGAGCAAATTGAGCTCCAGTCCATTCAGCCTCTTCATCCAAATCATTAATCTGGATTGTAAACTGTTGATGACCTCACACTGAGTCCTGAGGAATTCCACCAGTCACAGCTTTTCAACCTGAAAATAAGTAATTATCTGGACTCTGTATTTCCTGGTAGCAGACCAGGGCTTTCCTGTTCCTGTTTAACAGCCTAGAAAGGTTGCATGACCTCCTGCTACACTGTGTAGCTGATAATCGATTTGTTTCTGATCTCAGCAATCCTCCATTCGGGCCATTTGTTGTCAGATGATCACGTGGAGTTCGTACTGTCAATGATCCTGATCCCTGAGAGTTTAAAAGATGAGCACAGAATATAGACTAACATTTGGGGTGATCGCTACACGATCAAAAATGCTGTGTTTCTATTGCAATGATAGAACCATCTGCAGTGTCAGTCATTTGCTCAATGTTGACGTTCAGACCCTGAGGAGGGGGGAAAGTTCCTATTAGAGTGATGAACATGCGACCCTTTAACAACACAACCAATAATCTTCATCGTTAATTTCATTTTTGGCTGTTGTGTTGAAAAATTGCTGCAGTCACTACACATTAAAATAAGCGATTGTCTTTGAGAGATGACCTTATTGTGGTTTATAAAATCATGAGGGGCGTGGATAGGGTAAATAGGCAAGATGTTTTCCTTAGGGTAAGGGAGTCCAGAACTAGAAGGCATAAGTTTAGGGTGAGTGTAGAAAAATATAAAAGTGACCTATAGGCAACTTTTTCATGCAGAGAGTGGTACGTGTATGGAATGAGCTGCCAGAGGAAGTGGTGGAGGCTGGTACAATTGCAACATTTAAAAGGCATCTGCATGGGTATATGAATAGGAGAGGTTTTGGAGGGATGTGGCAGTTAGGACTAGATTGGGTTGAGATATGCGGTCAGCATGGGTGAGTTGTACCAAAAGATCTGTTTTCGTGCTGACTGTGTGGCCCAATCTTCACTGTTCCCTGGGGATGAGAAATCGACAGACAGCACAACCCTAAGAAGATAGGAACATCGGTATCTCAATCATAAATGGGGAAACCTCTAAATTTAAAAGTGTATGAACCTCACAGCAAGTCCGCTTCCCATTTCAAAAATGAGGGCACAACCAATAGGAAAGACCAATCAGCCCCTCAAACCTATCACACATTTCCATTGACTCTCTTCAGTAACGTATTTATCAAATTCAGCCTCCACTGTTGTCTTGGTTAGACATTTCAGACAGCGTAACCACAGAGCGCATGAAATTGGTGCAGAACTAGACTGTTTGGTCCATCAAATCTGATCTGTTGTTTCATCATGGCTGACATTTTTCTCAAAAAAATTCTCCTGCCTTCTCACTGCAACCTTAATCCCCTTATGAATCAAAATGTATCTATCGATGTCTTAAAGACAGATTGTGTCTGTGTCTCTCTGTCTGTACACGTAAGTGCGTTTCAGTTTATTGGCAGGAGGCAGAGGGTGGTGGAGGAGGTTTGTCTTTTGGACTGGAGACCTTTTACCAGTAGCGTTCCACAGGGATTGGTGCTGGATCCACTTTTGGTTGTTATTTATATCAGTGACTTAGATGAGAATTATGCAATGTATGGTGAGCAAGTTTACAGATGACACCAAGTTTAGTTATATAGTGGAAGGTAAAGAATGTTACATAAGATTACAACGAAATCATTTTAATTGGATCAATGAATCATAGAAATGCACAGCACAGAAACAGACACTTTAGTCAAACTCATTTTTGCCAACTAGATGTCATAAATTAAGTTAGTTTCATTTTCCAGCATTTGTACCATATCCCTATAAACCATTCCAATTCATGTCCCCACCCAAATGCTTTTTAAATGTTGTAATTTGTACCATCTTCACCACTTCGTCTGGCAGCTCATTGCATACACATACCACCTCTGTGTGAAAATGGTCTCCTTCAGTCCTCTTTATATATTGTCCATCTCACCTTAATTCTATGTCCACTAGTTTTGGGCTTCCCTACCCTGGGACTAATCACCCTCTCCATGGTCTTCATCATTTTATTAACCTCTAGAACATGCAAATGTGACTCCAATCAACACGAATGGCTGGGTTTTCAGTAAACCTGGGCCTAAATTCTGAAATTTAATACTGACTCCTCTTCCTTCTCCATCAAGTCACAATTCTAAAATCATTTTAACAACTTGTTCAGCCAAATTATGAAACACTCCGTGGGAGTTTTATCTGGACTTTTGTGCTGAGATACTATCACCACTTGGCAATAATCCCAAAAGTTGCAACATTATTTTCCTATGCGTTTGTTCATCAGTCTGTTTTGGAATACTGTGACATACCTCTGTGACAGACAGACAGACATTCTGGTCTGGAGTGACAGACACTACCACGCAAGTTTAGGTATTGGAATCTAACCCAGAGCTATGGCTCAGCGGCATGGGCGTTGCCACTAACAAGACTTAAACCATGCTCAGAATTTGGATCACATTTTAAATGTCAGCTTTCATCTCTGTGTGGGGATTCATTAAAATTTGGTTCACTTTACTGAATTACTCAGTTGAAAGAATCACGTTGTTAAAAAGATGAAAGGTACTCAACTCAACTATAGGATGTTCAATTTATGTGTTTTGCCTTCTAGAAAAACTATGAAGAGCTTTAATCGTTTGGCTCTGATTTCCACCTTAAGTGGCTATTTTCTGACATCTACAATATGAGGAAAAGACATCCTGCAGACACACTCTGCACGAGAAAGTACCTGGAATAGAGAGTTATTACTGAACACAGGAGACGAAGGAAGAACATACTACCTGGATTAAAAACACCAATCACACTTTCCCGCCTCTAACGTGTGACTGTCCTCTTTTTAAAACTACGAAGGAATGCAAGGCAGATGATTACTGTCGTGCCTTTCTTCCCCAGTACTATCACTCACTGGGCTGAGGAGTGGCAGATGGAGTTTAATTTCAATAAATACAATGTATCACAATTTGGTGAAACAAACAAGGAGAGGACATACACAATTAAACTTCGAACCATTGGTAGCGTTGTAGAACAGAGAGATCTAGGGTTTCTGGTATATTTCTTTGAAGTTTGCATCATGTGTAGGCAGGGTGGTTATGCAGGCGTTTGGCTTGCTGGCCTTTGAGTACAGGAGCTGAAACATTCTCTTCAGGCTATGCTGGACATTCGTGAGGTCTGTCCTGGAGTACTGTGTAGTTCTGGTCACCTAGTTACATTGAGAATATTATTAAACAGGAGAAGGTTCAGAATAGATTTACCAGGCTGTTGCTGGGAATGGAACGTTTAAGTTATAAGGACTGGCTCGATGGACTGGGACCTGTTCCACTGCAGCGTAGAAGTGTGAGACTTTATCAACCTTATAGAGGTTTATAAAACAATGAGGGATATAGATAATGTTGAATGGCACGTGACATTTCCTTAGGGTGGTGGATTTAAAGATAAGGGGGTAATTTTAAGATGACAGGTGGAAGTTTTACAGAAGATGAAGTTTCATAGACCTGTCCAGCATGGAAACAGACACTTCTATTCAACTCGACCCTGCCAGATAGACGTCCTATATTAATGTAGATCCATTTGCCAGCATTTGACCCACATCCCTCTAAACACTTCTTATTCACGTGTCCATCCAGATGCCTTTTGAATGTTGTAATTGTCCCAGCCTCCACAACTTCCTCGGGCATGTCGTAACATATAAAGCATCCTGTCTTTGAAAACGTTGCCCCTTAGATCCCTTTTAAGACTTTCCCCTCTGACATTCAAACTATGTCCACTACCTTTGGAAAGTGCTACCCTGGGGAAACGACCATGCATATTGACACTATACATTTCACTTGTGAGTATATAAGCCTTCATGATTAACTCTCAACCGCTCATGCTCCAGGGAAAATAGCCCTAGCATATTCAGCCTCTCCATCAATCTCAAAACATCCAAAGCTGGCAATGTCTATGCAAATCTTTTTCGAATCCTTTCAGATTTCACAAATCCTTCCTTAAAAAGTGAGACCGTGATTGCACGAAGTATTCAATAATGGCCTATCCAAAGTCCTGCACAGCCGCAGTATAACATTCCAACATCGACATGCAATGCACTGTTCAACAACGAGAAGCATATCAAACACCATCTTCACTCTCCTATATACCTGCGACTCGACTTTCAAAGTACTATGAACCTGCACTCCAAGATCTCTTTGTTTAGCAAAACTCCCCAGGAACTTAACATTTAATGTATAAGCCAAGATTTAATTTTCCTTTCCAAAATGCAGCACTTCACATTTATCTAAATTAAACTTCATCTGCAACTCCTCGGCCCATTGGTCCATCTGATCAAGATTCCGTTTTACTCTGAGGTAATCATTTTTTCTGTCCACTGCATCTTCAATTTCGGTGTCAAATATGAACTTGCTAACCATACCTCCTGTGCTCACATCCAAATCATGTATGTAAATGATCAACAGCAGTGGAACCAGCACCAATCTTTTTGGCACACCACTGGTCACGGGCCTCCAGTCTGAAAAAACCCTCCACCACGACCCTCTGTCCTCTACCATTGAACCAGTTCTGTATCAAAATGGTTAGTCCTCGTTGTATTCCATGAGATCTCGCCATGTTAACCAATCTTTCATGGGTAACCATGTTGAATACCTTACTGAGCTGAAAATGTGTTGCTGGAAATGCACAGCATGTCAGGCAGCATCCAATGAGCAGGACAATCGACGTTTCAGGCATCAGCCCTTCTTCGGGGTCATGCCCGAAACGTCGATTCTCCTGCTCCTTGGATGCTGCCTGACCTGCTGCACTTTTCCAGCAACACATTTTTAGCTCTGATCTCCAGCATCTGTATTTCTCACTTTCTCCTCGAATGCCTTACTGACGTCAGCATAGCTCACGTCTGTTGCTGTGCCCTCTTCAATACTTGTTATTTCTTCAAGAAAACGTAATCCAGTTCGTGAGGTATGATCTCCCATGCACAAAGCCATGTTGACTTTCCCTTATCGGTCCTTGTCTTTCCAAATACATGTAAATCCTGTCGTTAGGATTCTCTCCAGCAACTTGCCCACCACCGATGTCAGGCTCACTGGTCTTTTGTTCCCTGGCTTTTCCTTGCCAG